>NC_090270.1:223833907-224177240 GCF_040414725.1 Anabrus simplex | reverse complement strand
ACCCCCCGTTCGGGATGCTCCGGTGACGTCTGGAAATAACGACAAAGCTGTTCAAAATGCAATTGCATACAACCCGCACACAAGCTCACGGGCCATAGGAAATGAACTGAACATCAGTCATGTATCTGTACTGCGAATATTGCACCGCCATAAATTCCACCCTTTCCATCAACAGCTGCACCAGGAACTTCACGGAGATGACTTTCCAAAACGGATAGAATTTTCGCAATGGATATTACAAAGAGTTGAAGCTGGTGCGAATTTCTTAATTGACATTCTCTTTAGTGATGAATCCAGATTTCACAACAACGGAACTGTTAATCGTCACAACTTCCATTACTGGAGCGTTGAAAATCCTCACTGGATCAGGGGAGCTCGATTTCAGGTACAATGGGGCGTCAACGTGTGGTGCGGGATACTAGGTGACAAGATAATTGGACCATATTTCTTCGAAGGAAACCTCACGGGACGACGCTATCTAGAGTTTCTTCGTGAGTACCTACCACTCTTATTGGAAGATGTGCCCCTTATGACATAGTTATGGATGTTGTTCCAGCAGGATGGAGCTCATCCACACTGGTCGTTGGCAGTACGGAACCAGTTGCATAGGACATATCCTGGACGATGGATTGGACGAGGGGGTCCGGTCACATGGCCGGCTAGATCACCTGACCTTACTCCACTCGACTTTTTCCTCTGGGGTTATTTAAAGGAAAGAGTCTATGAGCAGGAGCCTGAGAGCCCGAATCATTTACGGCGGCTCATCACGGAAGCCTGCAGGCAGATTCCACCACATATGTTGCAGCAAGCAAGAATGTCTCTCCTCCACCGTGCTCAGATGTGCATTAACGAAGCAGGTGGTCATTTTGAACATTTGCTTCATTAATCGAATGGCCATGCATAAGCCCATCGCACCGCTGTCGGTACAATCTCACTTTATTGCAAATAGCTCTTTTAAGAGCTCCTTAAAAAACAAACATAGCTGAGTACCTGCAATATGAGAACTGATCATGATTTAGATTTGTCGTCAACAACATGACTCTCACGAACATCAACAACGCAATAAAAATATTCGTCGTACTCAGGACTCGAACCGCCTACTAACGAACACCGGTACTCTCGTCTAACTTTTAGCAAGCTCGGCTATCACGCGTTGCTGTTTAGCGCTGTTGTGTTGCTGCTACTTCTAGTCATTAACCAATAATATTCTCTGTACAGGACGTTTCAACGACACATAATTTTCACGATTCTTTACCATCAATCGGTATTTTATCATTAATGCTGATTTGCTTGAAACGAATAAACGAATTATGTAAAGCGTCGTAAGAGCAGACATTGTAGTGAGTAGTCAAGGTCAATATTTTTAGGTTCGACTATAATCTGCGGGTTGCATAAAACTACGTGAATAGGGGCAGCTGTACCACCCGGTAGATATAAATGGTCCATTATTGGACATTATAAATTTTCCAGCTAACTCATTCCTGGTTGCCAGCCCAGCCTAGCACACGGGGGCGAAACGCTGGCAACCAGGAATGAGAAATGTATTTTCGGAAGTCTTTCCTTTCTTCCAAACAGGTTGAACGTTTCATCGTTCTCAGTACACTGCACCATCCGAGTCGGATCCGAAGTGGAGAAAAGGAAATGTTCATGTATTTGACACACCCACTTCTTCGAACATCCATCACACAGCTCCAAACGAGTTTCAAAAGAGAGACAAATGCATTTATGTCAGCTTCCCCCTTTTGGAGGTTGCTAAAAAGACGAAGCTTACATGAAAATTTGATTAATAACTACAAGGGTCATTTATAATATATCCATATATGATAAGTATACTACATTAAAGCCTACTTAATATAGTAATTAAAAATGTGTATCAGTCAATAATTCTAAAATCCATGAGGGATTCCTCATAGGACAAAGATGTAGCTAAGAGTATAGATGATTTTTGACTATTGCTAATGATCCTTTCAGAGCTGCTAAACCCGAGTCCTTAATAAATTGGTTATGCAGATTAAATTTCTTACAAAAGTTGTGAAATGTGTGAGTAATGGTGCCTCGTGTTCCTATCATCAATGCTACGAGTAGCAGCCTTCCTATTGGGAAACTAGGCATTCGAAATACTGGGCTATGTGCTGTTATCAGCTGGTAGGAAATACCACTGCACTAGTTCACTGAGAAAATCAGCGCAGAAGTTACTAGTGACACTCTATTCCAGTCCGGTACAAACATATTTTACGAGTGTTCTAGGTATGGGACATGAGTTTTTGGTGATCTCAAAATTGTTTGTTAGTCCACAGTGAGCAAGTATTTGTGTAATACTGCATCATATAAACTCAAGGTGATCAGTTATGTCGAACCATACGGGAATAGAGTAGTGGGCCGGAAGTATTCAGTGTCCGAATGCAATGTGCGCTACCGCAGCAATAGAGAAGTGCACTTCAAGTGACCAACAAGTCTCACAAAGCATTTCGCGGACCAAAAAGCGGCAAGTTTTGGCAAGTAGAGGAGGATCTGCTTGAATATATGATTTTGTTATGCAACGTTGGATATGCCGTTTCTCACGAAATGTTGCATTTTAACTCATTGCGAACCGTGGACAGCGTAAGACGTTTAAGCTTGCTCCTATGCTGCGGGCCGTGGGCGGCGTAAGATGTTTAATGTTCCGCGCGAAGCAATGCTGTTTATATTCGTCATCTATGCATTCTTACACCTTAGTCAGCATTACTGGTTGTAGCAGGAAGTTGGTTGACCTTTTTGAGAAAACCCTCGCGTTGAGTGGGCTCATGTTTATCTTAGCTGTTTTAGCGGGAATATCTCAGCACTTCCTCATGCGTCAAGACGGTACTTGAGATTCCAATGCAGTGCGTGTCGTTCTTACCGAGTGTAGTATAATGGCTTATAAAACAAAGTTTCTTACGGAAGATTAATTATTAGACATTATTCACAATGATTATTCTGGTGATGAACTTATTCTTGAAATAGACTCAGATAGTGAAAGTGAGTGACGAGGAAATTACGATTCCGGAATCCAATAGGCCTATAGAGAAAAGTGAAGTGCCTGATACATATCATCCTAGTTATTGTCCACCCGTTCCACCATTTACAGAGAATTCAGGTATAAATGTTCAAATAGAAAGTAAGCAGGATATTTTGAGTTACGTGAGTATTTTCATGAATGACGAATTTTATCAGTATGTGTGTGAGCAGACCAATCTATACGTGAGTCAAGTGATAAGTGCGGTGCCCCGGTCTTTCACAAAGAATTCGATCATGCAATCGTGGAAACCGATTAGTCAAAAATCCTGAATGTACTGGACCGAAGACCATGTTTTTCATACTCCGATATTTTCTCATACAATGTTCCGAAAACGCTTCCTTCATATTCTTTCATTTCTTCACATCGGTGACAGTAATCATTATGCCGAAAATACAGATAGTCTGTACAAAATTAGACGTATTTTGAAACCTGTGACACCAGATATCACACCCTAAATATTTACTAGAGGTAAGCACAAAGTATCATTTTTCTAACATTTATAGTTTAGGAGTAACTGTAAATTGTATTAAGTGATGCACGTCAGGAGGGCCGGGCATGAAAATGGCTGGTCCAGGCATTCAAGTGTTCCGCTACGAAGCAGGTACTGAACGTGTTAAAGGATGAGATATAGCTGCTGCAAACAGCTGGAATCAGTGTCTCAGATCTGAAGGTTAGCCACGGCTGGATGATTAATTTTATGAAGAGAAATGGACATTCTCTTTGACGAAGATCAACATTATGCCAAAAAATGCCGAATGATTTCAACCAAAAAGTAATTGACTTTCATAGTTTTGTGGTTGAGAAGCGTAAAGTGAGGGAATATTTATGGCCGGTTTCTGGTACACCAGTTACCTGTGAGTTACCTAAATTTGCTTGTAACTTAAACTGCGCTGTTAACTTTAACGAGTATCCAGAAAATTAAATCAACATTTATAAGCCCTGATAATAAACAGTACAGTTACTGTCATGTTTAGTATCTCTTGTTCTCCAATAGATGTCTCTACGCAAATGTTTTTAGGGTTATTTTGGTAATATCTAGTTACTTTTACTAGCAGAAGTTTTCTATAATGAAAATTGGTTGGGAAACATGTACACAGACATCTCAATCGCAATGCGATTATAAGAAGTCAGTGAATGATAGCTACTTGGTGCGACACAATACAGAAATGTCGGCTAATTCTAAACGTGCGAAAAATTTCAGTCCTTTCGAGAGGAACTTGTTAATAGACCTCGTTCTTCAAAGAAAAGAAGTGATTGAGAATAAGAAGACTGATGGAGCAACAGTATCTCAGAAAAAATGTTCTTGGGAGGACTTATGTAAAGTCTTCAATGCATCCAGCCAGACAGGAGGATGGTCTGCAAAACAGTTAAAAGAACTGTATTTCATTATCAAAAAGAAAGCAAGAAAAAACAATAACGAAGACAGGGTAAGTATTGATACATCCTCTAACTGGTAATGTGCACTGGTGACGTGAGGTCTCTGAGACTTGTGACAAAATAGAGTTCAATGAGAAATATTTGGCATCTTATACAAGTACTACTATTATTTTATTGGACTCAGCATGTAATACACTGTGAACAATCTGGCAACTCGCACTTTTCTTTTATATGTAATTTTACTTGATAAGCTCCCAAACCCTTCAAGAAATCCACTTTATCCAGTCTTTCAGGCTGCAACTTGAACAACACGAAAGCGTTACAAACTGCAATCTACAATAGCCGATCACTACATTTTTCATAGTAGTTCCCTAATACGTTCCTCGAACTGAGGATTTGTAATCTTAATAACTGCAATGGACCAGCCATTTGATATGTTTTACTTCCGCGGGCCATGCAACATGCATTGACAAAAATACTCTCCTAACTGGTGACGTGAGCTCTGGCTGTCCACTTGAGAATTTTAATCGTAGTGAGCTAACCCTGACCTTGGGTATGAAGTGTGTTGACACAGATAAGAAGGTAACATAAACTACAGTTCCCTGCAAGATTTATAATTAAAGAAGTCCAGATGTTTTATATTTCGTGGGAGTATACGAGACCTCACATCACCATTTAAATGATATAATAAAATTAAAAGAGCAATGAAAAATCGGTATTTATTATTCAGCAGGCTTATATTAAATGCATACCAGTAACTAAGATGTTGATTATTTAGTATAAATGTAAATATTAATGGTGAATGTTCTTTAATTTCAGATTAGGTGTTCACTAACTGGTGGTGGGATTCATGAAACAAAGGCTGACGAAATAGATCTTAAGATTACAGGTGCACTGAAATATCAATTTGAACCAGATGAAAATATATTTGATTTCAGTTCTATTTTGTTTAATGATTCAGTTCCCGTATTCGAAGGTACGTCTACAGTAGAGGCGTCATGTACCGAGGACGTTGTAAGTGAAACAGCTAGGACAGATGACACCATCCAAGTGGAATCAGTGACTGAAGCCAATGATAAGGTGGACGTAAATGTAGTGAATGAAATGTTGTCGACTCCAGCACTCCCTAGGCCTAAACCAGCACCTAAAAGAAAATCAGATTATGTCCACAGCGTCAGTGAAAGCATTGTAAATAGAAAGAAAGCCAAAACTGATATAGATGAAGAACTTGCGATAATTAAAAAGAAGGAATTAGAAATGAAGGAAGTAGAACATAATAAAAAAGATGAAATATTAGAGTGCTCTTAAGGAGTTGAAAAAACAAGAATATGAACTTAAAATTAAGGAACTTGATTATAAAATTAAATTAAAACAATTTGAAATGATGTAAGAACAATCTAAAACAAATACTATTTTCCATTTTTGCGTGTCATATTAATCTGAAAATTAGCCTATGTTAATACATTATAATTTGTGATAATCTATAGTCTAATACATCAATTTATATTAGAATATAAATGTTTCATATTTACATTATCTGAAAATGCTTTCCAGAATTGCGGCACGAACAGCATTACCCTCATTACCAGGTAGGTTTTCTGTGGGTACTAGGTCGACGTAATCTGCATCCATTTCCATGACTGGCATATCCTCTTTTTCTTCTATCGCTAAGTTGTGTAATATAGCAGCTGCTATTAAAGCGGTTTGTCATTTGGTGCGAAATCCCGAAGCCAGGATAGCGAAACATCTCTTAAGAACTCCAAAGCACCGTTCAATGCAATTTCTGGTTCGTTGTTGTGTTGTTTGAGTCATCAGTCCATAGACTGGTCTGATGCAGCTCTCCATGCCACCCTATCCTGTGCTAACCTTTTCATTTCTACATAACTATTGCATCCTACATCTGCTCTAATCTGTTTGTCATATTCATACCTTGGTCTACCCCTACCGTTCTTACCACCTACACTTCCTTCAAAAACCAAATGAACAAGACCTGGGTGTCTTAAGATGTGTCCTATAATTCTATCCCTTCTTCTCGTCAAATTTAGCCAAATCAATCTCCTCTCACCAATTCGATTCAGTATCTCTTCATTCGTGATTCGATCTATCCATCTCACCTTCAGCATTCTTCTGTAACACCCCATTTCAAAAGCTTCTATTCTCTTTCTTTCTGAGCAGGTTATCGTCCATGTTTCACTTCCATACAATGACACGCTCCACACGAAAGTTTTCAAAAACATTTTTCTAATTCCTATATCAATGTTTGAAGTGAGCAAATTTCTTTTCTTAAGAAAGCTCTTCCTTGCTTGTGCTAGTCTGCATTTTATGTCCTCCTTACTTCTGCCATCGTTAGTTATTTTACTACCCAACTAACAATATTCATCTACTTCCTTTAAGACTTCATTTCCTAATCTAATATTTCCTACATCACCTGCCTTCGTTCGACTGCACTCCATTACTTTTGTTTTGGACTTATTTATTTTCATCTTGTACTCCTTACCAAAGACTTCATCCATACCATTCAGCAACTTCTCGAGATCTTCTGCAGTCTCAGATAAAATAACAATATCATCGGCAAATCTCAAGGTTTTGATTTCCTCTCCTTGGACTGTGATTCCCTTTCCAAATTTCTCTTTGATTTCCTTTACTGCCTGTTCTATGTAAACATTGAAAAGGAGAGGGGACAAACTGCAGCCTTGCCTCACTCCTTTCTGGATTGCTGCTTCTTTTTCAAAGCCCTCGATTCTTATCACTGCAGACTGATTTTTATACAGATTGTAGATAATTCTTCGTTCTTGGTATCTGATCCCTATCATCTTCAGAATCATAAATAGCTTGGTCCAATCAACATTATCAAATGCCTTTTCTAGATCTACGAATGCCATGTACGTGGGCTCGTCCTTCTTGATTCGATCCTCTAAGATCAGACGTAAAGTCAGGATTGCTTCACATGTTCCTACATTTCTTCTGAAACCAAATTGATCTTCTCCCAACTCAGCTTCAAATTGTTTTTCCATTCTTCTGTAAATGATACGTGTTAAAATTTTGCAGGCATGAGATACTAAACTAATGGTGCGGTAGTTTTCACACCTGTCAGCACCGGCTTTCTTGGGAATAGGTATAACAACATTCTGCCGAAAATCGGATGGGACTTCTCCTGTCTCATACATCTTGCACACTAAATGAAATAACCTTGCCATGCTGGTTTCTCCTAAGGCAGTCAGTAATTCAGTGGGAATATCATCAATTCCAGGTGCCTTGTTCCTATTTAGGTCACTCACAGCCTCTTCATGTTCCAGAACCAAATTATCTACATCTTTACCTTGATACAACTGTTGGATATGCTCCTGCCATCTTTCTGCTTCGTCTTCTTTCCCTAGAAGTGGCTTTCCATCCGAGCTCTTAATATTCATGCACCTAGATTTCCTTACTCCAAAGGTTTCCTTGATTTTCCTGTATGCAGCATCTACCTTTCCCAGGACCATACAGCCTTCGACATCCTTGCACTTCTCCTTCAGCCATTCTTCCTTAGCTACCTTGCACTTTCTATCCACTTGATTCTTTAATCGCCTGTATTCTTTTCTGCCCTCTTCATTTCTAGCATTCTTGTATTTTCGTCGTTCATCAATCAGGTCTAGTATCTCCTGAGTTATCCACTGATTCTTAGTTGATCTTTTCTTCCTTCCTAACATTTCTTCAGCAGCCCTACTGACTTCATTTTTCATGACCCTCCACTCTTCCTCTATAGTGTTTCCTTCAGCCTTTTCATTTAGCCCTTATGCAACATGTTCCTTGAAACAATCCCTCACACTCTTTTCTTTCAACTTGTCTAGATCCTATCTTTTTGCATTCTTTCCTTTCTTCAATTTCTACAACTTCAGATGGCATTTCATGACCAACAAGTTGTGGTCAGAGTCCACGTCTGCTCCTGGGAAAGTTTTGCAATCCAACACCTGGTTTCTGAATCTCTGCCTAATCATAATGAAGTCTATTTGATACCTCCCAGTGTCTCCAGGTCTCGTCCACGTATACAGCCGTCGTTTGTGGTGTTTGAACCAAGTATTGGCAACGACTAAATTATGATCAGTGCAGAATTCAACCAGCCGACTTCCTCTTTCGTTCCTTTGTCCCAATCCAAATTCTCCTACTATACTACCTTCTCTTCCTTGGCCTACCACTGCATTCCAGTCTCCCATCACAATTAGATTCTCATCACCTTTTACATATTGTATTAAATCTTTTATCTCCTCATATATTCTTTCAATTTCTTCATCATCTGCTGAACTAGTAGGCATATAGACCTGCACTATTGTGGTGGGCATTGGTTTGGTGTCTATCTTGACGACGACAATTCTTTCACTATGCTGGTCATAGTAGCTTACCCGCTGCCCTATTTTCTTATTCATTATTAAACCAACACCTACATTTCCCCTGTTTGATTTCGTGTTGATAATTCAGTAGTCGCCTGACCAAAAATCCTGTTCTTTCTGCCAACGTACTTCACTTATACCAACTACATCTAACTTTAGCCTATCCATCTCCCTTTTCAGATTCTCTAACCTACCACAACGATTCAAACTTCTAACATTCCACGCTCCGACTCGCAGAATGTCAGTATCCATCTTCCTGATGATCGCCCCCTCTCGTGTAGTCCCCACCCGGAGATCCGAATGGGGGACTATTTTACCTCAGGAATATTTTACCCGGGAGGAAGCCATCATCAGTACATCATTCATACAGAGAGAGCTGCATGTCCTCGGGAGGTAGTTACGGCTGTAGTTTCCCGTTGCTTTCAACAGTGTAGCAGTATCAACACAGCTAAGCCATGTTGAGTATTATTACAAGGCCGTATCAGTCAATCATCTAGACTGCCACCCTTGCAACTACCGAAAGGCTGCTACCCCCCTTTCGATGAACCATTCGTTAGTCTGGTGTCTCTCAACAGATACCCATCCGATATGGTTGCACCTGCGGCTTGGCTATCTGCATCATTGGGACACGCAAGCCTCCCCACCGCGGCAAGGTCACATGGTTTGCAGAGGAGGTTTCTGGTTCATATATGTGCTGAATTGTATCGTTCTTGCACATTATTGTGAGGGTTTAGAATCGGCATAAGAATGAATTTCTTCTGCTGGTATGCACTGTCAGCAAGCAAAAAAGAGTTTGGAAATTCTCCTCGAACAAGTCTGAGATTCAGTGCAGATGCATGTGCAGATGTATGTCATCGTCATCGTCAATTAACTACTCCACGCAGCCCAGCTATTTTTCAGCAAATTCATGATAACACTACTATTGATTTTACAGCAACAAGATTATTACAATTATATTCTGGAAATGTCAATTGACCACTCACTCAAGTTTACTTGAAATCTGCCTGGTCCAACCCAAACAGTTCCTTTGTCACTTAATGTACTCTAACCTAAAGATGTGACAAGAACAGACATTTGTGTTCCGTTTATGTTAGCTGGTATTTTTTTCTTCCCATTTGCTTTATGCCGCACCGACAGGTCTTATGGAGATGATACAATAAGAAAGGGCTAGGATCGAGAAGGAAAAATTCATGGCCTTATATAAGGTACAGCTCCAACATTTGCCTGGCGTAAAACGAGAAATCACAGAAAACCATCTTCAGAGTTGAACAATGTCAGTATTTTGCGGGCTTGTAGGCCGTGGTCTAAGAGCATAGGGTGGTCCCAACATTTCACTGAAGACTGCATTCAGCATCTTCAAAGTTCCAAATTACTTTGATGGCTATGAAGCTCTCAGTGGAATGGAGTGGTGTCACAATTCCTGCTCTTTGTCCAATGACTGAAGCAGCATGGAGCCCGGTGTTGTCGATCTGCCTTGGTGAGACAGGCAACTAATCACCCATCGCTTTTTCTGGCCTGCCTCGACCACTGTGTCCTTCAGGATTGAAGGTTTTTAGGATTGGAAACCAGGCTTTGTTGACCTATCAGATTCCTCCTTACGGTTGAAGCTGTTGGTGTGCTTCAGGATTTCGTTACCTTCCCATTGTAGCCAGGAGGGTTAAGATACAGTAGATGACAGTACTTCGATGGGATAGAATATTGGTTAAAAAAACAGCCAATCAGTGACCATCTCCCCACAATGGTGGACTAATAGGCGAGCAGCGCACCATAGCCTGCACTATCACTGGCCAAAAAACAGTCAATAAACAACCCCCCCCCCACTATGCTGGACTACAGTCGCTGGAATTGTGACACCACTCCATTCCACTGAGAGCTTCGCAGCCACTGAAGTCATTCAGAACCATTGGAGATGCCGAACACAGTCTTCGATGAAATATTCGACCCATTATATGCCCTTGCACCACTGCCTACAAGCCCAGAAAATACACACATTGTTCATACTGCTGGCCATAAAAGCCTCAACTGCTATACATAATCTTCAGAGCTGCAAATGGTTGGGTTTGAGTTCACCACCTCCTGAATGCAAGCTCACAGTTAAGTGATCCAAACCAAACCGCATAGCCAACTCACCTGGTTGGTAGCTGTTTAATATCACTCAAACACAGGTTTTCTGCAATGCAATGATGGAAAGGAAGGCAGAAAGAAAGAAAGAAAGAAAGAAAGATAGGAAAAGACTATACTGAGATGGTAGCAGCCATGGTGTTAACCCGTCCATCACGGATGATGAGGCAGGCCCATCACATCTGTGATGGCTTTGAACTCAGATAATGTATCTTGCCTGTCAAGCACAGGATGTTACATCTCTGTTTGGCTACTCATGCAAGTACCTCTGATATTAAAGTTTCTATGAATAGCCAAGGAATGTGGCTGCTCCACTCTTGTGTTTGTTTGTTATTGTCCTTACTGTTATTTTCTCTTTACTTTAACTCTTAGAATTAGCAGCAATATTACCTTTCTTCGAATGCCTTTCAAACTCACTATGGCTTGGAAAAGTTTATGTGACCATATTGAGAGTCTACCTAGAAGTATTCTGGATTGTGGATTAGAAGTAAATTGAAGTGATAATGAAAGGAGTGCGCACAATAACAAAAATAATAATAAAAATTATAATAATTTAAGTCAAGCTGAGAACTCATTGTAATTTCTTGGCAGTACCAGAAATCACACCTGAGTGCAGCAGCTAATAGCGCTAACCATTACACCATAGAGCTGGACAAAGTAAACTTGTGTCCTTGTTCTGTGGTGGTGCATCTCTTTTCAGGAACACCCCCATGGCGGTGAGCTGCATGTGCCATTGTAATCACATGCCAGCCCCCCTGTCATTCTTAAATCTCTGGCAGTACCAGGAATCAAGCCCAGGCCTGCAAGGATGACAGCTAATAGCTCTAATCATTACACTACAAAGGTGAACTAGGACAAAAGTGAATGGATATAAGTGACAAGGAAAATCAACCCTATTGTTCTCTATAATAATAATAATAATAATAATAATAATAATAATAATAATAATAATAATAATAATAATAATAATAATAATGTTATTTGTTTTACGTCCCACTAACTACTCTTTTAAGGTTTTCGGAGACGCCGAGGTGCCGGAATTTAGTCCCGCAGGAGTTCTTTTACGTGCCAGTAAATCTACCGACACGAGGCCGACGTATTTGAGCACCTTCAAGTACCACCGGACTGAGCCAGGTTTGAACCTGCCAAGTTGGGGTCAGAAGGCCAGGACCTTAACCGTCTGAGCCACTCAGCCCGGCTATTGTTCTCTCAGAAACTGTCAACTGTCTGAAATGTTCGAGAATAAAGGCCAGTTTACACGACAGCACTAGGTTCTGGATCTATTATGTACAGTACTGGCACTTAATTGAAGGTGCATATGTGAATTGCAGTTGCAACACTAGCAACTTCTAAATTTTTGTGAAACTAAACTACTGTAGCAATATCAACGCTATAAACATTCTGATTCGTTACTAGGTTTGGAAAATGAAGTGGGGATGTGTTGAAATAGCTAAATGTCTCAACTTTGACACAGTCTAAACGTGTTTATGGGATATTCCAAAAATAACGAATAAGTGAATTAATTGATGAATGAATGGAAAGTAAAGTCAAACACACTACTGAACTTGAATCTACTCCAAAAGAAAATAATGTGGGTGGACAGTGTGCCATATCCTGGCGGCCACCTCTATCTTTATATGGTTCGCTTTTCGGACGAACTGCTTGTCCTCTGTTACTTATGTGCACTCATTGACTTCGGTATCATGGCCGATTCATTGACTTTTATTGTATACGCAAACTTATCCCAAGGAGATCACAGATGTCGCCTTTGTCATCCTGTGACTTTACGAAGTTTGATCCCGATCTTGTCTATCTAGTTTTCTCCATGGCTCTTCTTCTAAGCTTTTTATCTAGGTGAAGGGTTATGGCGAGCGACACAATGCTTATACGCACTTGTTTTTACAAGTGTTATTTTACATGTTCTTAAGACATAATGCATTTTGTCTCGGAGGTTTTCAATGTGCTTTTACATGTTCTTAAGACATAATGCATTTTGTCTCGGAGGTTTTCAATGTGCTTTTTGCACATATATGCATGGCTTGATTAAGGTAATGTAACTACCTTTTATTTCTCAATTTCTTTCTGTTATTTGAAATTGGCCTCGTGGATCATGTTTGTTTTATATCGCCACGTGGCATTGTGATTGGCCACTACTTCTTGCTCTCCGTGGCTATTTACTTATTTGGTGGCCCATCTTGTTCTTTCTGTTGTTGCCTATGTAACGTTATTTTTTTAATATGTTTTTCTTTGTGTCACAACTCGGTACATTGATTTGCGTTTCACTGTAATTGAGTGTCTGTATTGCGTGAATGAGCTCTGTTGCACCTTGGATGCGTGTTACATCGATTTTATTCTATGGTTCATGTGTGGAAGTCTCTTTGTTATTATTCATGTATCAAACTGCTCTCCAATGTCGCCACTATGTTGTTGTGTATCGGAAGGGCTTGTACATGGATGGTTTGTGCTGTTTTGGCATTTGAATTGTATATAAGAGAGAAATTTATGATGTGATTTGGGCCTCCGATCTTGTGTGGGTTTGGCCTTGAATATCCGCGCGAGGCCTTATTTATGAACCATGCTTCTACATTTTTCGGGTCCTTTTGACCACTGTTATCTTTTATGCGTTCCCTGTTTCTTGGATCCCTTTTTAACCTACTGTGTGAGTGTTCAAATGTGAGATATTTAGGACGCATATCATATTGCCTAGTAGTGTTGTTTGTTCTTATTTTGCTTCTTTTTTTGGGCTCTGGCTTTTTTTTGGAGTGTGTATGTTCCCTTAGCAACACCTTGTTTATCCCTGATTACGGGCGCCATGCTTGCGCATGGCATGCCCTCCTTTCCTTCATCTTCGGTTTGGCTATATTTGATCTTTCTTCCTTTTTTGAGTTCACTGGAAACCATTGTTGTATGGCATCTCATTGAATGGCTGTGTATCGCGATCTGTAAAGACCTCTCCTGTTGATGCGGATATCTATTAATTTATTACTTTGGGCTGAGCTCTGCATCACAGATTCATTCTATTTTGTTCCCCCCCACGGCCGGGCTGAGTGACTCAGACGGTTAAGGCGCTGGCCTTCTAACCCCAACTTGGCAGGTTCGATCCTGGCTCAGTCCGGTGGTATTTGAAGGTGCTCAAATACGACAGCCCCGTGTCGGTAGATTTACTGGCACGTAAAAGAACTCCTGCGGGACTAAATTCCGGCACCTCAGCGTCTCCGAAGACCTTAAAAAGTAGTTAGTGGGACGTAAAGCAAATAACATTATTATTATTATTATTTTGTTCCCAGGTAACAATTTCTTTTGTTATTTTCTGATTAATTTATTTTATGTATTGCTGAACCTGTTGGCTGAATCACGTTATGGGTATGCACGATGCTATGATGATAGTGAGTAGTTTATTAAGCTTATGTATTGTTTCCATCTAGGCCTGTTTTTCCTTTTTTTGATTTTATCTCCTCCCGATTTTCATGTGGCTATTTACTATTTTGATTTAATTATTATTTAATACTCTCTTTTGTTTTTCTAATCGGCATTATTATTGTAGGACTAGAAGGGGTAGCCTTTTAAATTTTATCCTTTTCATTTAATAGGGTCGAGTTCAGTTCATGACTTCGTCTCGGGTCATTTTCGACCCGGCCACATGAACATGATAGGTAAGTATTTATGTACTGCCCCGTTACCTCTGGTTTATTTGAGTTTCCACTGATTTTTATTTTTGTTTTCATTTTTCGTTATCTTTCTGCCCATGTATGCATTGTGTTTTCCGGCTATTTATTCCCCGGTGCTCATCGTGCCCAGACCTGCCATGGGCAAGCAAGAAGAATAACATGGGGCTGGTCTAACACAACAACATATAGTATTCATCGTACGAAACTACAGAATCGCATAGCGGGAGTGCAACGGACAACTGATGAACTCTAAAGAACAATCCATTCTCGGAATACCTACATGAATGAACTCACCATCAAGAAGATAGATAATAGTAAAAAGCCTGGCAGTGGTATGGAAGAAATGTATAAAATGGGCATTTCCCTAGTTCAACCTTGATTTCTTCCTGAGCAAAAAAAAAAAAAAAAAAAAAAAAAGTTATTCAAATCTATGAACTATAATGATGTTATACTATACGTTCAGAGATTTTCTACCTACCAGGGCAATAATGTGAACTAAGAATACTTCAGCCTAACTTAGTTGATATTTATAGCAGGAATATCTCCAAAGAGTATTATGTTTTCATCACAGCAGCCAGCATTACAAGCTATTCTGAGTTCCATACTGGCTAAATAGAACAAAGAACTAATTTGAAAACTAGCCTCCTGTAATCTTGTCCAAATCCCCTAGGTAACATCATACTCTCTCCCTTGTGAGGTGAATCACATTCCTTTTCTCTTTTTCAATTATTCGTACATTACACAATCATAAACAGTGTTCTCCCCAGAAATTTTTGTCAGCTGGGTGGCAGGAATAAGTAACCGGGTGGGGGATTACTACTTCAAATATGAGTGATAAAATTTCAATAAATAAATTGTTTATTCCTCTCTGGTTGATATAGGTGGGGCACATGCTTGGATTAACAATAATATCAGAGAGGTAAACATAAACTAAAAAAATTGATTCCACTGTTATCACCAACAAGACAAAATAAGATATATCTTTTTCTACCATTAAAAAATTGAAATTTACTTTTAGCATGACATTTTATATGTTGATACTTCTTTTCTTCTTTGAGGCCGAGTTGTCTGCCACTCTTATATAATTGAATTCTGTTGAATCTGGTCCCTCTAGTGAAATCGGCATCAAATTGTTGAGCGTGCTCTGCTTCATACGATTCCTCAAAGAGGTTTTAACTCTCTTCAAAGCCGAAATCCCCTTTCACATTCAGCTGTGCTCACAGGTATGGACAGCCCAATAGCAGCTAGTCTTGCTAAATTTGGAAAAGATTCCTTAAGCTCGCATGTTGTTGTAAACTTCATCATTATTTGTTTAAGTCTTAATCCAATGTAGGACTCTCCTTGGAAAATGTTTGATGCAACAGACCATTCCAGTTTAGCGCTATTGTAATTTATGACTGGAGGGCTTCCCATTTTAGTGTAGAAGTCAAGAAGCAACTCAGAAGCTTCATTCTGATCTTGACTTTTTGCATTAAACACTCTTGAAAAGCAGGAAATGATGGGCATATCTGGAAATCTGTGTTCTAGATGTTAGATAACAGTATCTATGTACTTGTTATAAATTGTTGTCTTGAAGGTCACAACATCGACATCTGAATAAGTTTACATAAAATCAGCTTCATGGTCCGTATCGCACTTCAATAGATTCACAATTAAGTATTTATTTTCCACCTAGTCGATACAATGATTGCTTAAGGCAATTTTTAATGGTCAAAAGTGGTACATGTTTCGTATATTATCAACATCTTCAGCCACATAACACTGTTTAGATAAAAAATGTATAAAATTGACAAAGTAATGCTTTAGAGGAAGTGTCCTTAAAATTAACATAAGATTGTTTTAATCTTGTCAATCTTATGTTAATTTTAAGGACACTTCCTCTAAAGCATTACTTTGTCAATTTTATACATTTTTTATCTGAACAGTGTTATGTGGCTGAAGATGTTGATAATATACGAAACATGTACCACTTTTGACCATTAAAAATTGCCTTAAGCAATCATTGTATCGACTAGGTGGAAAATAAATACTTAATTGTGAATCTGAATAAGTGTTATGGAAGTCTGAGTTTTGTGGCTTCTAAGATTGGTTCAATTTCTGTCAAGTCAATATCTTGCGTTTGCCAAGCTCTAAACAATGTGCACAGAAGAGGTAAGGTATCTGAAAGCATCATAATTGCAGCTAATTGTATGTTTTCATGTACTTGCTTCAGCCTTCAGCTGTAATATCATTCCTTTCAGTGGCCTCTCTTTCAAGTGCAGCAACAACACTCACCATAGATCGTAGAGACTGTACAGCAGAGTCATGAGACAACCATCTAGTATCACTGGCCAATTTTAGTTTAATTTGAGGGCTGTCGATGATATTCTGGATTTCAGTTAAACCAGCCATCCTGACTGAGGAGTTTTGAAAAAAGAAAAAGAGTTGTCTTAAGATGTCATTAAACTTCACTAAATAAGGCACTTCAGCTGCTGCCTGGGCACTAGTAAGTGCCAATCTGTGGTTAATGCAGTGACAGTTTACCATGAGTCCATTTGTTTTATCTCTTAGCAGTGTTGCTACTCCCTTTTGCTTACCAATCATGACAGCTGCCCCATCAGATCCTAGACCTACCAAATTACAAGTTTTTAACCCTAAATTTTCAAGGATTTCAGTTAGTTTATTTGTTATGGTCTCAGCTTTACCATCAATGATGTTGCACGTTGACACAAAACTAACATTAACCTCTTTTTGAAGTTGGTTAACATATTTTATGTTCACAATAAGTTACTTCAGTACAGAAATATCTGTAGTTTCATCACACAGAACACTGAAATTATCTGCTGAATGTATGTTCTTTAATATTTCACATCTAGTTTCTGAAGCTATAACATCATGTAACTCCTGCATTATTCTTTCTGAAGTATAATTAGCATTATCACCAATGTTAAGATTCTTTAGACATGTACAACCTCACAGTGTTTGAGCAATTTTCCGTATAATGTAGTGTGTGGTAGCTCATTTTTTGCCAACCAATACATTGATCTTAGGACTCCGAGAGAAGCATCTCTTTGTAAATTGTTTAAAATAGAAACTGATTTTTCTATTTGCCCAAATCCAGTTTCTTCGAATGCACGTCTTTCACTTAAGTTTGAACAAGAATCGGTATGCAGCTTGCTTTGTTCATGGTCAACTAAACTCTCCTTTCGAAGTCTTGCACACAGTATAGTCACCCAAGTCACTTCCTTCTTTGTCGGTTTCTTCAATGAACATTTTATACATGTGGAACAAAACATACCATTTCACAACTAACCACGTAAATTGCTTAAACCAGTCATTACTGATGCCTGATAAGCGGTGTTTAGAAGAATGTTTCACTTGTGGTTTTTCATTTTGAATACTTTCCACTTCACCAGATGAGCCGGCCTCAGCAATGTCCTTTTCGGAAATCTCTCCTGGTGTTGAATTATTACTTTTCCTAGGTTCTTTCTTAAAGAAACTTAGAAGAGTAGATGTTTGACGAGATTTCCTACTCATTTTGAGAACACAGAATGTGGCGTCAAAAACACGAAGAAAGAAATGGGCAGTTCATTTACGTAATTCCCGGCAAGAGATTGAAAATAATACCAATATTTGTGATGAATTAGAAAGTAAAGCACAAATGGAAAACACTGACAACAATAGTTAAAATGTAATTAAATCGGAACTATAATTCAACTGAAGTCCATTGTTAGCGGTAGTAAATGTTAAAGAAACCAAAAGAACACCGAACAAACAGATTTGCTTCGAAAACAACTAAGTTAGTGACACTGAACACTAACACATACTCTATCGATTCGTATGTTTCATATTCGATTGTAGATCGATATTTTCCGTCAAAATGGCTGCCATAGCAAATGCGCAGTACCAAATATTGTATTGAAGTATTTGGTAAAATGTTGTGATAAGCTAGCGATGGAGTGGAGTCGAGAAAGTCTGTCTCGAGTTGAGTTCTATGCTTGGAAATGGACACTGCGCCGGAATCGAGTCCATGGGAATACGCATCGGTATCTCTGACCGTTCGTAAAATTACTTGTAATGGTTAGTCCACACCAAAGTTAATAAACAATGTTAACGAAACAAAGTTAATAAACAATGTTAACGAAAACATTTCTCAAGATGTTAATAAACTTTTGTTTACAAACCTCTTTAACATTGTGTCCACACCAAATAAACTTTTGTTAACAAACTTCTTTAACATTGTGTCCACACCAAAATATCTGTTTGTGAGGTTACAATGGATAGGGTCAGGAAGAAGAAAATACAGCTGCAGCTTTCATTATTTTAATGAGTGCAACTAGAGAAAAGTGCAGACGCAAAGTGTGGCAAAGAAAAATATTGGAAAAGCGTTTAGAATTAAGTTTGGAGAGGACACTTAGGCCTATGTCAGAACTTTCAATTCATGATGCAGCAGGCTTTCAAAACTTTCTGAGAATGTCCCCACAAGACTTTCAGTTCTTGTTGACAGTAATTGGGTCTGAAATTGCAAGAAATGATACAAATTTATCGGAATGTCATGTGCATTAATGTTAGACTAAGTATAACTTGAAGATTCCTAGCGACTGGTGACTCCTACCAAGGATCATGTAAGAGTGTAAGAGAAATACTCCTACACTTCACTTATGTATTTGTATGGTGTATATGAGTTGCTTGCGATTCGACAGTCGATTTCGAAAAATAAATAATAAATAAATAAATAAATAAATAAATAAATAAATAAGTATTGTATTCCGCGCTACGAATTTGCGTGTTCTAATTGCGTCTTTGCGCATGTGCGAACCGAAATGTTAACGAAAACACGAAATGTTAATGAAAAGTTTCATTCACAAAAGTTAAAGAAATTTTGTTTATCAACATGCTGGAAAAGTTAATGAACACGCTATTTTGTTTATTAACAGACAGAAATGTTCATGAACATTGTTCATTAACAATGTTTATTAACAAAGTTAACGAAAACATCTTGGTGTGGACGCACCTTAACAACGAAACTAGCGGGAATGAAATCGTGATGTAACGAAGGAAGTGTGTTTAAAATAACACTTAATGACTCCAAGAGAATGATATGGTTCAATATATGCGAAGTACATACATTTCAAATCAAGAATAAAATAATGAACAAAACCCCAAATTCGGTTAAATCTTAACTTAGGATAATCTCATTAAACATTAGTGTGGTATTCGCGTTACCACTTCATGAAATTAAGTATGGAAGGACTGAATGTCAGTAATTTCTGTGTAGCTGCTAGTGATATTGTTGCCCGGCCGAGCGGCTCAGACTGTTGTGGAGCTGGCCTTCTGACCCCAACTTGGCAGGTTCGATCCTGGCTCAGTCCGGTAATACTTGAATGTGCTCGAATATGTCAGCCTCGGTAGATTTACTGGCACGTAAAAGAACTCCAACGGGACACAATTCCGGCACCTGGGCGTCTCCGAAAACTGTCCAAAGTAGTTACTGGTACGTAACGACAACATTATTATTATTATTATCATCATCAGTATAACACTGTTAATGAATTCACCAAGGTGACTGGGAGGATGCTGGTACCAAGCATCACATTGGGATGCATGACTTTAATAATGCTGCTGCAACATAATCCTCTCCAATTGATTCGTAAATGTATTTCTATATTGAGAGAATGTAGTTAGAATTTTGTGTTTTAGAACGCTACTAATATATCACAATCACCATCTCGTTCTTATAATGGTCTCTAACGATCCTGGCCAATATTATACGGCGTATTTCTTCCATTTGTATTGCATGGAATTTGTTCTAATCGTTATTACTTCAAGTATTGACAGAGAATTTTGAACTTATGGCGTTCTACCGCTCGTTCATAATCGTGTATCATCGTGCGCTTGCCACTCCTTTGCTGTGAAGTGCCGTGCGGGTTTGTGACATCATACGGAATCGAGACAAGTGCTCGCAAGCGATTCTACATATTCTCTTTGATTCTACGCTGATCCTCCCGCTCACACACAACGCTACGTTATAGGGAAGCAAAACACTTAAACTCCAATGTAATTATGCTGACAAAAATGAATTTTTATCATTTAAATAAACAGTTTCACAGTAGGCCTATTTATATTTTAATTCGAAACAACCAATGACTCAACTATGTGTTCAAATAATGTAACTAGCACACATCTAGGTTATGTTAGCCGGGCGGTCTGTAAAAACAGCCGGGCGGTGCGCCCATTATAAAGGTCCTGGGGAGAGCACTGATAAAACTGGAAGAAATGGCCAATTAACTTCCTTACACTTTTCAGCAAAAACACTGAAAGATTGTCATTTGTTTATTACCTAGAAGGATATACAGTAAAACCTCGTAAATTTGAAGTCGTTGGGACGCAAAAATTGGACTTCGAATTACGCAATTTTGAATTAATCTCCAACTCTTAATTCAGAAATGCCAACTCTTGATGCGTCATGAAATATTCTAAGACCCGTGCTGCATGCAATTAACCTTGATTCACAGTTTAAACCTTTGAAATGCCATGGGAGAAAAAAAAAAAAAATCCAAAATGTATCCAACAAGGTGCATTTACAGTATTCAAATTCACTTGGATAACTCACTGATAAACATAACCTCACGCAACGAAAAAAAAAGAAAAAAAAAAGAAAGAAAAAAAAGAAAAGATTCAAAGACAAGGAGCAATCTATGCTGGCTCCCTTGAGCAAGTCCTTTATTCATTGGATTACTGAACTAAATGCATTTTAGATGTCCTGTACTTGCACAGAAAGTACCCGATGCCCTTAAAACATCGTAGTTTATCGTAACTTTCCTGTGACGAGGGGAGAAAGTCTCTCGCTTCCAGCTGCATTAGAACACAGTACAGTGACTCTATCCTTGTATGATTTCACGCCATGGTACTTCTCTTGTAATTCAGGAATGCGAACCCTTGCCGCATCACAAAGTATTCTAAGACGCATTAATGCTTAAACCTTTCAAATGCCTAGGAGAAAAACTATTCCTGAAATGTATCCAACAAAGTGCATTTACATTATTCAAATACAGTAGAACCTTGATAATTCGAAATCGGTTAATTCAAAATCCCACCTAATTCGAAGAAGGTCTCGTTCCCGGAAACGTGAGATACAGTTTTGCATGTTATTTTAATTGTTTAATTCGAAATAGGGATAATTCGTAATTCGAAGTACAATGTCGGCTCCATTACCGAAATTCAGACTTTTAATTTGAAACTGCCTTTACATTTTAAAACAATAGTATGTTACAGAGTAATTTCAACTCAAAATTTATCCGCATCATAATAGAACGCGTTCCGGAACGTGGAAGGGTACCGAAGCTTTCCGCATTTACTCTCACTTCGGTGGGTCTACAGTGCGCTTCATGATTACTAAGTTGAATGAAATTGGATTCTTTTTTATTCAACCTTTTAAGGAACGCCGGGATTACCACGCAACAGGCAGTGTGCAGAAAAACAGAATCCACGAACACTGGTGATGCCGACAGTTGACGAAAAAAACGTGGCTCATATAATAAATGCGTAGGCACCGAACAATATTGTCATTGCCGATGAAACTGCATTGCTTTATTTTAATGCGAGCCCAAACGGTCTTATGGTTTTAAAGGAGAAAGTGCCAGCCGGAGAATCGTACAAGCTAGGGGATAGAGGTGATTGTAGTGCGTTGCAATGCACATGGAAGCAAGAAACTTTATCCCCTCATCATAGGAAAGTTTGATAAGCAACAATGTTTTAAGGGCGTCGGGCACTTTCCATGCCAGTGAAAAGCATCTAAAAATGCAAACGGTACAGAAATCCACAAAATAATGCATTTGCACATGGGAACCAGCATAATTTATCCTCATCTTTGAATTGTTTGATTTTTTTCTTTCATTGCGTGAGGTTATGTTTGTCAGTGATTTATCCAAGTGCATTATTTGTTTATTGTAAATGCACCTTGTTGGATACATGTCGGAATTTTTTTTTTTCTCATGGCATTTGAAAGGTTTAAACCATGAATCGAGGTGAATGCATGTAACCATGAATCGAGATGAATGCATGTATTAATGAGTCTTAGAATACTTTGTGACACGGCAAGTGTTTACATTTTTGAAGTACGAGAGAAGTGCCATGGCGGGAAATCATACAAGGATAGTCACAGGAAAGTTCGATTTTAAGGGCATCGGGTACTTTCTGTGTAAATACATGGCATCTAAAATGTTGCACATGGGAGCCAGCATAGATTTCTCCTCGTCTTCGAATCATACTTTTCTTTCTTTCTTTCACTGAATGAGGTTATGTTTGCCAGTGAGATATCCAAGTGCATTATTTGAATACCGTAAACGCACCTTCTTGGATACATTTTGGAAATAGTTTCTTTTTTTCATGCCATTTGGAAGCTATAAACTGTGAATCAAAGTTAACTGCATACAGTAACGGGCCTTAAAATATTTTGCAACACAGCAAGGGTTGGTACTTCTGAATTGCGAATTGGCGGTTAATTCAAAATCACGTAATTTGAAGTCCGATTTTTGAGTCCCAACGACTTTGAATTAATGAGGTTTTACTGTAATGCACTTGGGTAAATCATTGGCAAACATAACCACACACAATGCAAGAAAAAACGCACAATTCAAAGATGAGGACAAATTATACTGGCTCCTTTCTGCAAATCCTTTATTCATTGGATTACTGTACTGACCACATTTTAGATGTCCTGTACTTGTATGGAAAGTGATGACGGCATTAAAACATCGTGGCTTATTGAACTTCCCTATGGCGAGGGGAAGAAGTCTCTCGCTTCCGTTTGCATTGCAACACAGTGCAATGACCCCCACCCCCTACTGTACGATTTCTCAGCTAGCACTTCCCTTCTATAAAACCGTAAGTCCCTTTGGGCTCGGCATTTTCAGGCAGTTTCATCGGCAATGACAATATTATTCAGTGCATATGAACTGATTATATGAAGTACGCTTTTTCGCCAACTGCCGGCATTAAAATTATAAAATTATTTTATTTACAACCACCTATTCAATACATTACAATACACTAATTGAATTATAGTATAATCATGAAGTGTCTTAAATAATGGGACATGTTTTGTTCGGCATAGCGAACATCATCAGCCGTTAATGCACAAAGACTAAGTCAGGGTCCTGAGCTTAAATATGAACAAAATAGTATCCTCATATCAAAAGAGTAACCATGTCATAATAAAAAAGTGATAATCAACTATCAACACAATATAACATTAGACTTAGATTTTAACAAAATATGTGCAAGTTAAAAACAAGTATTTGTCGTGGAATGCATTGATGATGGCAATCTGTGAAAATAAAAACAATCGTGGGGTTGTTAAAGTATGACAATAGACAGTGTGGACGTTAAAATATACATCAACGCATGAAGCATGGATTAATTATTGTGAGGCTGGAGTTCCTTCGAATTACGTAAAAACAAGAGTTAAAATAGAGTTCATTGAATTACCGCGAGTCCAAGTTGAACCAGTCAAAAGGCACATAACAACGAACAAACTAAGGTTGATGTATGGCATGAATTCCAATAGTTGCGAATTCCATGGGAGAGACAATCGTGATGCCAGAAAGAAAGTAGAAGTTAAACTACTCAATTTTCATGCGTTAGCAATAAAATAGAATTGTATGTAATGTAGAACACCAAATAATGGACTCATTAAAGAGTAACGGCTATCTTGAATATAGGGAGAGTTCTAGCAATCCTTAGGTGAAAGAGAGCAGATTATGGCACAAAATGGAGTTTGAATCTGAAATGAAAGAAAAAAGGGGAAATTAAGTTATGTTGACAACGGAAGATGAAAACGTAGGGAAAAATTGAAAGAGGAAGCTTACCCCCTGCGACTGGTATGAGGTGTCCGCTAGCGTTGGCTGCGTGAAGCAAACTGGCGAGTAGCTTTATTACTGCTTTTAGTGTTGTACATATGTATACGTAGAGGCAGGGAGTGAGTCGTGTGAGGAGGGGCAACTAATTCCTTGAGTGGGTCAGATGTATGTAAATAACATACAAAACCGTACCTCATGTTTCCGGGAATGAGAGCTTCTTTGGAGGGGGTGTAGCATGAAGGGATGATAGAAGGGATGATCGCCAGTGTTCGCGGATTCTGCTTCTCCACACACTGCTTGCTACATGATATTATGGTGTTCCTAAATGTTGAATACAAAAGAATTACGATTTTCCTCAAACTTAGCAAATATGAAGCACAGTGTAGACACACCGAAGTGAGTAAAAGTACTGAAATCTACCCCAGCACGCTCCAGAAGACGCGCTCTATCATGACGCGGATAAATTTTGAATTTAAATTACCATGAAAAAAATATTTTTAAAATATAAAGGCAGTTTCGAATTAAAAGTCTGAGTTTCGGTAATGAGACCGACATTGTTCTTCGAATTACGAATTATCCGTATTTTTAATTAAACAATTTAAATAACATACAAAACCGTACCTCATGTTTCCGGGAACGAGAGCTTCTTTGAATTAGGTGGTATTTTGAATTAACCGATTTTGAATTATCAAGGTTCTACTGTATTCCCAAGTGAAAGATAAATTTCTATCTTTTACATATGAATATAAATTACCTGGTTTGCGTTCACCATGAAGCGGGTTGGACAGAACCATTCCTGTTTCACTCATACCATACCGTTCTAGAATTTGGTGGCCTGTAATCTCTTCCCAGCGGTGAAATATAGGGGTAGGTAAGGGGGCAGATCCACTTACCATCAGCCTGTAACCAAGAAAAATTATTCATTTAGATTCTAGCAGTAAACCATTATACTCCATCTACTAATCCTCAGCATTAAATTTAGATGTCAAATAATAAATAACTATTTATGTACTAAAACCACTCCACAGCAAAGATACTCAACTACAGACCAAAAGGAGTACACATCAAAACATGACATCAACTGATTCAGGAAAGCAATCCATATATGTAACTTTCACTATCTCTCATTTGAAAGCCTTGGTATTTCTGAAGTCAAAATCAAAAAGATCATCATCATCCATCACCTCTTGAATGATTTCATATCAAGGAAGCTGGAAATTAATCGAACACTTTCCTTGGTACAGTATTTCAATCCCTAATTCCTCTTCATATAAACAAATATTTGACCCAACTTGTCTTCTTGAATTCCAAATTTATCTCCACATTACGAATTTTTCTACTTTTAGAAACTCCTTTCAAGCTTATTCGTCTACTAATGCCATCTCTCCACTGACAGTTTGGAACATAACGTTTAGTCAAGCAGCTCATCTCCTTACTCTCACATCTTCTCAGCCCAAGTTTGCAACATTTTGGTAACATTACCCTTTTGTCAGAAATCACTCAGAAAAAATTGTGCTGCTTTCCTTTGGATCTTTTCCAGTATACGGATTCTGAGGGACTCTCCACAAGTCAATCATTTCCATCTATACCTGAGAACGTGATTAACATTCCTCGCCCATCCCACTGGAAAAGGTGCAATAACAGCATTAACAATTATAAATTTCCATTTTTTTATGTTTTTAAATTCTACTGAAATCGTAACCTTGACTGTATTCCGGATCCGAGTGGTCACCTTCATTGGAGGACGGATAATTTATTATTTCTTTAATAAATCTCTCTCAAATAATTCTGGTGAGGGTACCACACACTGAAACCATACAATACTGTACCATGTAAGTTATTAAGAACTAAGTATATTATTCATCATTTTCCCAATGGCTGGCAACAATGTGCTACACATTGCTTATTCTTAGATCTCACCCATGCTCTCTATACATCCTTTCTACTGTTATTCATTGGTATTTAATCTGTGTGACAATTTTTTAAATGTTAAAAGTGTATTTATTTCAATGTGTGTCACTTTTGAGGAATTTTGAGGTTTCCTTGTTTGATTAGTAATAACTGTGTCTTCAATGGATACAGTTCCCAGAAAGCGCAGTGCAATTGTTGCACTATCTCAAAATACTTCCATCACAAAGAGTTAGCTATTAAATTTGCTGTCTGTATAGGCACAATAAATAGTATTATTCAGCAGCACAAACAGATTGGCTTCACAGAAGGGAAACTGTGGCAGTAAGAAGAGAATGACACCAACTGACAGCTATGGATTTGGGTCACAAACAGATGGGAAGGGGAGTGCATCTGCATGATTGTAATGTTTGTCCTAGACTTCTGGCACTGGAAGGAAAGCCCATAAACCTGCAAAGAAATGCTTTCTAACAGGAGAAATGTGCAGGATACTTCTCTTGTGGGTACAGTCATCAGGATTGGAAAAAATGAAACAATGGAAGATAGTTCTTTTCCCTGATAAGATGACTCTGAAGTGCAGGGGCAAAGGGTTCAACATGTGTGTCAAGCGAAGAATGAGCTAACACCCTCAGCATATTTGCAACGGACCATATAACCAGGACCCTTACTATCAGTCAAAAGGATGATAAAATATGACCAGTATATCCATATATACTGAAAAGGAGAGATGATGGTTAGCTGAAGAAGAGGTTTCTATATGGCAATGTCATTTCTCGGCAAGATTTGGCTTCTTGCCATACTTCAAAAGAAAGTGAAAAAATTCTTCCTTGAGAATAATATTTGTGTCTAAGTGTGGCCACCGAACTCTCTTGACATTAATCCAACAGCAAATTTGTGGGCTATTCACGAAAAGAGACTCACATAACCTGACTATTCCACAAAAATATGCATGATACGAGTCGCTAGAGACAATACGATTTTATGATGATGAACTTACAAATATGTGCTCAAAACAGGTGGAATCTATGTGAAATACACTAGTGATCAAAAGTTAAGCATAAGTTACGAGTCAGCAGGGCAAAAGGAAATAGACCGCAAATCACACGACATGTGCACCTACCAACCATGCGTGTTCGCTCTGTATAGGAAAGGAGTGTTCCCTGCTTTGACTAGCGGCCTAACCACAAGGTAAACACAGCCAGTGCCTGCGCCCCATATTCCCTCAGTCGTGTTTGCCCTATTATAGTGTGCGGAGTGTAGCCTCATGGTGAACGTGACAACATAATGGCAAGACGCCGCCATTTGAACCCCTTTTGCACAGTAGAATACTTGGCCGCCTGGAAGCAGGCCAGACACAGACCGAAGTCGCCCTATCCTTGAATGTGCCACAAAGTGTCATTTCCAGGCTTTGGAGACGATTTCGAGACATAGGAGATGTTAGTCGTAGGCCAGTACCAGGTCGACCAAGGGTAACCATCCCACATCAGGACCGATATCTGGCCTTAACTGCCCGACGAAATCGGAGTGCATCTGCAAGACAATTGTCAGCGGAGCTTGCAGCCGCCTCAGAGGTTGCCGTTTCCTGGCAACCTGTGTACCGGAGGCGCAGAACAGTAGGGCTGTTTGCCCGACATCCAGCGGTGTGCGTCCCACTCACTCCGGCATAGAGACTGGCCCATTTACTGTGGAGCTGTCAACATCGAAACTGGACCATGAATGAATGGAGGCATGTGCTCTTCACAGATGAATCCTGCTTCAGTTTGCAGAATGATTTCCACCGCACATT
This sequence comes from Anabrus simplex, assembly GCF_040414725.1. Taxonomy (NCBI): domain Eukaryota; kingdom Metazoa; phylum Arthropoda; class Insecta; order Orthoptera; family Tettigoniidae; genus Anabrus; species Anabrus simplex. The sequence goes on along the minus strand of NC_090270.1, from coordinate 224,149,137 downwards.
AATCTGGAGAGAACTGGGTAGCCGATACATCCACAGGGACATAGTGGAAGGGGACCAGTATGGTGGTGGTGGCGTCATGGTGTGGGGTAGCATCATGTTGAATGGCTGTACGGACCTACACATCTTCATGGGTGGTCCGAGGAACACTGTTAATGTTGATGAGGGATGAGGTACCGAGACCACATGTTTGACTCTTCAGAGGTGCGGCTGATCCAGACTTCCTCTTAATGGATGATAATGCCCAACCGCACCACGCTGCTCTGGTGGATGAATTTCTGGCTGGGGACGACATTCATCGCATGGACTGGCCAGCAAGGTCTGCGGATCTGAATCCTACAGAACATGCCTGGGATGCATTGGGGAGGCAAATTGCATCCCGTCAGCCTCTACCAAGGACCCTCCAAGACCTTCGCATTGCCCTTCCGGAGAAATGGGATCGACTGCCACAAGAGCTCTTGGACCATCTGACAGAGAGCATGCCACATTGCTGCGAAGCATGTGTGGCCGCATATTAACACCCAGGTACATACAGTGAACCCTGTGAGGAATTTTTCCTCTTGGTGAAGCTTGCAACCTGACTTTTCATCCCATTTACCATCATGCCAATGTCTGCTGTCCATCTCACAACATGGTCGAGGTCTGTTCTGTAGTTGCTCACCTTATTACTCTATACAAAAAGCCTTATCTGTGATTCCAGTTATCTTTTACCCATATCATTTATATACATTTAAAGATTTAAAGATAAGAGGTATAGAACTAAATGAAGCCACAGAACTACTGAATGATAAGAATGTGAATGATAAAGAATTTGATACCTTCGTTTGTCATCTGTGATACTCAACTGGACTGCACTTATTTCTCTTCACACTGGTGCTTAACTTCAACTTTTCTGTGTAAAAACAATAACAACCAGCTATTTGCTTCTTAATCTATAAAACATATGACTACAAGATCCAACATTGAGATAATGATTTAATACCCAGTGCATCTTTCTTATGTGATTTTGAACTTTCGTCATGAAAACGTTTATGTTCTCTATGTCTTTTATTCAATAGTGAATTTTTTACCTTGCACCTTTTGAAAAATTTAAAAGACTTTTGAATATCTAGTGCCTCTTTCTTATACGATACTGAACTTTCGTCATGTGAAAAAAGGTTATGTTTTCTATGTTCTCTTGTTATTTGCCAGTGAATTTTTACCTTGCACCCTTTGAACGACAGGCTGAAGATGACCCTGACTAAAGGTCGAAACCGGTTCCAATTATGCTTAACTTATAATGTAACCTTGCATTAATAAGTTTTCTTGTGCTGAATAGGTGGAACCACAATATATTATTAATTTAATTGTAGCCACAGAACTAGTTACAAATAGAGGATTGTGGTGGCATTAAAAAAAAAAAAAAAATTATTTTATGCCCACATTGGAGCACTGAAATCAATCTATATACAGTCAAGTCTTATGAACATTGGTTACAAATTTGGTTGATGTTTCTTCTTTTGTTCTCAGAAATGTTTCATTCTCTCTGACCTGGCTGCATTTAGTAAATTCACAGGAGGCTTGAAGGCTGAATGCTGAAAGGCATAACAGTCTATAATGAATATATATGTATGTAATTTATGTTTGTTTCATATATCTAAGAAAACAAAGGTCCAATAATACTGTCTTGCAGGACCTCCCTCTTAATCATTACAGGATCAATGCTTCACCTACTAGAAATATGGACATTTATTCAACCATTCTTTTGTCTAGTCCAGGGCTGCTCAAACTTTCTTGTATGGAGAACCAATAGTTTTGAGAAGGGCATTTCATGGGCCACAGACTAGTATACCTTCTTCCTCTTCCTCCTCTTCATCTTCTCCTCATTATTATTATTATTATATATATATAATTCGCTGGGACCATCAAGGACCACGTTAAGTCTTGTTGCATTTGACACTGAACTTGGCCTTCTTTAGAGCCCAAATTTCCCTCATTCTTTGTGAGTGGGCCTGCTTACACTCCTCTGTCCAAGGGGCACCGTGTCTTCTCCTCGATTGCTCGTCTCGGTTTAGCCTGTTCGTCAATATTTTCTTGCGGAATAGATCTCTGTTAAGGGCATCTTCAGCTGAGATATGTGGCATTTGCAGGTCTTCCTTGGTATTTCTAAACCAGGGAATTGTGGTTTGAATCAAAAAAGTGAAAGATTTCTTTAGTTAACTTTCTTCCGTCCATTCTTCTCAGATGACCGTAAAATCGTGCCCGTCTTTTTCTGATTGTGTTGTTAATTTTCTGTATTTTGCTGTAGACTTCGTTGTTGGATCTCTTTTGGTGGATTCCATTTCTGTACTTTGATCCCAAGATTCCTCTCACAATTTTGCGTTCTCTTTTCTCCAGTTCTTCAAGGTGTCCTTTGTTGGCATTTAGAGACAGGGTTTCGGCTGCATACAGAACTACTGGCTTCAGAACTGTTTCATAGTGACGTATCTTGGTGTTTTGGGAAAGGCATTTTTTGTTGTAGATTGTGCGGGATGTTTGGTAGGCTATTTCCAGTTTGCGTACTCGCTCCTGAAGTGCTTCTTTGTCCAGTCTTATTTTCATGATGATCTAACCCAGGTATTTGAATTTGTCTACTCGGGTGATGTCCCCGTATTTTGTATGGAGTTTTGGTGGAGCCTCTTTGATGTTAGTCATTACTTCTGTTTTCTCAAACGATATCTGCAAACCAGTTTGTTCGGCAATTTCCTTTAAAATTTCAACTTGAGCTGTAGAGGTTTCTATGTCGTTTGAGAGAACAGCAATATCATCGGCAAATGCTAAGCAGTCTGTTGCGATCCCCTTGGATTTGGTTCCTATTCTCAATGGACTGTAGTTGGTTTCCTGTAATTTCACTCGCCAGGTTCTGATGATCTTTTCAAGAACACAGTTGAAGAGTATCGGGGATAGCCCATCACCTTGTCGGACTCCTGTTTTGATGTCAAAGGAATGCTAGACACATCCATGGAACTTCACCTTGGATTTTGTATCGGTCAGGGTGGCAACTAATTAATGCCAGCAGTTTCAAATCAATTCCAAGTTCATTTAAGATGCTTAGCAGGACTTCCCAGTCAATGGAGTTGTATGCTTTCTTAAAGTCCACAAAGACAGACACATACTGCTTGGACCTTAGTGTACAATATCTGATGATCGTTTTAAGATTTTGGATCTGTTCAGCTGTTGAGCGACCTTTTCTGAACCCTCCTTGGTATTCACTTATTTGATGTTCGACTTGTGCTTCCAAACGCTCCAGGATGGCTAGTGATAGAATTTTGTAAATCACGGGTAGCAAAGATATTCCTCTGTAGTTGTTGATGTTCTTCATGCTGCCTTTTGTGTGTAATGGACGGATCAAAGCTATTTTCCAATTTTCGGGTAGGGTCTCCTTGTTCCAAATTTCTTCTATTTGCTTTTGCAAGATATCAAGTGATTCCTCTGAGGCATATTTCCATAGTTCTGCTACTACTGAGTCTTCACCCGGCGCTTTGTTATTTTTGAGACGGGCAATGTGGCGCTTGATTTCATCTCTGTCGGGTGGTCTGGAATCTGGGTACCTGAGTAAGGGTTCCTTGGTCTTGATGGGGCTTTGCAGTTTAGAGCAATTAAGTAAATTCTTGAAGTAATCTGCCAGAATGCTGCAATTTTCTTCATTTGACATCGCCAGTATGTTTGCGTTTGAAGGCTTAGTCGTACTCTCTGCTTTCATTCTTCCTAAAGTTTTGTTCTATCTTTTCAATGAGAGATTTTTCGTATTTACGTTTCTCAGTTCTGAACACCCTTGCTGCTTGGGCACGTTGGGTTTTGTAGGTTTCCCAATCAACTTCTGATTTCGTAGAGTAGTACTGTTTCCACGCATTGAGTCTTTCTTGGAGGACTGATTCGCGGGTACTATTCCACCAGGCATGCTTTTTGCTTCTCTTGATTTCTGCAACGTCTTTGGCGGCCTCAACAAGGAGACTTTTGGCGTTGTTAAAGTCACAGTCATTTGGTCTAGCTTTCTCCTGGAACTCCTCGACCCTTTGCCGAAGTTTATCATTGTCAAAGCGTGTGATCTGTTTGGTTGTCTTCCTTGTGTTTGCGGGAATTGGTTTGAATTTGATAAGAGACATATGATCTGAGGCCACATTGATACCTTTCTTTACCTTGACATTCATAATCTCAGGGCTGTTTCTCCTGGAGATTGCAACATGATCAATTTGGAACTCTTCGAGAGCTTGGACGGGAGAACGCCAAGTCATTTGCTTTCTGGATAGATGGCGAAAGTGGGTCGACATGACCTGCAGGTTGTGATTTTCGCAAATGGACACCAGTCTTTTGCTGTTGGGATTGGTTCTTTTGTAAGCAGGGTAATTTCCTATAACTTTCTTGTACTTCTGTTCACGACATAGTTGGGCATTGAAGTCACCCAAAAGAAGCTTGACATGGTGTTTGGGGATTTTGTTTAATTTTTCATCCAGTAGGTCCCAGAAATTATCAACTTCGTCTGGATCAGACTTGTTCTTATCGTTTGTAGGAGCATGTGCGTTAACTAGGGCGTAGGTTTTGTTCGCGCATTTAAATGTGAGTATAGACAATCTGTCATTCACAGGTTCAAAATTTGCAACCGATTTAAGGATCTTGGTTCTAACAGCAAACACGGTTCCAAGCATCACAGCTCCATTAAGGATTCCTCTTTGCACTTTGCTCTTGAAAAATCGGTAGCCTTCGGATTCAAAAATCTCTTCATCTGGGTACCTTGTTTCCTGTAGGGCCATTATGGATATCTGATTTTCGTGAAGAGCTTTGGTGAGGGTTTTCAGCTTGCCAGTTTGTGTAAGTGAATTTATGTTGAAAGTTGCTAGAAAGGTTTTAGATTTTGGCCTGAGTTTTTGACTCTTCAGGGTACACCGAGACGCTCCGACTCGTCTCTTGCATGATGTCGAGTCTCCCCCAGAATCCGAACGAGACTCGTGCGCCGTGGTGTTCACGACGAGGGATTTATCTGAAGATTTACCCCCTGGGGTATGTTTCTTGAAATGTTGTGCCATCATGTTTTTTGACTTGACTTTGCTTTGGACGGGTACCCATCCTTTTACAACTAGGGTTGTTAGCCCTAGAGGTTGCCTCAAGATGTTTTCTGGCTTCTGGTCATTTACCAGTCTTCGCCGTAACCCTGGCAAGGGACCAGTTTTTTTTTCACGGTGGTATTTTATTTCCCTACGACCCTCTGACTCTGCTGACGGCAGAGCCAGCGAGGAGGTAACCGGTAAATCCCCACACGGGTATTATTATTATTATTATTATTATTATCAGTATTATTAACCACACTATTAGTAAATATGTAAAAACTTAGTATGTTATTTCCTTTAGTCTTAGTGATGAGTGGTATTAAACTAAGTCCGACTCGTTGGCTGAATGGTCAGCAAACTGGCCTTCCGTTCAGAGGGTCCCGCGTTCGATTCTCGGCCGGGTTGGGGATTTTAATCGCTTCTTATTAATTCTTTTGGCTCGGGGACTGGGGGTATGTGTCTGTCCTAACACTCTCCTCGTCATATTAAGACAACATATGACACTACCAACTACCACAGAAACACGCAATAGTGATTACATCCCTCCATATAGGGATGGTGTCAGGAAGCTCATCCGGCCGTAAAACAGGACCAAATCCACATGTGCGACGTAGTTCGTACCTGCGATCCCACAGGTGTGGGAAAAAGCGGTAGCAAAAGAAGGCGATTAGTGGTATTATACTAACTAATACAGTTTTCTAAATTAAGTAGAAACAGGCATAAAGTAAATACCTAGTGAGAAGTGTGAAACCGGTTTATATTCTGTGGTGCTGAGTAGTAACGCATCTTGTAGATGATCATCACTCAGCGTCAATCTCAATCTTGAATTCTGAATCTTCAACTTGGAGCATGTTTGTTCACATATATAAGTTGAGGAAACTATGGCGATCAAACACCAAGCTTCTTTCTCCAGAGCTGGTTACATTTCTTCCGGCAATAACTTATAAAATTTAAGAAGATCACTAGGATCCATGGCTAAATGGTTAGCGTGCTGGCCTTTGGTCTCCCGGGTTCGATTCCCGGCAGGGTCGAGAACTTTAACCATCATTGGTTAATTTCTCTGGCATGGGAGCTGGGCGCATGTGTTGTCTTCATCATCATTTCATACTCATTAAAATATGTAGGTCGCCTAAGGGCGTCAAATCAAAAGACCTGCACCTGGCAAGCCGAACATGTCCTCGGGCACTCCCGGAACTAAAAGCTATACGCCATTTCATTTTCATTGTGTCATCGCATTACAAGTCCAGTATTTCTAACTGTACTTTATCAGATGCTTTGTCGGCCTCAGAGGTAAATGGTGAAGAAAACAAAGAAATTTCTGAATCCATTTGTACAAAATCAGCAAATCTGGATGTGAATTGGTATTCAATGCCCTAAATTGCTTCTACAAAAGAATCATTCTTGAAAGGTATGCCAGGGTATTGGTTTTGTAGGTCATTCACAGTTGGAAAAGGTATCCAGTTTCTGGCAAAAATTTGTTTCCTGAATTATTTCAATTTCAACTGAAATTATTTTACTGCTATATATGCAACATTGATTAGTTTATCTTTCTCCTGCAACACTCTATTCAAGGTGTTCATATGTTTAGTCATATCGACAAGGAATGTTAGGCAGGATTCAATGAATCATACGGCTTTCGTTTTTCTTAAAGAAATTGACGGATTTCATGTTGAAGTGGAGAAAATCGAACCAATAGTATCTGCGGCTCAGCCATCTTACTTCTGTGTGATAAATTATGTCGCCATATTCACTGCCGAGTTCATCCAAGGAAGTTTTAAAACTTCGGTAAGTCAAGGCAGTTGAAGCTGATTAATTTTGTGACAATCTGCATAACTCCAGCGAGATTTAACGCCTTTGCGCAAAGTACTTCTTGGTGTATAATGCAATGAAGATTGTGCACTATGTCGCCCAAAGATGCTACTTTTTTCTTTTTCTACTTCCGCCATTCCCGAATGAATTCCCAACATACATGGTGCACCATCTGTAGTTACACTTAAGTCCAACATTGTGAACCTCCTTAAAGAAGTCAGTCCTTTTAGTGGTACCATGCATGCTTCTCTACTCCTATAAGCTCTTAAGTTATGGTGAAATTATTCACCCCTCTAACAAATATCAAAAGTACAGCAGTATTGCTTATATAAGTGCTCTCATCACAGGCAATGAAAAAAATTCAAACTCCTTGCCTTTTTTAATAAGTGGCTGCGGAACACTTGCTGCTAATTCTTCCATGCGTCTACCAACAGTGTGTCTCGAGAGAAATACTGAATTAAAAATGTCAATTTTATCCGGACACAATGTTTCCACAACTACTACGAGACATTTCTTAACATATTCACCCTCCATGCTCTGCAATCAGCTCTGAAACCTAATAACTTACTTTAGTGACTTTGTTCGTTTCACACATCCACCTTCTTCTTCTTATTTTATGACCACATAGGATCACTTTAGTCAGTCCATCGTTGAGGTCTCTTTGAAGGGATTGTTCGGGCTTTGCGGTCCTCCCTGTACTTCTTCAGACGCTCCAATCTTCGTGGCCTTTCCTCAGTTGAAAATATGCGTGTTATTGATTTGTTTTGTGTAAGGGTAAAGCGGAGGTTTGTATTCTTGAGTTTTGTGTTCAATTTTATCTTATTTGTGGTGTCTTCCGTTGTAAGGCCTATTTCCTTCCGATCCTCTCTTACTTCTCTGATCCATTTACATCCTGTTGTGAAATTTTTTGAGACGAGATTGTGTTCTACTAGTTGTTTCACAAGTCTCGAATCCTGCATCCTCATGATATGTCCAAAGAATCCCAGTCTCCTCTTACGCATAGTATCTGTAATGGGTTCTAGCTCTTTGTACACGACTTTGTTAGATATTATTCGCCACTGTCCATCTTTCTGGTATTTTCTGTTGATGCAGGTTCTTCCAATCCTCCTTTCAATTTTCTGAAGTCTGTCAGTCTTTGATTGTTTATTCAGGTGAAAAAGTGTTTCTGCTGCATATGTAGCTTGCAGTTTTATAACTATGTTGTAGTGTTTTATTTTTGCATTTATTGATAGACATTTCTTTTTGTAGATATCCCATGTTAATTTTTGTACTTTAGCTAATCTATTTGTTCTTGTTTGGATAGAGATTTTTTCATTTGGGTTATGTGTTATTACTTCTCCAAGATATTTAAATTGAGTTGCTATTTTGATCTGATTACCATTTATGGTAACTTCTTTTAGTTGTGTTGGTTTTTGGGGCATAATTTCTGTTTTTTCAAATGTTATTTTGAGGCCAACATTATTTGCAATGTTTTGAAGTTCTGATATCTGGGTTTTTGCTTCTTTTATGTCCACTGCTAGTAATGATAAATCGTCAGCAAAACCAGGTATTTGTTTAGATTTTTTGGCCAATCTTTATTTTGGGGGGGACATTTCCTAAACCATTCCCTCATTACCATTTCTAGAGCACAATTAAATAATAGTGGTGAGAGCCCATCTCCCTGCCGTAGTCTTTCTTGAAATCTACAAATGTTATCACCATATCACTGTTTCTTCTCCTGTTATAGTCCATTATCAACTTAAGACTCATGATCTGATCAGGACAGCTCCTCCAGGGTCTGAAACCTCCTTGATATTCTCCTAGTTCTTTCTCAAGTTGTAAACTCATACTATTAAGGATGATACGTCCACCTTCTACTTAAGTTTGCTGCTGTTTTGTGAATTTAACATAATTATCTTTAGTAATACATTCATGGTCAATAAGTTGATCAAAATCATGAGAATATTTTGTCTGATAAATGTCGTTTAACCCTGTACTCTTTCATAGCTACGGCTTCACAGCATGTCACACAAGTCTCTTTACTTCAAGTTTCTTTCAAGAGATAATTCCCCAACCAAGATTCATTAAACCTCCTACACTCGCTACCAACTTTGCACAGTTTTGAAAGCATTTTACACTTTTAGGAACAAACACGCAGTGCACACTAACAGGTTTCAAATACATCTGATTGACAAAGAAATGAAAGGTGAAAAGCCAAAGGATATAGGTGAGGGTAATAGAACGATACTGAGAGGAAAATGACCCAAGTGCTATATATGAGAATCTGTGCTTGGACAGAGATGGGGTGTTCTAAAAATAGTTTCCTTACCACTTACCCCCACGGTCTCGCATTCCTCAGAGCAGAATTCCATAAACAATTATTATTATTGCAATTGTTACAAGATTTTATCTAAAACCAAGAAAATAGCTGCAGCTCCTATGTGATGTCAGTGTTAAAAATTTTACCAGATATTAAACTAAAAAAATAACTAGAAATGTGTATTATTTTTCTTTTTTGTTTTTGTTTTAAACATTGAATACTTACAAGAGTTGCTTAAAAATCCTCGGTGGGCCAGATGTGGCCCAGAGTCCGTAGTTTGACCAGTTGTGGTCTAGAGCATTTGCCCTCATTTTCATCAATAGTCTCCCATCATAAATACCCTATCAAAAATCTTGGATAGTCCAATAGTGATACAGCCCATTTGACCTCCTGAATCTAAAATATCTGCTATGTCTTGCTGCAATCCTCATAGTAGAACCTCACTGGTATAACCTTTCTTAAACCCGTACTGTCTTTCATCAAACCAGTTGGTAATTTCACAAAGATGTCTAATATAATCATAAAGAATGCTTTTCCATGTCTTACTTGCAACACACATCAAGCTGGCTGGCCTGTAATTATTCGCTTTATGTTCAATTACCCTTTCCTTTGTACATTGGGGCTACTATAGCAACTCCCCATTATTTGGTATAGCTCCATCATGCAAACAGTAATCAAGTAAGTACTGCACATATGGTACTATAGCCCTACCTATTCCCTTTAGTATATCCCCAGAAATCTAATCAATTCCAGCTGTTCTTTTAACTTTTGTATCTTTTTGTAAATATCCCAATTATCATAGGTAAATTTCAGTACTTTGCTAGTATTATTGCAAGAAATAAATTTCATATTTAAGCCCATATAGTCACCTTAACAGTGTTACGGTACTTCCTGGTAAAAAAAAAAAGTTTCACCTTTACAATACATTTCTTTTTATTCTTTTCAGAATAACAATTTCCCAATAAAATGGGACATGTTTCATCACCATGTGGATATCTTCAGCCATAATCATAAGACAAAATATACAATAAATAGAACATGAATATGTTAAACACACACGTTAAAAGACAAAGAGTAGTTCTAATGAGTATTCTGTCTAATGTCGATTAAAAATATTAACTTTCTATGCACTATTAACAAAGATTGGAGGATCCACCTATTCAATACTGTAAATTACATGTTATAATTATTTATTTAATCGACCCTTCCGCTGGGTCATCATCAGCCTCGTGGCATGGCTTGACTTGCTGATATAACATGCTATGTTCATACATGAGTCCATTTAAACCTATGTCACTTTCACAATGTATCACTTGTTCTTGTAAGAAACTACGTTCTTGATATATGATGTGGGCCGATAACCTTCGATGTTAGGCCCCTTAAAACAACAAGCGATATATGATGTAAATATTACACATTCAAGATAATGCAATAACACATTAAAAATATGATCTTCCAATATATGACTTTTATGTCCTTTGGTGTGGCTCAACTTTCCTCCAGAACAGGTGCACTAGTTAGACACTATGAGAAATATATAATAAGGTTAAAAACACAGTTCTGATATGTAAGTATTATAGGGGTTAATATAACCCAATAATACATTAAAATATATATTTTAGGATAGGTGTACTAAGTACACGTGAGAAGTGCATAACAAAAGAGGTTTTAATATCCCCAAAGCTAGTATGTGGAGATGGTACTTAAAACACACTGAAATGAACAGACTAAACAAATGTGCCAGTAAGGTAAGCAGCCAACACACAGTATTTTAAATAACAGTGCAGAAAATAAAATAAAATTCATTTCAGGAGTGTGGGAATGCAAACTTGGTAACATCATGCAACTGGTGGAAGACACAAAAAACTAACTACTGCATGGTTGTGATCCTTATTTCATTAGCATTTAGTATATTTTGTACAATAAATATGGAGACCCAGACATAAAAAACAAAAATGTTATGAAAGACACACTAACGCCTTTACAACAGATGAATTTGCTTTCAAAATGTAACACATGTAACGACCCTAGCTCAACTATATGGAAACGTTTACAAAATATGTTTAATTTTAGAAAACCAAAAATAAATAAGAAATAAATTTGAGTGTGTTTCGGGACAGTATTTGATTGTTATGCACTGCCAGAAAGCATTTTCAGAAAAATGTTATTCAATTTTTGATAACAGACACCTCTGAACTTCATTTCCATTGCCATAAAACAAATACAGCAGTAAAATATAGCAGGAAGTCTGAACTAGAAATATTTGAATCAATGTTGCTTGATGTCAAAGCTTACCTTATTTTCTGGGAACAGACTGCTCGAATGTATTCTTTCATACGGGCATTTTTGGAAAATATCCTATCATATTCTTCAATTAGCATCATGTAGATCGTAGGAACAGCCATGAAGACATTAACTCTTTCAGTAGCGGCCATATTGATGGCCAACAAGTTTGCCCATACTCGTGCGGACTCAAACTTGGGTAACATCACACAACTGGCGGAAAAGACAAAAGTATTAACTATTGCATTGTTGTTAATCATTATTTCATTATCATTTAGTATATTCTGTACAGGAAAGAGGGAGATCCAGAAGCTGTGTTCATGAACACAATCACTTTAACATTTTGAACATTTACTTTTATGGAACACTCACCAACTCATTTCCCTGATTTAATTTTTATGACATATGGTGAGTGAAAATGTTTCGATTTCAGGAGGTAAGTGAACCTTAAACCTGAAGCTGTCACTCATACCTAATACCACTATGAAGTGTTAAAAAAATTAAGCATTTGGATTCCGGTAAGCAAAAATTCATGTTCTCAATCTTTACTAGGAACTGTTGGTGATGCTGGATCTGAATGCCAGGGACTGGCAGGGGCAAAGCAAATCTCATAGCAGAGAGTTTGAACCTTCCTATACAAATAATGTAAGAATATTATTCAAGGTCAATGGACATCAAAATACACAGCTCGACTATGCGTGACTCTGGGTGAGAAAAGAAATACATGTTTAAAAAAATTGTGTTGGGACAATGTTTCCCAGAGCCCTCCAGGCTCTAAGTTATAACATTACTTTGTCTGTCTTTATCTACGCTCACGGCCATAAAATGTTTGTGAGTGCGGAATATTGTCTTCTTTAAGTCTTGGACACTGAACATGGACTTGGCCAGTAACTCGTGGCAAGGAACTTTCAGCTATTTTCTACACCTATTAACTAAATTATTGATGAAATGCTCTATGCCACTTTGTTTTTGAAACTGAATAAAGTATTTCACACGACGATTCCTCCTATGCTGCACCTGGTCCCTGTCCCACTCCACTCCTCTGCTCAAATAGGGTTCTGTATCTTGCATGTATATTTTTGGGCTATGTGCCTTTGTATCTACAAAGAGGCAATTTTGTAAACTGATCTCTGAATACTGTGTTATCTGGTAACAGTACCTTTAAAAAGAATCTAATCTCTAAATGTGGTTGGCCTATTTCATTATTTAACTTTATTAATCTTGTTAATCTTTTTTTTACATCACTGCTGTTTTGAATTGACTTTAAAACTTGTGTCCTCTCTTTTGTTAATCATGTTGTTTGATTGCTTAAAATATATGTTACTGCCTGGTTGTTGAATTTGAGTTTCTCTTGTTGGAGTTTTCTCCTTCACCTTGTATCTACCATGGGTAACCTCTGGTTCCCCAGCTGCTTCCCACAAGCTCATGTCAACTTGATATATGAATATACCACAAAGGATTGTTAACAAACCATCACTTGGTAATTTCACCCTGTTTCACCGATATTGGTCGTAATATTATTATTACTATTATTATTATTATTATTATTACCATTGCTACTGCCATCCAATGCTAAAAAACTGGTAACCTCTTAACGTAACAACAACACGTAGCAAAGAATCTTCATATTTTTAAAATTAAACTCCTTTCAAGAGATATTTGTACTTGGTGTTTATGTTGTCTCCATCATTGAATGCAATTCTTCTACTAGTTTTCAATTATTCTCTGTTATTGTTTTCTATGTGACAACCGATTTTGACTTCTTGCTTATTTAATTCTATACTGACTATGACTTGTTTTTCTGATAATATTCCTACGTAGGATGATAGTGGCATATCTTTTCCCTCGTTATACTTCACTATCAAACACACCTTGTGCCGATTTAATATAATTTACACCAAGCTCGATAGCTGCAGTCGCTTAAGTGCGGCCAGTATCCAGTATTCGAGAGATAGTAGGATCGAACCCCACTGTCGGCAACCCTGAAAAAGGTTTTCCCGTGGTTTCCCATTTTCTCACCAGGCAAACGCTGGGGCTGTACCTAAATTAAGGCCACGGCTGCTTCCTTCCCACTCCTAGCCCTTTCCTGTCCCATTGTCGCCAAAAGACCTATCTGTGTTGGTGCGACGTAAAGCAACTAGCAAAAAAAATATATACATACACTAGCTGATGTACCCGTGCTTCGCTACGGGATTCTCAGAAAGACTGTCTTTGTGGTTTTTCTACCTGAAGTCATCAGAAGGAATGTAGTGATCAAAAGCAATGTTATATAAAATACTCGATCAAATTAATAAACTGCACATTATCTCACTTTTAACGAACAGTACTATGGTGCCGATCTAACAGTCCAAAGTTCCAGTGCTGCAATGACCAGTCCGCAGACAGCTGTGAACACTTCTCTGCCATTATTCCATTAAACATGCACACTGCTAATTCCAATCAGTGCCTCAGAGTAGGAATTGAAACCAGTTTGTTACGTATCAGTAGTATCAGAAATTTATCTAACTCTCCAGCTACTTCCCGCCAATTCTCAGGCAGGCTGTTATGCTCGGTACGACCGGGTGAGTTGGCTGTGCGGTTAGGGGCGCATAGCTGTGAGCTTGGATCCGGGAGGTAGTGGGTTTGAACTCCACTGTCGGCAGACCTGAAGATGTTTTTCCGTGGTCTCCAGATTTCACACCAGTAAAATGCTGGGGGTGTAACGTAATTAACGTAGGGACTGCTTCCCTCCCACTCCTAGCCCTTTCGTATCCCATCGTCGCCATGATTCCTATCTGTGTCGGCGCGACGTAGAGCAAATTTTAAAAAAACACGGTATACAGTAGTAATCCCATCTATCGGAGATGAATGGCAACAGAGACACAAAGCAAATCACAACAAACAATGGTCAATGTAATGTTATTGTTGATCAATGTTATGAGCTTTCTGTATTGTAGGCCTCCACATTCAGTTTTCGTTCGACTCTGTAATATAAGGCCGTCTTATAAAATTAATTATAGCATAGACTGAAGTTCCTTATCCCCCGACTTTACACACCGATTTTCATTAAATTCTGTTTACCCATTTTCTTGTGACGGTGCTGATATGATCTTAGCAACAAAAATCCATATTCATAAATATCTCCGTACCGAGCTCGATAGCTGCAGTCGCTTAAAGTGTGGCCAGTATCCAGTAATAGGGAGATAGTGGGTTCGAGCCCCACTGTCGGCAGCCCTGAAGATGGTGATCGGAAATATAATACTATTTATATAGTAATTGTCAATAAGATCACTAATAACACAAATATTCGAGAATTAAATTTTGGGCCTTCCTCTAAACTACCATTTCGCTCAATGTGAATAAAGTTATTTATGGCCTAGATTGTAGTGTCTTATTCCCCGACTTTGCATACCGATTTTATTTACGATGGGACAACTAATAACAAATATTTGAGAATTAAATTTTAGGCCTTCCCCTAAACTACCATTTCTATTAGCGTCAATAAGATTATTTATGGCGCAGATTGTAGCGACTTATTCGCCGACTTTGCGTACGTATTTTAATTAAGATAGGACCACTAATAACATAAATATTTGCGAATAAAATTTTAGGCCTTCCCATAAACTACCATTTCTTTCAGAGTGAATAAGATTATTTATAGTTTACATTGTAGTGACTTATTTTAGAACTTTACATACCGGTTTTCAGTAAGATAGGACCACTAATAACATAAATATTTGAGAATTAAATTTTAGGCCTTCCCCTAAACTACCATTTCTCTCAGCGTGAAAAAGATTATTTATGGCCTAGATTGTAGCGACTTATTCCCAAAATGTCCATACCGATTTTCATTAAATTCTCTTCAGCCGTTTTCTCGTGATGCGTGTACATACATACATACATACATACATTACGGAAAATTAAAAAATGCGTTTCCTTGTTACTATGGACATGACTGATACAGAAATACCATCCTTTTTAAATTTTCAGCAATGTACAGACAAAACTCTTATTTTATATATATAGATATATATAATTTACTGGTAGTGCCACTTCACCTTCCAATCCTCCGTTTTATATTTCACCGTTCGTTTATCCTGATACCTCACTATCCACTGATCACCCTCAGATGCCTAAAATACCTATCAGTTTTCATGCTAACCAATCACACCTGCACCCTTTTACTTCCTTGCACTTACAAGTAACAACTCTCATTATTGTTCCGTATTGAAGATGACGTTAGGCATAGATATCAAGGATAATTAAATAAAAAACCACCTATTCAATACTTTCCACGTTTAATGTGGTTATTATCTACATGATTTTATGTAGACTCATTTGGTCAGGTACATGTTTCACCCATTATTTTGGGCATCTTCAGCCTGTAAACAACCTTTAGGTCAAGGTTTGGGACCTTTTTAACTAATATAAACATACTAATATATACACTATATACAACATATACATTATATACAATATATACAAACATAAGTCAATACAGTAAAGTTTTTTGGTCCTAATCTATTTAATATGGAAAATGTCCAAAACTAAAATGGATCTTCTTTTCGGTGAAGAGGATTGCAAATCGGGGTTTATGTGACCCCTATATCATATTAAGTACTTGACGTATCGTGTCTGGTGACAGGATGTGTCGTCAACAATAAGTGGAGATTTGAACTGATTGTAAGTTGGTCAAGATTGAAAATATAAATTTAAATTGAATGTGTTTTAACTTGGCAGTTCTGGTTAACTTAAAATGTTCAAAACTAAAAATAAAATGAAACGGATCTTCTTTTTTCTTCTTGAGAAGGGGTGATGTTAAAACTGGATCCGTTTCATTTTATTTTTAGTTTTGAACATTTTAAGTTAACCAGAACTACCAAGTTAAAACACATTCAATTTAAATTTATATTTTCAATCTTGACCAACCTACAATCAGTTCAAATCTCCACTTATTGTTGACGACACATCCTGTCACCAGACACGATACGTCAAGTACTTAATATGATATAGGGGTCACGTAAACCCCGATTTGCAATCCTCTTCACCGAAAAGAAGATCCATTTTAGTTTTGGACATTTTCCATATTAAATGGATTAGGACCAAAAAACTTTACTGTATTGACTTATGTTTGTATATATTGTATATAATGTATATGTTGTATATAGTGTATATATTAGTATGTTTATATTAGTTAAAAAGGTCCCAAACCTTGACCTAAAGGTTGTTTACAGGCTGAAGATGCCCAAAATAATGGGTGAAACATGTACCTGACCAAATGAGTCTACATAAAATCATGTAGATAATAACCACATTAAACGTGGAAAGTATTGAATAGGTGGTTTTTTATTTAATTATCCTTGATATCTATTCCTTGCACTTACCGCAACCTAGTTCTGTACATAATACACTCAATGTTCAGACAAATAAGCAGTCGCTATTAAAGGTTCTTCAGTTGCTTAATACTGATCCTCGTAGCCTAATCGTATGGTTACTTTTCGTCCAAAAGTTTTTAGAGACAAATTTAGCTTCATTTCCTCAATTAATTGGCTTAGTATCTTCAAAAACTACCGGTTACTTAACTAATTTTTGGCTCAAAAATATGATGTACTTCAACGACTGGAATCAATTTCATACTGCTATTCATAATTATTTTTTACCTATGACGTATGTCACGAGCTTAGCTTAGAATTTGTTTGACTGCTTCAACGATCCGATAAACCTGGTCATGATTACCTGGACTCAATTACCACATTCAGTAATGTCTTGAATATTGCCCATAATTGTGAGGAACTGGTATCTATTTTTCAGTTTTATGCTGCTTCATCTTTTCAGCAATTAATGAGTGTAAATGCTCCACATATTTCAATAATAATAATTATAATAATAATAATAATAATACTAATAATAATAATAATAATAATAATTTTGTGTGGCTATTTCTAAGTGAGTGCAGCCCTTGTAAGGCAGACCCTCAGATGAGAGTGGGCGGCATCTGCCATGTGTAGGTAACTGCGTATTATTGTGGTGGAGGATAGTGTTCATTGAGGAACTCTTCTTTTTCTTTCATGCTACATCCTGTCTGTGGAGCATAGACCTGTACTATATTCAGCAGTTCCTAGTTTACATGTATGTGCATTATTATAATTCTTTCATTTACATACTCCACTTCAGCTATTGATTCAACATTCTGATTCACTATAAATCCCACTACATCAATCAATCACTACTGTTAGGGCAGTCGCCCAGGTGGCAGATTCCCTATCTGTTGTTTTCCTAGCCTTTTCTTAAATAATCGCAAAGAAATTGGAAAATTATTGAACATTTCCCTTGGTAAGTTATTCCAATCCCTAACTCCCCTTCCTATAAACAAATATTTGCCCCAATTAGTCATCTTGAATTCCAACTTTATCTTCATATTGTCATCTTTCCTACTTTTAAAGACACCACTCAAACTTATTCGTCTACTGATGTCCTCCCATGCCATCTCTCCACTGACAGCTTGGAACATACTACTTAATCAATCAGCTAGTCTCCTTTCTCCCAAATGTTCCCAGCCCAGAACAAATCGAGCTGCTTTTCTTTGGATTTTTTCCAGTTCTTGAATCAAGTAATCCTGGTGAGGGTCCCATACACTGGAACCATACTCTGGTTGGGGTCTTACCAACCTCGATAGCAGCAGTCGCCTAAGTGCGCCCAGTATCCAGTAATCGGGAGATAGTAGGTTCGAACACCACTATCGGCAGCCCTGAAGATGGTTTTCCGTGGTTTCCCCATTTTCACACCAGGCAAATGCGTGGGGCTGTACCTTAATTAGGCCACGGCCGCTTCCTTCCCACTCCTAGCCCTTTCCTACCCCATCATCGCCATAAGACCTATCTGTGTCGGTGCGACGTAAAGCAACTAGCAACAAAAAGTTGGAGTCTTACCAGAAACTTATATGCCCTTTCCTTTACATCCTTACTACAATCCCTAAATACCCTCATAACCATGTGCAGAGGTCTTTACCCTTTATTAACAATCATATTTATGTGATTACCCCAATGCAGGTCTTTTCTTATATTAACACCTAGGTACTTACAATGATCCCCAAAAGGAACTTTCACCCCATCAACGCAGTAATTAGAACGGAGAAGACTCTTCCTATTTGTGAAACTCACAACCTGACTTTTAACCTCGTTTATCATCATAACATTGCCCACCATCCATCTCACAACACTATCGAGGTCACCCTGCAGCCGCTCATAATCTTGTAACTTATTTATTACTCTATACAGAATAACATCATCTGCAAACAGCCTTATCTCTGATTCCATTTCTTTACACATATCATTGATATACATAAGAAAACATAAAGGACCAATAACACTGCCTTGAGGAATTCCCCTCTTAATTATTACAGGGTCAGATAACGCTTCGCCTACTCTAATAATCTGAGTTCTTTTTTCTAGAAATATAGCCATTCATTCAGTCAATCTTTTTTCCTAGTCCAACTGCACTCATTTTTGCCAGTAGTCTTCCATGATCTACCCTATCAAATGCCTTAGACAGGTCAATTGCAATGCAGTCCATTTGGCCTCCTGAATCCAGGATATCTACTATATCTTGCTGAAATCCTATGAGCTGAGCTTCAGTCGAATAACCTTTTCTAAACCCAAACTGCCTTCTGTCAAACGAATTATTAATTTCGCAAATATGTCTAACATAATCAGAAAGAATGCATTCCCAAAGCTTACATACAATGCATGTCAAACTGACTGGCCTGTAATTTTCAGCTTTATGTCTATCACCCTTTCCTTGATACACAGGAGCTACTATAGCAACTCTCCATTCATTTAGTATAGCTCCTTATGGTACTATATCCCAACCCATTACCTTTAGTATATCCCCAAAAATCTTATCAATTCCAGCTGCTCTTCTAGTTTTCAACTTTTGTATCTTACTGTAAATGTCATTATTATTATAGATGAATTTTAATACTTCTTTAGTATTACTCACATCCCCTTTCTGGACATTATCCTTGTAACCAACAATCTTTACATACTGCTGACTGAATACTTCTGCCTTTTGAAGATCCTCGCATACACACTCCCCTTGTTCATTAATGATTCCTGTAATGTCCTCCTTTGAACCTGTTTCTGCCTTAAAGTACCTATACATACCCTTCCACTTTTCACTAAAATTTGTATGACCACCAATTATGCTTGCCATCATGTTATCCTTAGCTGACTTCCTTGCTAGATTCAATTTCCTAGTAAGTTCCTTCAATTTCTCCTTACTTCCATAATCGTTTCTAACTATTTCTTTGCAGTCTGCACCTCCTTCTTAGTCTCTTTATTTCTCTGTTATAATATAGTGGATCCTTACCATTCCTTACCACCTTTAAAGGAACAAACCTATTTTCACATTCCTCAACAACTGCATTAAACCCATCCCAGAGTCTGTTTACATTTTTATTTACCATTTTCCAGCGATCATAGTTACATTTTAAAAACTCCCTCATGCCTGTTTTATCAGCCATATGGTACTGCCTAATAGTCCTAATTTTAATACCTTCCTTTCTTTCACATTTATTTTCAACTACGACAAAAACAGCTTCGTGATCACTAATACCATCTATTACTTCGGTTTCTCTATAGAGCTCATCTGGTTTTATCAGCACCACATCCAAAATATTCTTCCTTCTAGTTGGTTCCATCACTTTCTGAATCAGCTGCCCTTCCCATATTAACTTATTTGCCATTTGTTGGTCATGCTTCCTTTCGTTCGCATTACCTTTCCATAAATTGTTAAATTGAGATCACCTGCTACTATCACATTCCTTTCCATATCATTTCCAACATAGCTGATTATCTTATCAAATAATTCTGAATCAGCGTCAGCGCTACCCTTTCCCGGTCTGTACACTCCAAAGACATCTAGTTGCCTATTATCCTTAGAGAAGAGCCTTACACCCAGAATTCCAAGTTTTTCACCCTTAACATTCTCGTACCTTACAAATTCTTCTTTCACCAGAATGAATACCGTATTTACGCAAATAATCCCCGCACCCCAACTTTAGATAGGCTTATTTTGAAAAAAAAGAAATGCCAACTTTGACGCAAAAAACCGAATGCAATTCCGTGCCTCAAATTTTTTAAAAATGTGCGGGTATTATTCGCATAAATAC
This sequence comes from Anabrus simplex, assembly GCF_040414725.1. Taxonomy (NCBI): domain Eukaryota; kingdom Metazoa; phylum Arthropoda; class Insecta; order Orthoptera; family Tettigoniidae; genus Anabrus; species Anabrus simplex. Next base: position 224,128,538 of record NC_090270.1, on the reverse strand, counting down.
GGGTATTTACGCAAATAATACCCGCCACCGAATTATCCTGCACCCTAAATTTAGGAAGGCTGATTTTGAAAAAAATGCCAACATTGACGCAAATAAAACCCGCACCCCAATTTCGTGCCGCAAATTTTTTAAAAAATGTGCGGGTATTATTCGCGTAAATACGGTACTTCCCCTCCTACCATTCCTATCCTATCTCTACGATACACTCTCCAGTTCCGTGAGAAAATTTCTGCACCCATTATATCATTTCTCAGCCATGATTCAACTCCTATTACAATATCTGGTAAGTATATATCTATTAAATTACTTAATTCGATTCCTTTGTTTACAATGTTTCTACAGTTGAGCACTAACATTTTTATGCCATCCCTACTTGATTTCCAGTTCCCTGTTCGCTTAACACCGCTCCCTAGGCCACCCCTTTTCCCTGAATGTACCTGCCTATAACCCTTCTAAACAAGTTTCCAAACTTATATGTACCACTGCGGTTTAAGTGAAAGCCATCTGGGCGCAGATCCCTGTCTCCTACCCACCTATTAGGATTTAGAAATCTCACTCCCAGTTTCCCCACATACCCACTCCATAGTCTCATTTAAATCCCCAATCACCTTCCAGTCAGTATCCCTCCTACACAGTATTCCACTGATAACAATCTCTGCTTCCTTAATCTTCATCCGTGCTGCATTTACCAGATCCCACACATCCCCAACTATGTTGGTACTTATACATGCTTGCCTTATGTTGTTAGTACGAACGTGAAACACTACCACCTTCTCCTTTCCCTCTTCCTTCTCTTCTACTTTCCTCAACATCTGCCTCAACCTAATTCCTGGATAACACTCTACCCTGGTTCCCTTTCCTTCACACACTTTCCCCACACGTCTAACGATGGAATCCCCCATGACCAGAGCCTCAACCCTACCCACATCAATTAATTCCCTCCCCTCCTGGTCAGCCCTATCTTTCCTGATAGCTGCAGAAGCTACTTCCTCCTCCCTTTTCTCCCTCCCATGATCCTGTTCCAGCTGTCTTTTCCTTTCCACTACACTACATTTCCCTTTCCTACCTTTTCCCTTCCTCCTACTTCCACACATCTCATCAACAGTTCCCTGTTCCTCATCTTCCCTCGGTTGTTCTACCTGCAGTGACTCGTACCGATTTCTAACAGACACCTGTCCTGAATTCTGATCCTGAACAGAGCCCTTAGCCTGCAATCTCCTTCCCCTTAAAACATTAGACCACCTGTCTTCTACAATTCCCCCATTTCCTTCCCATCCCTCCTTTACACCTACTGTACCCTGTACATTATTCGAGGGAGGCCTACTTTCCTTCCTGACCTGTCCTATGAGAGAATCGCATTATCTCCCCCAAACTCTTCAACTCCTCCCACATACTCCTTAATGCCTGGCCACACCCACAGTTCCTACAATTGCACTGCTTAGCCGTACTCAAGGATTACCAACAAAGTTAAACGCATAGACAGAAGATTATTTCTTTAGTATAACTTTATCCTACTATGCTCTAATAGAAATGAAACCTTGCGTTTGGTTAAATGCTTAAGTATCAAAAGGATTGCCGTACACAAAGAAAAACACGAACATAAAAGGCAAGATACTATCTAATATACCTTATCTTCACTACAATTCTCAACTGAAACGTGGTTATGTGATTATTACAGCTGGTGGATTACTATTATTTTCCTTACTCCACGGGATGGAGAATAAGAGTGTCTTTAATTAGGCCTACTGAAAAATACGAGGTTGTCTACAATTATTTCTCAAAAATATTTCTGTCAAAACTACTCCTACTACTCCAGGGACTAGAACTGCAATTACTAGAATATATGAACTTTATTATTATTATCTAACTGCTCATAAAAACTGAAAGATCGAGGGAGCGCAGTACAAATTACGGATACTTTAACTACCTACTCAGAACTACAAATGATTGGAATACAAGATCAGCTTATTTTTTTTATATTTACTTGACTACACTACACCCTTTATTCACGGCTGTAGCCAACAATGCAATATTTGAATATGAAGAGCGTTAATAATCAATTACAATACAACGACTGTTAACTATTACCGTGTAATCTCTTTAACTTCTTTTTAAATGGAAATTTACAGGCGTATCGTGTTTTTTAATGTGGTAAATTATTACCTTCGCGATAGTTTGAACAGATATCTAGACGAAATACCGGAGAAGTTGCGGCAGAAGTTACGGTACTATTCCTTATGATAATCTGCCTTTGTAAGTATTATACCAACGAACCTACAGATATTTACAAATATTTTTAAAGTTAATATTATGACCTAAAGTATTTCCTAAACCTAAATTCGAAACAAGGTACACCTAGCTAGCCTACTTAACCTAGAAAATGTAATTTACTGAAGACCAACTGAATTACCTGTTATAAAATTTAAATAAATATCACTACTCCCAATTTCTACCAACAAGCACTAAACACCACTATATAAACAGCACTAAATGAATCAGAAATACACAAAATTAAGCTATTTCAATAGGTTTTAACTACTTTATCACTACAATAATGCAAGAGCTCTCTCAACAGCCAACCGTTCTCAAGCGCATCCAACAATGCCCCTACATTTCTTTTCTCTTTACTGTTACGGGTTTAATACTTTATTCTCTCAATTCTTCTGTTCATTTTCACTTTTCTGATATATCTATTCTACTGATCAATTATAAAGACTATCTTTCAATATTTTTTTAGATTTTCTCCAAATTACATTTATTGTACCACCACTCAGTCTGAGCAAATTAACAGATTGATCCAGGAATTTTCTGATATTATTACTCCTACACTTGGGACCATTAAAAACTTCAAAGCCCATACCAATTTAACTGATACTACTCCAGTTCGTTCCTCACCTTACCATTTGAGGCCTCCTAAGATGAAAATCCTAAACCAATTGATTGATAAAATTCTGACTGACAAACCTATTGTGCCTTCATCTTCTAATTATGTCTCACCCGCCTTTATTGTTGATAAGTCTGATGCCTCATCGCGTTTTATATAGTGAATAATCAAACATTAAATTCCAGAATACTTTTTTATGATACCCTACGCCAAAATTACAATCAGCTTTTCAACATTTTTCGATCACCAAATATTTTACCATCTTAGACTTCAACATACAATCAGATCCCTCTTGATGAAATCAGTTTGAACTAAACAACTTTTATTACTCGTAATGGTCTATTTCAGTTTTCTAAAGTGCCCTCTGGTTTAAATCTTGGCTCACAGATTATGCAGTGTTTTGTTGACTCTCTCTTTTTTTTTTTTTCTGACATAAAATATTTCCATATGTGGATGATATTTTTATCTATAGCCCCGATTTTCAAACACATGAGGTTCATTCTTGATTACATTCTGAAAATCTTACGATCAATCCTTCAAAACGCCTTACTGCCCAAACTTCCATAATATTTCTTGGTCATATACTGTCCCCTCATAATATTCCTGTTTATCCCGATTGTATATCAGCTATAGATCGTATTCCCTCTCCCAAAAATCTAAAACAGCTAAGGACATTTTTAGGTATGGTTGGTTTTTACAGCAAATACATCCCTTATTTTTCCCAAATTTCAGAACCACTCAATCTGCTTAAGCGAAAGAATGTCAAATTTCACTGGAGAAAGATTCAACAGAATGCATTTCACACTTCGAAATCTGCTTTGGTTCAAGCCCCAATTCTGCAAATTCCTGATTTTAATGGATATTTTGAAGGTTCCACTGATGCTTCTGATATAGCTATCGGCGGCGTTTTGAACCAAATTAAGGATCGTAAGACTCTTCCAATTGTCTATTTCAATCGGCTGCTTTCCCCTACAGAACAGAAATATTCTATATATGAAATGGAGGCCCTAGCATTAATTCTTACAACAGAACATTTTTCTGAGTATTTCGATCATAAGGAATTTTTAGTGAAAACTGATAACCAAGCTCTTTCTTGGTTATTGAACAATACTCCCAAAATTGGCAGAACTGGTCACTGGTTACTTAGATTATTTCATTTCAAATTCTCTTTAAAATCTGTCTCCGGACTTTCTGTGGCTGATGCTTTATCACGTCTGTTTGATCACCAAGAACATGATACTTCTGAATTACATCAACTTCCCTTGGACATGATTAATGCCATCGCCTCTCTTATTGATTATCCCCTTTCACTTCAATCTTGTCAAAGGCATCAATCTAATAGTTCATATTGTGATGAAATACGTACGTCTATCCCTTCTCCCGGCTATAATGGTTCGTTTCGTTTTCTCAATTATCTACATATTTAAAACACTACGCTGATTTTTGTTTCATCGATTTTGAGAGAATGCTAAACCGATTAACATCGTAAAACATTCTGATGAAAGCTCTCGGCCTGTAGATTTGTAAGGTGTCTTTAAAAGCATAAAAATTTCTTTCCTTATATTTTTAAATTCTTAAGGAAAAATGTAACATTCTCATTGGTCAATATGCGCACAACTACATCCAGGCTGCATGAACTGTGAGAACGATGAGCAAGTGGGAGGTGGAAAGGGATAGGCACGCATGCACAGTTACGTGTCTTTGGGTATGAACGTGCCTGGTGGATTATCCCCACTCAGCGCTCATAGCAGTGCTCTTCACTCATCATTCAAAGATGCACATACTGGATGGGGACCCTCGCTCTTTCTTCATTAATAAGGAATGTTTTCCAATCAGTTATGATTATGCATCATTTATGAGAAGATCGCATTGTGTTCTTTAAATTTAATTTTGTTTCTGTGCATATGTTCGCAGTTATCTGTGTACCTAATGGTTAAATAGAGTAGCAGTAGTGATGATGAATTTATGATAGGAAGTAAACTGTACTTGATTTCAAGTTCTGACAGAAGGTACAACGCGCATTCAATTAATAAGAGAAGGTGCATTTGGGAGATAATGGGTTTGACCCCACTAACGGCAGCCCTGAAGATGGTTCTCTGTGGTTTCCCATTTTCACACCAGGCAAATGCTGGGGCTGTACCTTCATTAAGGCCATGGCTGCTTCCTTCCCACTACTTGCCCTTTCCTATCTTATCGTTGCCATAAGACGTATCTGTGTCAGTGTGATGTAAAGCACATTATAATAAGAGAAGGCAGAAATTCTGTGAATCCCACCATTTATACCAGGAAGTGAAGGAAGACCCATAGAAATTCCACGACTATTTAAGAATGTCAATGCAGACATTTCAATGTCCGACTCCTTGGCTGAATGGCTAGCGTTGAGGCCTTTGGTTCAGAGGATTGCACGATTAATTCTTCTGGCCCGTGGACTGGTTGTTTGTGTTTGTCCCAACATTCTCCTCTTCATATTCAGAGAACACACCACACTACCAAGCACTCCAGAAACACACAATAGTGATTACATTCCACATCCCTCCATATACGGTTGGAGCCAGGAAGGACATACAGCCGTAAAACAGGGTCAAATCCACATGAGGGAAAACGGAGAAGAAGAAGAAGGCAGACATGTCAATATTTGCTAAAAGGAATTGAAGGCAATAGGAAACCACAGAAGTACAGCAACTATCATGTCAACCCTGGTCATTACAATAACATATGCAGTAGTAACATAGTATCCCTACTTTACCAAAAGATTACATTTGTAGAGTATAAAGATAACATTGAACTAGTAGCCTACTAATTTAATATTGATATTTTACCTTCAATAAATATAAACTGATAATATTATGAGTACGCGGCCTTGGCCTCGAGGCAACCAATCCCTGAACAGCACTCAAGAAGCAGGATGAGTGAAGTGCCGGCATGAACGCCACTACTGAAATATATGGGTATGTTTTGCATCTCTCAGTTTCCTGTGTGAAGAGAAAGGAGTGATGAGCGAGGACTAATTCACCCGACATGTTCGTACCCTTACTGGTGAGCTGTACTTCGTGGACAGAAATAGTCGCCGTTTTGCTCCTCAGCAGTTGAACAGTGCACAACATTCAAAATTCTTCTAAATTTAAATGAGAGTTCAGTGTATGGATTAAAATTAAATTCCAAAGCAGCTGACGATATTCGATAAGCACGGCTCAATATGGGATAGAGCCCCAATGGCAAATAGTCATTCATTAATGTGTGTGAATCGTCTTCTAAAATATATATCATACATAATGACATTTCATTCCTTTGGGTGCAAAAATGATTGTTCTTGGGGGATATTTCATAAGCTTATCGCCAAACAATTATTTAGTTATAAATGTATTAGTCTCCTCTTTGATCCTTCCTCAAAAAATAAACATAAAAATATGCACACAAAACCATATAATAATGGAATTTTCTGAATTTTTTTCAAGAAATCGGTAGCGGCGACAACTCCTTTGTAGATGGTGATGGATCAAATGTTACTGAACTACATCGTGATTGAAATTTACAGCAAATCATTCACTTCTGCAAGAGAGGACAAATTTCCCGAAAGTTGCCACTCTTATTTATTTATTTATTTATTTATTATGGCTTCTTTCACGTGGTGAAGTTAGGGCACCCGGCCCTCTCTTACACTCAACCACAACACAACAAATAATACTGAAGCTGCCTATTACTAATTATACAAATTATACTATTTCCTAATTAAGCTGAAGTTACACACCCACACAATATACAGCTTATTAGCTTACTAGCTCGTTAATTCAGTCCTCTTTTCTCTCTCACACAGACACTTGCACACACACGTTTACAATTTACACACGTATCAACTACCCTTACGTTTACATTATATAAAATTAACAGAACCATTTTTAATTTTGTCAATTACCAATCACATGCACATATACACACTTCAATCGGTAACACTCAACAGGAAGTCTCGGCAAGTTATTTTAAATTTGAGGAAAGAGTCAATGCCCCTGACACTTACTGGCAGGGAATTCCAAAGCCTGGAACCGGTTACAATAATTATTATACAGAGAAGAGTGGTGAAGAGGAATAGCTAGAATGGAGCCCGAGGGAGTGTTGCGGAAGAAAGAGAGGAAGTGAAGTTTAGATGAAATATACTGGGGGGGGGGAGTTACTACACAGAAGTTTGTGTATTAAGACAAGTATATGATATTCACGTCTCTTATCAGGTTTTAACCAGTTCAGTGCTTGATAGTAAGGAGTAATATGCACATCAAACCTTCGGTTAAAAATGAATCTAAGGCAATAATTCATAATACGCTGCAGTTTCCTAGTTTGTTCTTTAGTAGCGTCTACTAAAATTACATCACAGTAGTCAAGGATAGAAAGAATTAGGGTCTGTGTTAGTCTTTGCCGCATATTTAGTGGTATAATGTCTTTATTAAATTTCAGTGGGTGTAGAGTAGCAAAAACCTTCTGACCTATGTTTTTGATATGTTCCGTCCAATTTAGAGTTTCATTCATAGTCACCCCAAGATTTCTCACTGTTTTACTATATGGGATTGTGCTATTATTTATTTGTAGAGGAGGAAAGATCAAATCGTTGATCATGTGTAGGAGTTTCTGGAAACCGACAATGATAGCTTATTCTAAAAACTGAGAGCCATAGTTATGCTGCTTAGAAATCGGAACATTTCCCAAACTCCTAAATGGAACCAGATTAGTGCTTAATTTTAAGAAGTATGTACGAAAATTGTTTATATTTGAAAATAATAAGTGGAGGTAAAGCTGAACAGAGAGCTCTAATCCCTCAAATTGACTTAACAACATCCGATAAAACACTTCCATTTTCTTTCAAGAGGCATCAATTTCCATTTCGCTTGGCATTTTGTATCACGATCAATAAACCTCAGCCAGCTGTCAGCCATGACCAGTTAAAAGTTGCAATGTCAAGAGAGAGATACGGTATTTTAAAGTTGCAATAGTGCCAATCTGTGTTGGTGCGACATAAAGAAAATTGCATCTGATCTGTTTAGATATAAAGAAAATTGTAAAAAATATTTAAAATTTTAAAAAGTTCAAGGAATGTCGTATAGTGTATAAGGAAATCCTTTAATAAATATTTACCCCATTCACCATCACGTCTTGATGGGTTTCAGCTAGTTGGTATTTAAGCCCAGCCCTAAATCAACACCCAGGGTTGTTCTTCCTTCAGTCTTATGACCAATGGTCTTCCAAATTTCCATGGGCCACCCACTAGTGGACATTTTGGAACAACAAAGACTTATTCTCGCTTAGCTTCTAAATTTTTTTGGCTTTATATGTGCTAAGAGATATAAAATTAGGTAAAATCTTGTGCACTACACCAGAAAAAACAAACCGTCCAATAATCTACCTTCTGGATCTTATGCTGCTTCACCACCCACATATCCAGCTGAGAAATTTTATACCAACATTGCCGGGCCACTCATTAAATCTTAAAGATCAAATTCTTATATTTTTACATCATTAGATAATTTCTTATCTTACACAACCTTTACGCAGGATTTCATCTCAAATTATTATTAATTTACTAACAGATCATTTTTTCCCATTAGTGGTTAGATAAAATATTTAGTTTTGGATAATGCAACTATTTTTACTTCCAAATCCTTTTCTGACAGCTGTTTCTCAAATGGCATTAAGAAAATCTGCACTTCACCGTACCACCCCCAGGCTAATGTTCTGGAATGCTATCATACGATTTAATGGCCGGTATCTGGTACACCACAGTTACCTGTGAGTTACCAAAATGCGCATGTAACTTTAACTGCGCTGTTAACTTTAATGAGTTCCCGGAAACTTAAATCAAGATTTATAAACCCTGGTCATGTTTAGTATCTCTCGTCCTCCAATAGATGTCTCTACGCAAATATTTTTAGGGTTATTTTGGTAATATCTAGTTACTTTTACTAGCAGAAGTTTCCTATAATGAAAAATGGTTGGCAAACATGTACATAGACATCTCAATCACAATGCGATTATAAGAAGTCAGTGAATGATAGCTATTTGGTGCGACACAATACGGAAATGTCGGATAATTCTAAACGTGTGAAAAATTTCAGTCCTTTCGAGAGGAACTTGTTAATAGATCTTGTTCTTAAAAGAAAAGAAGTGATTGAGAATAAGAAGACTGATGGAGCAACAGTAGCTCAGAATAAATGTTCTTGGGAGGACTTATGTAAAGTCTTCAATGCATCCAGCCAGACAGGAGGACAGACTCCAAAACAGTTAAAAGAACTGTATTTCGTTATGAAAAGGAAAGCAAGAAAGCACAATAACGAAGAGAGGGTAAGTACCGATACATCCTCTAACTGGTAACGCGCACTGGTGACGTGAGGTCTCTGAAACTTGTGACAAAAATAGAGTTCAATGAGAAACATTCGGCATCTTATACAAGTACTACTATTATTTTATCGGATTCAGCATGTAATAATCTCTCATAATATGAATATATGTAGAACCTAATAATGCAAAAATTACATATATATTCCCTTCTTTGTTACTCACAGTACGTAGACATCCTCGTAAATTTCACCTTGATTGTTGTCGTCACTAAAAATGTTCAAATTACCAAACAGATCACTTTTCACTGATCCAAAACAAAAAAAGCGTAAACAAATATAATCCTATAAATGAAAACGTGTAGCACACTTTGGAACCTATCATTCCGGCACTGAAGTTTTTTACTGATGTGACACTCATTCGTCCTTCATGTAACTGGTGCAAATATTTTTAGTACACTGTGAACAATCTGGCAACTCGCACTTTTCTTTTATATGTAATTTTACTTGATAAGCTCCCAAACCCTTCAAGAAATCCACTTTATCCAGTCTTTCAGGCTGCAACTTGAACAACACGAAAGCGTTACAAACTGCAATCTACAATAGCCAAAAGAAATTAGCCTTATCACTACATTTTTCATAGTAGTTTCCCCTAATACACTCCTCGAACTGAGGATTTGTAATCTTAATTACTTCAATGGACCAGCCATTTGATATGTTTTACTTCCGCGAGCCACGCAACATGCATTGACAAAAATACTCTCCTAACTGGTGACGTGAGCTCTGGCTGTCCACTTGAGAATTTTAGAGCTAACCCTGACCTTGGGTATGAAGTGTGTTGACACAGATAAGAAGGTAACATAAACTACAGTTTCCTGCAAGATTTATAATTAAAGAAGTCCAGATGTTTTATATTTCGTGGGAGTATACGAGACCTCACATCACCATTTAAATGATATAATAAAATTAAAAGAGCAATGAAAAATCGGTATTTATTATTCAGCAGGCTTATATTAAATGCATACCAGTAACTAAGATGTTGATTATTTAGTATAAATGTAAATATTAATGGTGAATGTTCTTTAATTTCAGATTAGGTGTTCACTAACTGGTGGTGGGATTCATGAAACAAAGGCTGACGAAATAGATCTTAAGATTATAGGTGCACTGAAAGATCAATTTGAACCAGATAAAAATCCATTTGATTCCAGTTCTATTTTGTTTAATGATTTAGTTCCCGTATTCGAAGATACATCTACAGTAGAGGCGTCATGTACCGAGGAGGTTGTAAGTGAAACAACTAGGACAGATGACACCATCCAAGTGGAATCAGTGACTGAAGCCAATGATAAGGTGGACGTAAATGTAGTGAATGAAATGTTGTCGACTCCAGCACTCCCTAGGCCTAAACCAGCACCTAAAAGAAAATCAGATTATTTCCACAGCGTCAGTGAAAGCATTGTAAATAGAAAGAAAGCCAAAACTGATATAGAAGAAGAACTTGCGATAATTAAAAAGAAGGAATTTGAAATGAAGGAAGTAGAACAGAATAAAAAATGTGAAATATTAGACATTTAAAAGAAGAGTGCTCTTACAGTGTTGGAAAAAAAAGAATATGAATTTTAAATTAAGGAACTTGATTACAAAATAAAATTAAAACAATTTGAAATGATGTAAGAACAATCTAAAACAAATACTATTTTCCGTTTTTGCGTGTCATATTAATCTGAAAATTAGCCTATGTTAATACATTATAATTTGTGTAATCTATAGTCTAATACATCAATTTATATTAGAATATAAATGTTTCATATTTATGTTATCTGAAAATGCTTTCCACAATTGCGGCACGAACAGCATTACCCTCATTATCAGGTAGGTTTTCTGTGGGTACTGGGTTGTTGTAATCTGCATCCATTTCCATGACTGGCATATCCTCTTTTTCTTCTATCGCTAAGTTGTGTAATATAGCAGCTGCTATTAAAGTTGTTTGTCATTTGGTGCGAAATCCGAAAGCCAGGATAGGGAAACGTCTCTTAAGAACTCCAAAGCACCGTTCAATGCAATTTCTTGTTCGTATATGTGCTGAATTGTATCGTTCTTGCGCATTATTTTGAGGGTTTAGAATCAGCGGAAGAATGAATTTCTTCTGCTGGTATGCACTGTCAGCAAGCAAAAAAGAGTTTGGAAATTCTCCTCAAACAAATCTGAGATTCAGTGCAGATGCACTGAAGATTGTGCTGTTATGGGTTGAACCTGGCCAGCGAGCAACAATAGCCCTGATGCGCAGATTTTTGTCACAGACTACTTGAACGTTATAGGAAAAGTAGGATTTTCTATTTCTATACCGTTCTGCATTTTCACCACCCGAAGACTGAATCTTCACGTGTGTCCCATCAATGCATCCTATTACAGAGGGAAAGCCAGAAATGGCATGGAAGGTTCTTTTCGTTTCTGGAATTTCTACTGGGTTTCTTGGCATGTAAATAAATTCGTCCCACAAAGCAGCAATTTGAGGGAGCACCTTCTGCAATATGCGACATGTCGTTGATTTATGTAGGTTAATGTCATCACCTAATAAAATTTGGAAAGCTCCTGTTGCTAGAAATCTTAGGGTAATCAGAATTTGATTTAATGAACTTACAGATTGGTTTTAGTGTGTTTCAGGTCTAATATTTTGACCAATTTGATGTTCTAACCTCATCACTGTCTGTTTTCTTAACCTGTATCTCATCTGAAATTCGGTTTCATTAAAGTGATCGAATGGATTTTTCGAAGCCCTGAACACTCGTGGCATGGGTAGGGCACCCAAAACAGCCAAATCATCTTCGTCTGACGACACAGAATTTGATGATGACGAGGAAGATGAAGATAATAATAATTCCATTTTGCTGATATGAACTAGTATCGTAATACCACCTACAATACTATAAACGCAGGCTATCTACCGTAATGTAAAAAAGAAAAGAAAGCACGTAAATACTACAATGAATGACTGAATATATCATAATCAGATTATTATCACTTAGTAATGTTTACAAAACTAATACAAGACCTTGTATGAAACAGTAATGAAGTGGCGCTGCATATCGGTATTTGTTGGAATCAGTTCTAACATAGAGATAACCACAGCTTTAGCTGCAGTTACTAGTCACTGCGCAGTTAACTGTGAAGAAGACGGTAACTGTTGTTTCGGAAACTCATTTTGAACATATCATGATCTTAAGTCACTGATAACTTACGCATCTAAAGGTAACTGTCGTTCCAGAAACCGGCCATAAAAGTACTTCTCTCAATTTTCCAGTCGGAAGATTAAAAAACTTGGGATCTTGAACTCCCCTTCTTTTCTTTAGCATTAAATGCCACCATCAAAAACTCTACTTATTTCTCCCTGGCAAATTTGTTTTTAGGTTGAGACTGTTATACCCCTTTAACACTTAATTGGGAATTACCTTTTTAGCTTGAGTCTCCACCAACTCAACTTTCCAATTCTGATCTAAAATTTGCTTTAGCTAAGCTACATCAGGCCAAGGAAACTCATAGACAGGTATAAAACAGTCGACACAGTCCTCCAAACTTCAAGATATCTGATCTTGTTTTGTTAAGAAACCACCCACAAAGATCTGCAGAAAATCAGATTTCCGCAAAAGTTTGCCCTTGTTGGCTTGGTCCATACAAGAATCTTGCATTACTTGTTACCACTTTGCTTCAATTAGTTTCTGATCCTTCTGACACTAAAAGAGCGCACTTGTCTCAATTTTTTTTCTCTCATTCATCAGTCGCCCTCCATTCACACTGGCTCGAAGTGGACTCTCCCATATGCAGGCATGTTTCCTGTTACCTAAAAGCCTCATGGGATAATTACATCTAAAGAGGACACTTTTTTCTTCTTCAACCAAATAATAAATGTAAAATGTTAATCTATAATAATTTATGACCTTATTGTAATATTATTGTAATTAATGAACCCTTCCTTTCTCTCTATTGGACCAGCCCATTTCATTGAATACCCCCCCCCCCCCCTTTTGCGTCGCTTTTCTCCTTGAATCCCGTCTTTCTTCTGAGTCTCTAAAACCGGTTTCTTTCGCTAGTTGTTTCTCTCTTTGTAGTTTTCATCATCAACAATCGACATTCCTACGAGAAGGCGCCTCTCATCAAATACTGACTACGCCATCGGCTTTGCTCACCTTGGGCAGCTCATCATTCTTCAATGTCTTTCTTCAGAAATCCTGGAGATTTTCCTGTCTCGAGGGAATATATAATGTTCTCTTACTCCAATTTGACTAGAAAATGCTAACTTGCCTGCATTTACCTTGTCCTCTACACTTTAGATCACCACTTCCATCTGCTATCGCCTGCCACCATCACACAACTGAATGTTCAGCCTGTCAACTCAGCTCTTCGCCACGTCATTCTGACGTCAATTTTGGAATGAACTTGATCCGTCACATTGTTCTCGTGCTTTCCCATCAAGTTACTATATAAGACCACCCACTCCATCTGGAACTCTGACCACTTTCGATTCTGGTGTGGTGTGGAGGGTCTTTGCCTCGCCACATGTGTTACACGCTTGTTTGTTCTCAAACATATGGACTTCTGCTATGTGACTCTGGGTGAGCAAAGCAACGGGTAAGCTCATATCAACTGGATCGATGAATATACCTCAGAGGATTGTCAGCAAAAAATTGTGTTGGGACATTGTTTCCCAGAGCCCTTCAGGCTCCAAGTTATAACGTTACTTCATCTGTTTTTATCTATGCTCAGTAGCATAAACTGTTTGTGAGTGTGGCATGTCGTTTTCTTTAATTCTTGGACACTGAATATGGACTTGGCCAGTAATTTGTGGCAAGGAACTTAGAGACCTATTTTCTATGCCTATTCACTAAATTATTGATGAAGTGCTCTACACCTCTTTGTTTTGAAAGTGAATAACAGTAGAATTGGAAAGCTGAGTAGGTGGAAAGCTAAAAAGGTAAATCCCAATTCATTTTTTGGATCTATGTTGATATATGTGAAGTGGTGTGAGTAGTCGTATGTGTTTGGTTAATGTTGAGTGTCTGTTGTATCTATTTGCACTTTTGTGTTCTTTGTACCTGCTGTGGAAATTACGTTCTGCGTGGCTTTGCAATTTGGTTCTTGGTATCTCAGTTCATAAAGTCCTGATTTAGAAAAATGTTTTTTTTTTTTTTTTTTTTTCAGATTACATTTACAAATTTGTTTCTATAATGTGTTTTATGTTCTGAATGCTATTTTAAATCCTTCCTTTTTGAACATGTTAGTAACAATTAGAGACAGTCAAAATTCATAGCTTGCAAAATCGCAAAAATCTAAAAGCCAATAAACATAGTTTAAAACATGGTTCACATAAAAAGTATCACGTAATTACACATTTCAACTCACAAAACACTTGTGAAAAATAAAAAAAATCTATGACTTCCAAATTAAGCATATTTTCTGTAGTTATTTGCAAAATGACACAGTTTTTCAGCAATTAATAAAGACATGATGTAAATTTGGAAACTTTAGAAGTACTGTTTCAAATATGCACGAGGTTTGAAATACTGGTGCTGGATTGTGTAAGTTGAAATCGTTCGTAAACTATCTGATGGCTGCCAGACACTATCGAAGAGGTATAATAAGACTATCGATCGTCAATCGATACATGTCGTTTCTTGTGTAGCCATGTTCTTGCTGTATCTTAGCTTGCATTGCTATCATCATTTTTGTGTTGTGCCTTCTGTGATCTAGAACTGTCATGCTGCTGAAAGTAAGTCTGTAAAAACGACTGAAACAATTTTCGCAAGATGGCACGACGAAGTCAGAAAATTTTATTTTGTGTACTTACTGCCACAAGCGGGTAACAATCAGGGACATCCGATGGCATGAAGAAGCATATTGCCAGTAAAAACCACCATCCCACAGCGAGCATGCATAAACAACAATACATGATGTTTGAAAGTGTGGAAGGAGCAAAGGCAGTTAAGCTATACTGTTTAGGTTATGTTCCGCAATCTTTGAAGCATTAAATAAAATATCAAAGATTATAGTTATATTATTTATAACCAGTATGTTTTATCTGGTGGAGGTGCAACACTAGCAAAAAAGTATCATATTTTATTTTTAGTTAGCAATAATTGGAGTGCGTTTAAAGCTAATTTACTTAATTTTTGGTATCTTAACTTCTAGGAAACAAAAGTGGACTTCGTGACTTCCACCATAGAAATGATGATTTCCACGAATATTCCGCTGGAAAAAGTTGACCATCCGGCATTCAAAGCGTGGGTAAGGCAAAATATGGTTAGTAGAGGAATGGTTAGTAGAGCAATGAAGAGGAAGAAAGCAACAAGAGTAGCTTTGAAGGACAAAAATGTTGCAATACTGTCTAATGAAACGACTGACAAGTTAGGTAGAGCTGTTTTTGTAATACTTTTCACCAGGAACACTCAACAACAGTATGTAGCAGCAATGACCTGTCTCGATGAAGTGAACGGTAGAAGTTGTTGCTCTTGCTATTACAGAGGCCCTGCGAGATATGGAAGTGTCCTTAGAAAATGTTGTAGCTTTTATAAATGACTCTGAAAGGTATGTGACTTCATGCTTTCAGGGTATCTCTATGCTTTTGCTATGAGTTTCCCTGGCCAGAAAGTGAGATCCACACTCAGTGTTGGGCGCATAAACTAAATTTGATTGGTGTAGTTCTCAAAAACAGTCTTCCATCTTCAAATGAGACTGTGGTGTCAGTAAAGGGAATTTTTCTTCATGGAAGAAGAGTCATTCTTTTCAGCACTTTCTGCAAGCTGAAAGGCTCCACGGCAGGTCTGTTCCAGGTGGAACTCTTGGCTGGAATCAGTACAATGGTTGGCATTCAAGTGGAAAGTTCTCTTCGAATTCCTTCAATCAGACCAAAGGGAACTTTTCAATGCTGTTTCTACTCACATTCATACCCTGAATGAAGATGAAAGGAAAAATCATTCATGCAGAGGCTATTTTTGTTAAGTCACTCTCTTCTCTCATCAAGCCAATGCTCACTTATTTTGAGACAAACTCTAAGGCCCGGTTGTATAAAGACATCTGACTGGAGATCAATTAAGAACTTAGTTCTGAAAATGAACTGAGATTACGACTTCATCGCGTTGTATAAAACTGAACTCGGTTTACACATGTGTAGTTCAAATGTAATCGGAGTTCAAAAAATTGGACGTGGCAACACCGCAAAACAAATGAAATACGAAATAGCTCGGCCCGTTGGATAATACTTAAATAGTGGGATTGACCTGGCCGTGACTGTCAACAAATGAAATACGAAATTGCCGTGACTGTCGGAGAAGGAGAAGAAGATAATATTGTAATCTCGCGAAGTAAACATGGAAGGAACTTCACACAGAAAGAAAAGGGTGATCTGGTGGATATTGTACTATCAAGGTACAAACATATGTAATAGAAAATAAAAGAACCTATATGGTGACATCATAGTTGAAAGAGAAAGCCGTTGACTTGTCAATGTTAACGAGCTCTCCAACAACCATTTGAAAACTTACTGTAGCATAAAACCTAAGAGTTGTTAGGAACATACACATGGGTGACAGGGGATAATTTATTTGACTAGGTTTTTGTAGTGTGTCCCTTAACTTTAGTTCCAGTCGTTCCACAACATCTTTCGATAAACGAAATCTTATTTTGAACATTTCACACAATTCAATAATCGGATTCCGTCTGTGCCGAAAGACGCGAGGAGCTCGTTGTAAAATCAACTCTTCTTCATCAGACGAAAAGTCGGAATAATCTGACATCCCTGCTAAAGAAAATATATATGCTTTGTTTTGTAAACTTGAAACATAATAGAAAACTAAGTAACAACATGTTGGTATAGCAGTAGGCTATTGTTTATATTATATTCACATAACCTCACTTCTGAAAAAAATAGAGCGATCTTTAGCAATATTATTTAACTACTAGCATTCAATATATTTATAACACACCTCGATATTATTAAGGTACGGTATTCTTACGCAGATATGATACAAGGAAACACTTCTCAAGTCTTCAGGTCTACTTCAATGTTTAATATGAATGATAATGATCTAAGTTCAAGGAGATTGACCGACGAATATTCGGCAGTCAAATCTGAACTTAGATCAAGACAAGATGATCTTAGATTAGCGTTTATACAACGGAAAATCGAAGTTCAACTTGACTGGCAGCCATTTTTCCTCTTTAAACTCAGATCAAAAGTTTTATACAACCGGGCCTAAGCCAATCGTTGAGGACGTTTACCCAAACTTTAAAAAACGACTAGCAGTGGTTCCAAAGGGTACTTCCAGTTTTGTGCTAAATCAGAATTTAAGTGAGCTGAAAAACCAACACAAAGAGAGGGCTGTCACTGAAATGAAAAGTAATGCAAGGCAAATGGAAGTTAAACTAGACAAATTAATGCAGAGAGATCCTGCTCGTAAACTTCTTCAACTGGTATCAGAAATGTTTTACAAACAGAATTTTTAAGCAATGATGCAACAGAAAGCAGTGTGAAACCTCTATCTGATCAGGAGCCAACCCTAAAGAATCTATCACCTGATGTAGCAGTACATACATAAAGTGAACTGAAGGACAAAGTTAAAAATAGTCCTGGACTTTCCGTGCAAGAAGCTTAGCTGTTGTTACGTAAACATAACAGAGATTTTGTGGACGGAGCATTCCAAGCTATATGGGTTCCAGTTTGTAATGTTGACTGTGAACTTTTTTTTTTTTTTTTTTTACAGTTCCCGTGTGTACTAACAAATAGAAGAACAAACCTTACAATGACAAACTTAGAACTGTTGTCTGTGAACAACTTTGAATGTTAAGTAATGTTAAGTATCTTAGAATTATTGTTAACATAAAACTTAGAATATATGATTAAATAATTTCAGACTTACTCAAGAAATTTTTGTTTTCACTAAAGAATTTTTATCCTTTTCAACCAAGAATTTTGTCCCCTTTCATTCAAGAACTTTGACTGTCTCTAGTAATAATGTATGTATTTTTATTCACAAAATTAAGAACCACACATTTATCGTTTTCGGGTAGGAATTTGTTTATGTTTTCCATTTTTTTAACAGCCGGTCTACAGTGTTGGGAAGATGGTTTTTTTCTACTGCAATTTGTTTTATTATTTGTATTTTGTTGTTAAAATCAGTTTTGCTCATTGGTCCACTCTTAACAGCAAATAATTAACATATCCCAGCAAGTGTCAAAAATCAAATTACAACTCTGTGCAGAAGAGCGAAAGAAGCATGGATGGTCGAGGTAACTGAGAATATCAGAAAATATATTGTTGAAGGAATAGGAGCGTATAGGAGCATTAAAATATTAAACTGGAAACCTAAAGCAAAAAGCTTCATAGTAAGAGATAAAAATGGGAAAATATTAATAGATAATGATGACATCAGTGCATGGTGGAAGGAATACCTTGAACAACTGTATGAAGGAGGAAATGTGCTGAATGATTTAAGGTGTATTGAACCAGAATATGAAGTAGAGGAAGATGATAAAGGTTCTACAATAACAAGGAGGGAGTTTGAATCAGCCCTTCAGCAATTACTTGAAAATAAAGCTACTGGTCCAGATAACATACCTGGAGAACTGCTAAAGAATATGGGAGAAAATTTATAGAACTCCTATTTGTCATGATATATAGATGCTACTAGCTGATGTACCCGTGCTTCGCTACGGGATTCTCAGAAAGACTGACTTGGTGGTTTTCCTAACTGAATTCAACGTAGGTCATTACAAAAACGTCAGTAGGAATGTAGCGATTGAAACAATGTTATCATATAAAATACTCGATCAAATGAAAAACCACACACTTGCTCACTTTCAACGAACAGTAGGCCTACTACGGTGCCGATCTAACAGTCCAAAGTTCCAGAACTGGAACAACCAGGTCGCAGACTGCCATGAACACTCTTCTGTCATTATTCCATTAAATATGCACACTACTCATTCCAATCAGTGCCTCAGAGTAGGGAATGAATAGCTTGAATGCTATGATGAACCAGTATGTTACGTACCTGCAGTATCAGAAAATGTATGAACCAGAGGAGTGGCATGCTAAAGAAGAAAGTTTTCCAACTCCCTAGCTATTTCCTGCCAATGTTCAGTCAGGCTGTTATACTCGGTACGCAGTAGTAATCCCACCTATCGCAGTTGAACGGCACGAAGAACATCACAACAAACAATGGTCAATGTAAAGTTATTGTTGATCAGTGTTATGCGCTTTGGATATTGTAGGCCTTCTGAAATACCACTCTTATCATAGTCGGTACAGTAAAACTGAATGAAACATAAATGATCAGAAATTGTATTGTCTGTAACTTTTGTTATGTAGTACCGTACCTTTCGATAGCACCAATAACATAGGTACCGTTATTTAAAAATTAAATTTCAGGCGCCTTCCCCTGCACTACCATTTCATCTCGGGAAAATAAAATTATTTACAGCTTAGACTGTAGTTTCTTATTCCCCAACTCTATATAGCGGTTTTCATTAAATTCTGTTAACCCATTTTCTCGTGGCTCGGCATTGATATGGACTTAGCAACAAAAATACAAATTCATTAATATCTGTGTTATCAGAGCCGGTACGGTAACAATGTATAAGACATAAATGATTGGAAATTGAATTCTATATTACTTTAGTTATATAGTATTTATCGATAGGACTGCTAATAATATAAATATACGATAATTAAATTTAAGGCCTTCCCCTAAACTACCATTTCACTCAGCGTGAATAAAATGATTTATAGCCTAGATTGTAGCGGCTCTTCCCCCGACTTTACATACCGATTTTCATTAAATTCTCTTCAGCCGTTTTCTCGTGATGCGTGTACATACATACATACATACATACATACATACATACATACAGACAGACAGACAGACAGACAGAAATTACGGAAAAGTAAAAAGGACATTTTCTTGTTACTATGGACATGACCGATACAGAAATACCATTCTTTTCAAATTCTGAGCAATGTACAGACAAAACTCTTATTTTATATATATATATATAGATGATGAAGGTGAAATTCCAGAAGACTTCATCAAAAGCAAAATGGTTATGATACCAAAGAAGGGAAGTAGTGTAGAATGTTCCGATCACAGAACCATAACTTTGCTCCCTCATACACCCAAATTTACTACTATCAATAATAACAAACAGGATAAATAACAAATTAAATTTTCAAATTGATTAGGAAAAGTTCGGCTTTAGAACAGGGACAGGAACAAGAGAAGCCATCTTAGCTCTCCAAACAATATTAGAAAGGAGGTTAGAGATGAATAGGAACACCTATCTAGCGTTTGAAGGTATTGAAAAGGCTTTTGATAACGTGAGTTGGGACAAATGGTTTTAAATTCTTAAAGCTACAGGTTTAGACTGGAAAGACAGGAGGCTGATATTGCGACTCTATGAAGGACTGACCATGATGGTAGATATCAGACGAAGTATCCAGACAGCAAATATCAGGAAAAGTGTAAGGCAGGGCTGCTCTCTCTCACCGTACCTTTTTAATATATTAATTGAAGAAGCCATAAATAAATTTAAGGCAAATACCAAAGGAGTAAAAGTAAATGGGCACTATATTCAATGCATTTGATTTGCAGATGACATAGTAATTGTAGCAAACTCTGAGAAAGAGTTGTCCAAGATGCTAAATGTATTGTCATCAGCATTGTCAGATCCACGTTTAAACATTTATGTCAAGAAGACCAAGATATTAGTTGTCAGTAAACATCCTAAATAAATTCACACCAACATCAAGCTTACTGACAACATAGTGGAACAAGTCACCAGTTTCCCTTATCTAGGAAGCCTGATCACCAATGACAACAGGTGCAGCAAAGAGATCAAAAGGCAAACACACTTGCCAAACAGGTGTTTAGTAATAAGAGAAATCTTTTAATCAGCGCTAATTTAGACAGATTTCTTCTGTACGGAGTGTGCTATTGTATTTCTGTAAGAAATTCAAGGGAATAGAGAAATTAATGATACAAAGAAGACAAGCTAAATCCACTGGCCACATCTTGCGACACAATACCTTTCTTATCAATCTGCTGGAAGGAAAAATTACAGGGAAGAATGGCCGAGAATGACCGAGGACAAATTCCTTCAAAACTTGGCACAGAGTCTCCATTATGGTTCTTATCATGAAATGAAATAAGTTGCTGGGGACAGGAAAGAATGGTTGTATAGACAAGGCATTGCCTTTAAACACTGATGATGATGATGATGATAAGTGTACAATGTGGACAACAAGTCCCGCTACAGCTGTTTTTCTTCTTCATACAAAACAAACCTGTTTATGAAAACTGAATTGGTGACACACTATTATGGAACATATCTTGAGGTGTAATCATGATGAAAGACATCTGAGGGAACCCCAACAATGCTTGGTCATTTAAACAAGAAAGAGTTAAAACTGAAACTTAGCATAGCAAATACAAGTCTTCTCTCTATAGAGAGATAAATTACAAGTAACAAGTAACATGACCAATTACATTTTGTTGAAGTGGTAGCCATTTTCTTTTCAGTATTGACTCAGTTAACTAAGAACCTTTTAAGTTCTCCAGTCTGTCAAAACTAATGGAAGATTAATAAATAAAAGAATATACCTGGAAAAGAAAACATTACATTAATAACAGAGGGACATGATCTGATTCTGGATTCTGATAGAACATAGGATGAGTTAAAAAAAAAATCTGCATTTATTAAGGCACTAAGGCAATGAACACAGAATTTTAACATAAAATGTTTTTTCACTTGTTAATCACCCATTATTAATAATGTTCACACCAATTTAAAAAAAAAGTGATTTGATAGATTCTGATGAAAGATGTAATTTATTTCTTAAATTTTTAGCCAACATAGGACTACTGTTGTATGTCCTCCGCTCTCTTCGCTCAGCGCCAGCCAGCTGCACGCACGCAAGCGTGGATCATTCGAGACTCGACGCGCAGTCTTCAGTGTGCGCGTCTGTTACGTCGTGTGCAATATATAAGGAGCTCCCTGTCTGTCACTCACGAGGATTCTCCCCAGTGTCCTGCTCCAGAATACACTGAACTTCGAACACGGAGGCTACTCCTCTTAAAAATGTGTCTCGACCAGGTGGACGGAATTCTGGTAGTATGAGGTTTCACCTCAGGTCACTACTCCACTTTCCCGTTCCTTCATCCATGTCGAGCCCCGATGTTGTATGCCACACATCCCCAAGCTCACTCAAGCTCCGATACACACATTACATTCTCTAAATGTGAACACAGCTTTCATTTAGTACAAGCTTATGAACTTAGACACTTCAAGTTAGAAGGAACTCTCTTAGCTAATCTATGCTAGTGCAAATGATAGTTTTCAACTATCACGAACTATATCTTTCCCAAGAACTATCTTTTCAAGATAGCAGTGAACGTAAATACATTCAGAGTGTACATAGTGTATAGAAACAGAAACTCTCTCGAGATTAATCATCTACTTTGCTTCAAGACAATTTTATGTTTTATTCCTGTACATACTGTAGAATTCTGTGTGAAGCAAATAAATAAGTTGTGTTCTTGTAAACCTTATCTTATTTACAACAACTATTTTAGTCAAGTTTATGGAGGTGGTGTTCTTTTTGTCAGCCCAATACTGTTTCATCCTTTCTGAACGTAATTTTCTTTCTGCTTCTGGAATCACTCTTCCTATTCTATGCTCATCGATTTCCGTCTGTAGTCTAGTGTATTTATCTTGAAACATGTACGTATGTTAATTAAATGTTTTTTAAAAGATATTTTCTAGTATTTCTTAATCTTGCCTTAGTTTCAACTGGCTGGAAAACTTACAGTTTCTATGTTGACCAGTTATATGCAACCACATGAAGAAAACTTGGAAATGAAAAGTTTTTGCCCAGTGATTCCCAATGAAATAACAGACAAGAATTTGGACAAGTATGAAACTACAAGTACCTTGGTTCCTACAAACATTTCAAACATGTTCAAAGTAGAAGTTCTATTTACTGCCAATAATAATAATAATAATAATAATAATAATAATGATGATGATGATAATAATAATAATAATAATAATTTATGGCCTCAGCTACCATATGCAGACATTTCCATTTGACGCCATCTGGCTGTCTGCTCATCGATTTGGATGTTCCGTTTTACTCTAGGCCCACTAGATGGCAGACCGAGAAAACTGAAACTCTTTTGGGCATCTATGGCTGAGATTTAATTAATTTTGTCTGGTAAACACCAAATGTGTCACCAGAGATCTTTTACATGCCGACATCACACGAGATGGAGTGTCGAATGGACTTTTTTTCCGCCCTTCAAAAATCCGACTACCTCTGCCGGGTCCGAACCCGCTATTTTGGGATCCAGAGGCTTTACTGCCAATTATTATACTTTATGAAATCAGAGCTTCATCTTTTAGGCTAAGGGGATCCTCATTTTAGTAAGATAGTGAACACAATTCTCCGCATGTGATGATGTGGGTAGGAGTGAGTACTGACCATATGTCTGAGTCAAATTTCTTCCAAGGGTCTGGAAAGCATATTTTTCACATGTTTAATATTTGGTTATGTTATAAGTTGCACACTTCATTAAGAGGTTGAAGACTATGTCACCCCGTGTGTGGTGATGGTCGCTCATACGAAATATCGTATGCCACACCTCATGGGGTGACACGGTACTGTATCCAGGCTTCTCAACTTGAAGTTACCATGCAAAACTACTGCTACCATCTGCTGTTGCACTGTATTGTGTTTTCTCGTAACGTGTTCGAAGAGTGCAGTGCCGACCCCATTCCCGTCTCTGCACAACAGACAATGGAATTTTACTGAAATTTATCAACCCCTTTATGCAACCATCAGAATTAAATTATCAGTGGCAAGGACAATAATGTGATTTGGAACCCATTGTTGCTCTATTGCTGCATGCTATTGTTACATCACTTCAGAAAGTATTATAGTAGACCTACAGTGCTCCACTGCCCATGGCTCACTCGGCACAGAAATATGTATACTTGAATTCAATTCTTACCACACAACTGTACACCACAAGGAAAACTTTCAATGGTGTATAAACAAACCGCTCAACACAGACGACAATGTACAACAACAAACAAAAATATGCCCCACTACCAACCTAATAACCATATGTAACCCCAAAACGGGAACACACAAATGTTAACTCTGAATATAAGATTAAATCTCTGGTTATCATCTAGGAATGAAATTATGAACATTCCTAACCCATTAAAACCTGAAATACGTATATCGCATATCCGCAGTTCACCAGTAAAAAGCAACTTCTTCACCTCAACGTTAACGCTGCCTAATTCAAACAAGGGTGGTTCACGTGCACACTTTGCATGTTGTCATCAGTAAGAGAGAGCTTCAAACATCGTTGATTGCAAGTGGAACTGTAAGTCCCATGCACTGTTGCTTTGACCACCTCACCACTACAGATTACTCAGCATGGGTCTTCATTTAGGAGAAGGTACAATGATAGTAATAATCTTCAAGCATATAGCAGGCTTCCAAGAATTGATGTTAAAAATGCTCTGCAAAACAAACAAGAAAACATGGCACCATATTCATCCCTGCAGTGATCATGAAAGAACTCTCACTGATACCATAGATCCACAACAAATTATGCTATTCATAAACATAGGATGACAGGTGTAATGGGACTTGTCATCCACCCCGTACAGTACCTCATTTCTCTGTGAAAAGAAAGTAATGGGGTATTACACTGTTTATAAGAAGTTTCAAAATTTGCTTTTTACTTTTTTAATTTTAATATTCTGTTATTCACGAATGAATATAGATCCTCTCTCATTTCTCCACATTATTTTACTTTATTTTATCACTATGTCTTTTACTGTTGTAATTTGGCTAGGCTGATGATGGTCCACAGTGGACTGAAACTAGTACCTATTAATATCATTGTAATGTTTTTGTAAAACATCAAATGATTTTTTAATATTGAGAAGGTGGAATATTAAAATTTTGTATTTACTTTAAGCATAGTCTTAACTCAATACGGAACCTAACAATGAAGTTTATTACTTTGAATGATGACGCTAACCAAGCTAAACATAAAGCCTTTCAATATCTAGGCATTAAGTTGAAAATAGCCAAATTAGGCAAAGACATAGATTTTCTCAAACAGTGTATTCGGTTTGATTTAACGCCAAATTTCTTAAGACACAAAAAAAAAAAAAAAAAAAAAAAAAAAAAACACATCGTATCACGTCACAAACTTCTAAAACTCAAACTAAGACTAATAAAATTTGGTTGAAAGATGAAATCAAGTTTCTTTATAGGAAAAAATCATTCCTTAATCTAAAACTATACGAGTCTCACCTTGAGGCAACAAAATTGTTATCTAAAGCGCATTGGACAAACTTCTTCCAATCAGTTGAAGATAAATTATTTATAGACTTAACCAAGAAACAACATACTTTGGATAATAAATTGGAGAAATTAAAGAGATCCAAATCGCAAGATTATCAAATTAGACGCAATAGTAGACCAGCAGACGATCATAACCATTTTCATCCACCCGTAATCAATCTATCCAATACTCCCCTAAATCCAAATGAAGAAGGAATTTTAGCCAAGGGACCCAAACATAACTGGCCCGATTTGAACACAACCAATTCAATTATTACAATGATAACAGAATCTGAATTAGCTATCTCTAAAACGCCTTTAGACACACAAGATGAATTAAGATATGACATCAAAAAGAAACTTAATAACATCCTTTTTTGCAATAATTCACCTAATTTTCCCGCCAATTCTAATAATAGGAATGTACAAACCGATTTGAAACTCCTGCACTCCCTAAATAAAAAAATTAAGGACAACGAGCTAATCGTGACCAAGGCCGATAAAGGCAACATGACCGTAATCATCGATAAGAATGAATATATCAGTAAAACATCAGACTTCTTTAAAGATAGTTCCTTTTCCATAATTAAAAAAGATCCCATACAAAAAGTCCAAAGACTCCTTAAATAAACCTTAAAAAACTTCTCCTTCCTACTCACTGAACGTGAAAAAAGCCAGCTTATAAGTATGAACCCTGGGCTTCCTACGGCTAGAGCTCTTCCAAAAATTCATAAGGCAGGTGCTCCCATTCGTCCAATCATCAATTTTAGACCGAGCCCTTTGTATAAAACTGCACAATTTATTCAAAAGTTTCTAAGCAAAAATTACCGTTTTTCATCCAATAAGTCGGTTAGAAATACCTTTGAATTAATAGACAAAATAAATTTAACATGCAACCTCACTACTCACTTCACTCCTTTGATATCGTAAACATGTACCCAAGCATTCCAATTTCTAAATTAATTCCCATCATCAAAAGTAACTTACACAAAAACAGTCATTTGAGTAAATTGGAAATTCAAGATTTCATTACATTGTTCAAATTAGTCGTAAACAACAACTTTTTAACGTTTAATGGTACCATCTATCAACAAAACGGTCTGGCAATGGGTTCACCTGCATCAGGCATTCTCGCAGAAATCTATTTGGACTTTCTCAAGAATACTAAAATCAACAATAAATTCGACAATATCCTCCTTTGGGCAAGGTATGTCGACGATGTCCTAGTAGTTATCAACGAGAATTTGGAAGATGCTCACACCACACTTCAAACACTTAATAACATCGATCCTCATATTAAATTCACATTGGAGTCTGAAGTAGATCAAAAAATCAATTTTCTGGATCTTACCATCACTAGACAACAGGAATCTTTAACCTACAAGATCTACAGAAAGCCCACCCAATCGGCCGTCACAATCCGACAAGATTCAGCTCACCCCCTCCCCCACCAAAAAGCAACATATAACAGTCTTGTACATAGAGCATTCAACGTTCCTATGAATAAAAAAGATCTTCATACCGAATTGAATACTATCCGCTACATTGCCAGATTCAATGGCTTCAATAGCCATTTCATAGAAAATATCATTAACAAACATAAATTTCGCCCCAAGACCACACTTAAAAAAGAACCACCTAAACATGACTCATTTTCCATTTTCACTTACGTCAATGGAATTCACAAGATCACCAATATAAAAAAAAAAAAAAAAAAAAAAAAAAAAAAAAAAAAAAAAAAAAAAAAAAACTTCAGAACCAACAACAACAACAACACACAAATCTTACATAACACATCACATATTAATAAAATAAATAGGTACACAAAATCAGGCGTCTACAGGATTAAATGTAATACATGTTCTAATATTTCTTATGTGGGGCAAACCGGCAGAAGCTTCAACATTAGATATTTGGAACATTTCAATGCAGTCAGTTATAACAAATTCTCAGCTATCGGCCAACACAAATTCACGAATATCGAAACAGACATGGGCATTCTCAAAATAGCTAAGAAAGGACCTCTACTCAATATAATTGAGAACTTTTACATTCATTTGGATCAATACTTTAATGCCAACTACAACCTTAAGAAAATAACTGAGAAACCCAATATTTTATTTGACCTTTTCATGACTTACTACAGAAAAAACAAATCGGTCGTTCAAAACTCTTTCTTTAAGTCAATTAAGGGTCCCCCGCCAATACAGACACCATCACTTCCTCTCCCGTCCAGCCCGCCTTGAACCTTTCCCATCCCTCCCACCCTCCACCACTTATGTCATTCTTCCCCTCCGTATTCACCTACCCCCTCTCCCGCTGATCTACTCCGCAAGTTGCATTCAATACAGCAAGTTTGTTCCACGCAGCGCAAGGTGAGTCATCGTTTATATTTTCCGGTGCCTCGCTCGTTCTCTATTTGATTACTCGCGTTAATACTAACTTCTTTCCCCAGGTTCATTGGGGTTCCGATTGAACTGAGACTACTTCTGTTTAACACAGCAAGCTTTTCATTCCACCATAGAACATGTCCAACTCTGTCAACTTTCAATCTTATGCTGGTCTCATCGGACAACTCTTCCCGCTACGCTAAAGTGGAACTCACATCTACAACTTTCCAGAAGCATATACTTAGTTATAAATTTTAATTGTGCAACACAGGAGTAACTGTCAACCAAAGACTATCTCATCAAGAGTTTTTTACATGACTTCACAAAGATTTTACTTGTCAATGTGAACACTTCTGTTACTTTCATCATAATTCGCATACACGGTTTTTCACTTTTGTCTGTCATTCCACCACCATCCCATCCTTCTAGATCCTCTCTCATTTCTCCACATTATTTTACTTTCTTATCACTATGTTTTTTACTGTTGTAATTTGGCTAGGCTGATGATGGTCCACAGTGGACCGAAATTAGTACCTATTAATATCATTGTAATGTTTTTGTAAAACATCAAATGATTTTTTAGTATTGAGAAGGTGGAATATTAAAATTTCGTATTTACTTTAAGCATAGGGTTGAGTATCAATAAGATTTTGCACTTATTGCTCTACCTCTGTTTAACTACAGTTAACATATTCTGAACCTAATTTTTAAACATATATAATAAACTTACCGAGCACCAACATACAGAGGGCACATGAGAGCATTAATCATGCCATGCACATGATGCAGGGGTAGCACGTGTAATATGATGTCCTTCCGTGACCACTCCCATGCCTCGACCAGAGACGTCACTTGTGCTTCCAAGTTTCTATGACTTAGCACGACTCCTATCACATAAAGAACTTCACATCAACCAGAAAACATACTAAGAAAACATATCATAAGTAACAATGAATATATTGAAATGAAATACAAGCAATGTTATTGATTCGTTTTTATTCCTAGATACAACAAAGTTATAACATCCACTGATGTTAAAATACAGCATTTCTCTTTGAGGGCATTGCCTCTAAGGTTAATTTATAGACAATCAACAGCCAATAGGGTTATATAATCCTAATCTCAATCATGGTACTTCTCTCCATTACAAACTAGACCATAATGGGTGGGTAGGAGATAGGGATCTGCGCTCAGATGGCCTTCACTTAAACCGCAGTGGTACGTATAAGTTAGGAAATTTGTTTAGAAGGGTAATAGGGAGGTACATTCAGGGAAACAAACGGGGTTGTCTAGGGAGCGGTGATGAGGGTACAGAGATCTGGAAGTCAAGTAAGGATGACATAAAAATGTTCGTGTTGAACTGTAGAAGAATTGTAAAGAAAGGAATAGAATTAAGTAATTTAATAGATATATATTTACCAGATATTGTAAAAGGAGTTGAATCATGGCTCAGAAATGATATAATGGATGCAGAAATTTTCTCGCGGAACTGGAGTTTAAACGTTTTCTCTCCAATTCAACTTTACGTTAACCAATTTAACATTAATAAAGAGACTTCAAACCAAATTTCCCTTTCGACTCTACACAAGAAGCTACAGTCGCTCCTTCCAGCTAATATTTAACACAGATGCTGACCATTGAGCACTCTTCTTCACTCGTGCTTTAAGACTACTACAGCTTTATCTCCTCACACGAGATTCACAACAATCTAACCACTTTATATGTTATTATAAACCCCACTTAAAGTATCAAGCATTTCCCTCGCCTATACAGCATAATTTGAGTGAGCGGCAGAAACGTCTCATTACTAGCTTTAAAATGTATTTAAACTCCACTTGGAGTAATCAGCAACATTCATCATTATTCTGATGTTTGAACTGTTTAGGATCCAAACTTATCTCTAACGCCCTCAATCAACACAGGGCGCCGCTTTACAAGATTCAACGTAGCAATTTGCGTTCTTATAGAACTACTAATATGCAACTTGTTACCACATTTTTAGACAAGGGCATTCAAGAAAGTATATAAATTACATCTATTTGTTTGTAAGACTTTATTAAGACTTTATTTTTAAGAATATCTTAACTATTTCCTACATCATCCTCAAATTCATTTGTAATTAATTTTCTTAAAAAAATCAACCAGAATTAAGAACAATCAGGATCCTGATTTTTTATCTTTCAGATTGAGATTTAGGCTGAAGATGCCCTTAAATAAAGGGCGCAACATGTCCCTATAATTTAAAATCACTTTTTATGTATTGAATAGGTGGAATAAATAAACATTACTATTTCTTTGACTTTACTGGAGTGTGTATCGTAGAGATGGGATAGGAATGGTGGGAGGGGGAGTATTCATTCTGGTGAAAGAAGAATTTGTAAGCTACGAAAAAGTTAAAGATGAGAAACATGAAATTCTAGGTGTAAGGCTCATTTCTAAAGATAATAGGCAACTTGACGTCTTTGGAGTGTACAGACCGGGAAAGGGTAGCGCTGACGCGGATTCAGAATTATTTGATAAGATAATCAGCTATGTGGAAAACGACATGGAAAGGAATGTGATTGTAGTGGGAGATCTTAATTTACCAAATGTCAATTGGGAAGGAAATGCAAATGGCAGAAAGCATGACCAACAAATGGCAAATAAGCTAATATGGGAAGGACAGCTGATTCAGAATGTGACAGAACCAACTAGAGGGAAAAATATCCTGGACGTGGTGCTGATAAAACCAGATGAGCTCTATAGAGAAACTGAAGTAATAGATGGTATTAGTGATCACAAAGCTGTTTTTGTTGTAGTTAAAATTAAATGTGATAGAAAGGAAGGTTTTAAAAGTAGGACTATTAGGCAGTACAATATGGCTGATAAAGCAGGCATGAGGCAGTTTTTAAAAAGTAATTATGATCGGTGGAAAACGGTAAATAAAAATGTAAACAGACTCTGGGATGGATTTAAAGAAATTGTTGAGGAATGTGAAAACAGGTTTGTACTTTTAAAGGTGGCAAGGAATGATAAAGACCCACCTTATTATAATCGAGAAATAAACAGACAAAAAAGGAGGTGCAGACTGGAAAGAAATAGAGTTAGAAATGGCTGTGGAAATAAGGAGAAACTGAAGGAACTTACTAGGAAATTGAATCTAGCAAAGAAGGCAGCTAAGGATAACATGATGGCAAGCATCATTGGCAGTCATACAAATTTTAGTGAAAAATGGAAGGGTATGTATAGGTATTTTAAGGCAGAAACAGGTTCCAAGAAGAATATTCCAGGAATCACTAATGAACAAGGAGAGTGTGTATGTGAGGATCTTCAAAAGGCAGAAGTATTCAGTCAGCATTATGTAAAGATTGTTGGTTGCAAGGAAAATGTCTAGATAGAGGAGGTGACTAATGCTAAAGTAGTATTAAAATTTACATATTATAACAATGATATTTACAATAAAATACAAAAGTTAAAAACTAGAAAAGCGACTGGAATTGATAAGATTTCTGGGGATATACTAAAGGCAATGGGTTGGGATATAGTACCATATCTGAAGTACTTATTTGATTATTGTTTGGTTGAAGGAGCTATACCAAATGAATGGAGAGTTGCTATAGTAGCCCCTGTGTATAAAGGAAGAGGTGATAGACATAAAGCTGAAAATTACAGGCCAGTAAGTTTGACATGCGTTCGTTGCATGTAAGCTTTGGGAAGGCATTCTTTCTGATTACATTAGACATGTTTGCGAACATGGCGGTACAGAGTGATTTAGTTTTTTCTCTGAGTGGTGAAATGTTTGGTGATAATATGTGTATGAAGCACAATGGATCTATTCACGGAAGTAATGCTAGTCTTGATAGTCTTAATGCTTCTTATGAGTGCGTATTTAAGAATACGCTTGGTAACGAAGTGTCGGATCCGGTAGACGATCTCGTCTCCGATAACCTAACTTTGGACTCCTTGCATTTGAGGTTTATAATAAGAGATCTGAAACTTGAACTCTCATCCAAAGATGAAATAATTAAAATGTTATCAACAGATCTAGAAAATGCTCTGCTGGAACTGAAGAACTTTAAACAAAATAATGTTGAAATGACGAGACAATACGAAAATGATTTTAAAGAGGTTAAGTCGAAGAATGTTAGGCCTAACCGGAAACATGTTGCATTTAAAGATTCTGTAACGCAAAACAGTTTTCAAGTGTTGGAATCTAATGATCATGAGGCAAACATGGAACATGACTCACCTGCAGTGTCGAAAAGACAAAAAAAATCCCGTCGGCGACCGGTACATAAACAAGCCCGTACAGTAATAGTTGGGGACTCGATGATAAGGAATGTTGGACCCGAAGTTGAAGAGGGAATTGCGTATTGCTATCCAGGCATACGAGTGGGTCAACTTACAGAACATGTAAACAGTGACGGTATTAAAGAAAATCCTGAAGCCCTGATAGTTCACATTGGCACAAATGACCTTCATAATTTCTCAACACCTAGTGACATAATGGCCGAAACTGATAGGCTTATTACTGCGATAAAAAGGAGGTTTCCAGCGGCAAAGCTTTGTCTCAGTGGCGTTTTATATTGGCATGATGTTGATTATCGCTATATAGATGCTGTAAACTCCACTTTTGACTGGTTATGCCGTAATGGAGATGTCCTTTTTGTCGATGCAAATAGCTGGCTTAGAGGTAGTGATTTTAGAAAAGATGGGCTACACCTTAATAGAAAAGGAACCTCTAAGTTTGGTAAACTTGTCAATAGAATATCTAGTAGAAAGTTCTCAGGAAACTAATTTTTAAAAATGAGGGGGGTTGCTAATCCTAGTGTCAAAAACTTAAGTGATACAGAAAATGATTTAGAAAGTATAACTTATAACAGGAATATAATGCAAAATATAGATAGGGAATCATTTCACAGAAGTCAGATACACAATACTAAGAAAGCACCAAAGACTTCAATAAAAAGGTTAGTTGAACACTTTACAGGATACTATCAAAATGTAAATGGACTTCGAAGTAAATTAACTGAACTAAAATTTCTTCATGTTTAGCTGACTATGACTTCATGGTATTAACCGAAACAAACTTAAATGATGAAATTAGTGATGTGGAACTCGGACTCAAAACGTATTCAATTTTCAGATGTGATAGGTCTTCTTTAACGAGTATGAAGGCATCCCATGGGGGGGTAATGATCTGCATTAACAAGAGGTTTAAACCTACTCTGATACCGTGCGGTAACACAGTTGAACAGTTGTTTGTGTCCCTGACTTTTAACACAACAAAAATAATCATTGGTGCTGTATACATTCCACCAAAGTCTCCTGTCCAAAAATATTTCGAACATTGCAGTGCTGTTGAAAAAATTATGTCAAATCTCAACAACTATTTATTGCTCATTGTTGGTGACTACAATCTACCACATCTTAATTGGATAGTAAATGAAGAAACATCTCCTGGCCTTATGTCAGTAGGTAACCACACTATGCAGTCCAGTTTAGTTATAGACACTTTTTCTTATCTCTGTTTAAATCAGTTTAATGCTATCCCAAATTTTCTGAATCACTTTCTTGATTTGGTTTTCAGTAACTCCAGCTCCATTGAAGTAAAATCTAGTAATGAAAGCATTGTCCCCCTCGATAGACACCACCCAGCTTTAGAGATTTCTTTACCTATATATGAGCTATACAATTCCTTGCCTGCTGATAGTTTTTATTTTGACTTTTTAAATGGTGACTATAATGGACTAAATTATTATCTGTCACAGTTCAGCTGGAAGGTAATGTTTCAAAATGTATCAATTGATAAAGCAGTAGAAACCTTCTATTCAGTACTACATTATGGCATGGAACTTTACATCCCTGTACGGAATTTTAAGACTCCCAAATTCCCAAAGTGGTTTAATCATAAACTGAAGTCACTGATTATTGAAAAGAAGAAAGCACATAAGCGTTACAAAATATCTGGTCTCAATAGTGATTATCAGCATTTCTCGAAATTAAGAAATGAATGCAAGTGTGAATCTAAATCTTGCTATACAATGTATGTTCCCAACTGTGAACGAAGTATTACTTCCAATCCACAGAAATTCTGGCAATATCTAAGTTCTAAAAGGTCATGTAATAATATTCCTTCAACAATGCATCTTAATGAAGTTACAGCAGATACTGGAGAAAATATTGTCAATCTTTTTCCTAACCACTTTTCATCTGTTTATTCTTCTTATCAGAATAGTAGTAGTATGTCATATGATTATCCTTTCTCTGTCAATCTATCAGTTATAAACATTAGTAAGGCAGAAATTTATAACAAACTGATATCTCTGGAATTAAAGAAAACTGTAGGACCTGATGGTGTTTCAACTTACCTGCTCAAGTACTGCTCATTTATTTTATGTAAAGCACTCTTTTATCTGTTCAACTTATCATTAAACCAAGGTGTTTTTCCAGTGGAATGGAAGAAAGGATTTGTTAGTCCAGTTTTCAAAAATGGTGATAAAACTGACATAAAACAATATAGACCAGTTATAATTTCTTCTCATATTTCCAAAATATTTGACTCAATAATTCTTGACAAAATCACACCTCTCTTTAGAATCATCATCATTGATGAGCAGCATGGATTCTTTTCAGGACGGTCAACCTGTAGCAATCTTCTTTTATTCTATCAGTTTCTCTTGGATGCAATAGAGAACCACTCCCAAGTGGACTGCATTTATACAGACTTCTCAAAAGCTTTTGACACTGTCGATCACGATATCTTGCTGCAAAAACTAACGGGCTACGGAATTAATGGGCCTCTCCCGTCATGGTTTGAATTATATCTTAAAATTCGCCTGCAGATTGTTAAAATAAGGAATCATTTTTCTGCGCCTATTATTGTTACCAGTGGAGTTCCTCAAGGGTCTCACCTTGCGCCCTTACTTTTTACTCTCTACATAAATTACATTAAAAATATACTTAAGAATTCTAAATTGCTTTTGTTTGCCGACGATGCAAACATTTTTATGCAAATTAATTGTCCACTTGATTGTTTAAAACTTCAAGAAGATTTACATCATCTGGAAAAGTACTGTATTCAAAATGGGTTGAAACTTAATCATGAGAAATGTAAAATAATATCGTTTTCTAAATACAAGAAGAAAATAGCATTTCCATACAAATTTAGTAATAACAACATTCTAACTCCTGTTTCACAAGTTAAGGACCTTGGTGTTTTATTCAGTTATAACCCATCATTTAATGAACATATTGAAAATATTTGTAAGAAAGCATTTCAAAGATTGGGTTGCATTACTAGATATTCTAGGGAATTTTCAAACTTAGCTACCTATTGATTGCTGTATGTATCTATGGTATGCCCTATACTAGAATACTGTACACCTGTTTGGAACCCTTCTCATCAGACCTCTATCCATAGATTAGATTCAGTACAACATAAATTTCTTCGTCTATATTCTTTTAGAGCAGGATTCTCATATGATGTTGATTACACATCCCTACAACAGTCCTTAAATCTGCATAGCCTGTCACAACGCCATGAATTATTGGATACACTCTTCATTTTTAAATTGCTTCATTCCTTGGTGAATTGTCCACAACTCCTTGCAAAAATTAACGTACATGTACCATTTAAAGTTAAAAACTTCATGATTGTTCCTATTGAATAGAGAAAATAAGATGTACAATATTAAAGGGAAGGATCCACCTTTCAATACTCCGTAGTAAAAAGTAGTTACAACCTGTTTAATGGGACCGGTTTCAACACATTTAGAGTGTCATCATCAGCCAATTAGCGAAGATCTTAAAAATAACTAACATATTAAACACAGGCAAAATATTAACATTGTATCACATCGTGGCAATTCAGTTAATGTTCAAAACAGTCAAGAGAGTGATGTTCTGTTTACTCAACGTAAAAGGAAATCTTCCTGGGGCCTATTCCACAAAAGTATGGTCTTGTACATTACAAGTAAATTCTCTAGTAACTAGTACAAATACCAGAGTTTCTGTTCCACAAAAAAAATTTCTACAGTAGTACTTCACTACTCCATACTTACAAATTACCAGTGATTTTTTATGGTTGTGTTCCACAGAAGTACTAGTACTTGTAACTTACTAGTGAATTTGGCAGTATTCTCTACCAGTGAAAGGACAATAATATATAAATGTACTAGTGCTATTTAAATATGCTTATTTCTGATACATTTTTATAAATATGTGCTCTAGCAGTAGTGATAGTGATGGTGATGAAAATGAAAACTACCGTCTGTACAGAGAAAGAATAAATTTCCAGTTTAACATAGTCTTTGAATACAATGAGCGTTTAAGGTTAAGCACAATACAAGTGGAAGAACTTGGGCATAGTTTAAAACATCCTACGAACAGAAATAAATCTCTCTCTGCTAAAGTTACTAACAACAATACATTGGCTAGGAAATGGTGGTCAGTACCATGGTATTGCAGATATGCATGGGATGGCAAAATCTTCAGTCTGTAGGTCAATACATTCTGTGTTAACTGCAATAAATGATATAAAATTTCCTCAAATTGTTCATTGGCCTGAAAATACTGAACAAACATGTTCCAAGAAGGACATTCCTGATATCATTAATGAGCAGAATATCTCTTGCATACGGTAGGCTACGTCCAACTCCCCCCCTTCCCCCCCCCCCCCCCCCCCCAAAAAAGCTCCATGAGCTTTACCCAAGTGAAATATTTCCATCCAACCATTTATTTTGTCTTGTTTTTTCAGACTCTCGCTGAATGCACCAAAAAGAATATCTTTCCTCCTTTTTAGTTGTATTTCCTTGAAAATGAATAACTTTATTTCTCTTGACACCATGTTAACAATTTTGTAACAATTAAGTTTGGCGGGTGAATATCGTTATTAGCGGCATCTGATTCCTAATGACAGACCAAGGTATGTCAGACTATCGTGGAACAAATGCGAGGATCGCAGATTAACAGAATGGGTGATAACGGGGTAATTTCCTAACATCAAAGAAATAAACTGAAAAATAACATTGTAGCATTACAAAATTCACAGAATTATTAGCGTTCTTTGAATCTTTGCTGCATAACTTAAAATACGATATTACGATAAATGAGGCATGCATAACCTAATTCAACGAATGGAATACAAAGACAAACAGCTGATTCATGCTATCACGTATGTTTATTGGTATGTCGTCACTTGTAAAACTTGTAACAATTCACTGGTAATATACAAGAGACTTTCAATCTTTTGTGGAACAGAAATGTACAACTCCATACATTACAAGAACCCACACTGGTAACTTGTAATGTACAAGACCATACTTTTGTGGAATAGGCCTCTGGTGGTGTTGCGAACAGCCAAGCTCATGGGGAGGAGGAAAATGATGTTGGCGAAATTACGCTTGAGGAAGTGGAAAGGATGGCAAATAAACTCCATTGTCATAAAGCAGCAGGAATAGATGAAATTAGACCTGAAATGGTGAAATATAGTGGGAAGGCAGGGAAGAAATGGCTTCATTGAGTAGTAAGATTACCATGGAGTGTTTGTAAGGTACCTTCAGATTGGACAAAAGCAGTAATTGCACCTATCTATAAGCAAAGGAACAGGAAGGATTGCAACAACTATCAAGATATCTCAATGATTAGTACACCAGGCAAAGTATTCACTGGCATCTTGGAAGGGAGGGTGCGATCAGTCGTTGAGAGGAAGTTGGATGAAAACCAGTGTGGTTTCAGACCACAGAGAGGCTGTCAGGATCAGATTTGCAGTATACGCCAGGTAACTGAAAAATGCTACGAGAGGAATAGGCAGTTGTGTTTATGTTTCGTAGATCTAGAGAAAGCATATTACAGGGTACCAAGGGAAAAGATGTGCGCTATACTGGGGGACTATGGAATTAAAGGTACATTATTAAAATCAATCAAAGGCATTTATGTTGACAATTGGGCTTCAGTGAGAATTGATGGTAGAATGAGTTCTTGGTTCAGGGTACTTACAGGGGTTAGACAAGGCAGTAACCTTTCCACCTTTGCTGTTCGTAGTTTACATGGATCATCTGCTGAAAGGTATAAAATGGCAGGGAGGGATTCAGTTAGGTGGAAATGTAGTAAGCAGTCTGGCCTACGCTGACGACTTGGTCTTAATGGCAGATTGTGCCGAAAGCCGGCAGTCTAATATCTTCGAACTTAAAAATAGGTGCAATGAGTATGGTATAAAAATTAGCCTCATGAAGACTAAATTGATGTCAGCAGGTAAGAAATTCAACAGAACTGAATGTCAGATTGCTGACACAAAGTTAGAACAGGTCGATAACTTCAAGTATTTAGGTTATGTGTTCTCCCAGGATGGTAATATAGTAAGTGAGATTGAATCAAGGTGTAGTACAGCTAATGCAGCAAGCTCGCAGTTGCAATCAACGGTATTCTGTAAGGAGGAAGTCAGTTCCCAAACAAAACTATCTTTACATCAGTCTGTTTTCAGACCAACGGAAGGGAAAGCTGGGTGGTCTCAGGATATCTTATTCATAAGTTAGAAGTAACAGACATGAAAGTAGCAAGAATGATTGCTGGTACAAACAGCTGGGAACAATGGCATGTGGGAACTCGGAATGAGGAGATAAAGGCTAATTTAGGAATGAACTCGATGGATGAAGCTGTACGCATAAACCGGTTTCGGTGGTGGGGACATCATGTGAGGCGAATGGAGGAGGATAAGTTACCTAGGAGAATAATGGACTCTGTTGTGGAGAGTAAGAGAAGTAGAGGTAGACCAAGACGATGATGGTTAGACTCAGTTTCTAACGATTTAAAGATAAGAGGTATAGAACTAAATGAGGCCACAACACTAGTTGCAAATCGAGGATTGTGGCGACGTTTAGTAAATTCAGAAATGAAATGGCGTATGGCTTTTAGTGCCAGGAGTGTCCGAGGACATGTTCGGCTCGCCA
The DNA here is from genome assembly GCF_040414725.1 of Anabrus simplex. Taxonomy (NCBI): domain Eukaryota; kingdom Metazoa; phylum Arthropoda; class Insecta; order Orthoptera; family Tettigoniidae; genus Anabrus; species Anabrus simplex. The sequence goes on along the minus strand of NC_090270.1, from coordinate 224,089,602 downwards.
GGTGCAGGTCTTATGATTTGACGCCTTTAGGCGACCTGTGCGTCATGACTAAATTCAGAGAGGCTTGCAGACTGAACGCTGAAAGACAAAACAGTCTATAATGATAACGTATGTATGTATGTATCTATATCTCAAAACTTTAAAAGTTTACAGATGTAAAAATTTGTATTTAGATTCTCCTTTAAAAATAAAGAAACAAATATTTTTTTGTTTTCGGAAAATCCCACTAGGAGGGGTGAAAAGCGGTGAAAATGGGTTGAATGCCTTTAATGATGATACTTATATCTCTGAAAATGAATATATTACAGACATAAAAATTGGTATTTGGAATCTCTTCAAAGATAAAGAAACACGTATTTTTTTGTTTTTGGAAATCCAATTAATGGGGGTTAAACAGGAGTGACAAATTGGGGGGAATTTTTTAAAGACTATATCTACAGTATATCTCAGAAACGTAAAATGTTACAGACATAAAAATGGGTATTTGGAATCTTCTGTAACTGTAAAGAAACATAGGTGATTTGTTTTTGGAAACTCCACTTAAGGGGAACTAAAAAGGGGGTGAAATTTTAAAATAAGCATGCTTACAGTATATCTTAAAAACTTACATGTTACAGAAGTGAAAAATGGTATTTCTTTATCTCTATTAAAATAAAGAAACATGTAAGAACAAAAGCATAAGTCTCAAACTAAAAGCAGTTGAACGGAAACAATATACTATATCGGACACACAAAGGGCTTCCAGGTCGGAGAGGATGAAAAAGTTCTGGGAAAAGAAGAAGAAAAAATTAACTCAAATGTATTGATTTCAGTGCTCCAATGTGGGCGTAAAATATGTAAATAATAATAAATAATAAATAAAGAAACATGTATTTTTGTTTTCAGAAAAACCACTTGGGGGTGGGGTGTATAAATGACTGAAAATGGGGTTGAATTATTTTTATTAGGATACTGATATCTCAAAAACTGAAGATGTTATAGACGGGAAATTTGGTTTTTGGAATCTCCTTTAAAAATAAAGATATACTTTTTTTGTTTTTGTTTTTGGAAATCCACTTAAAGGGGGGTGGGATGTAGAATTGAAAAATTACTTGAATTATTTGTGTGAAGATACTATTATCTCAAAAACAAAAGATGTTGCAGACATTAAAATTGGTATTTGGAATCTGCTTTAAAAGTAAAGAAACGCGTATTCCTTTGATTTCGGAAATTCCAATGAAGGGAGGATTAAGGATATGAAAAATTAATTGAATTAATTGTATAAGGATACTTACATCTAATAAAAAGTTGTTACAGATGTGAAAACTGGTATTTGGATCTCCTTTAAAAACAAAGAAAAACGCACTTTTGGGGGAAAGTCATCTTGAGGAGCAGGAGTGAAAAGGAGATGAATTCCTTTTATGAGGACACATATCTAAAAAACTGAAGATGTTACAGTCGTGATAATTGGTATTTAGAAGAGCCTTTACTAATAAAGAAACAAGTATTTTTTCTGGAAAATTCACTTAATCGGGTGTGTGTGTGTGTGTGTGTGTGCAAAAGGAAGTGAGAAAAGTGAATTATTTTTATGGGGTAACTTATATCTCAAAACTGAAGGTAACAGACGTGAACAATGGTATTTGGAATCTCCTTTAGCATAAAGAAACTCTCCTCCTTTCTTTGGGGGGGAATCAACTTAACAGCAGTGGCGTGGAAAAGGAGTTGAGACCAATTGATTTTACTGTTCGTAATGTACTTGATTCTGATCATAAACCAATAATTTTTAATCTTTCCTGGGTTCGTTTTCAAGAGCCATCTTTTCCTTTGGAGAACTAAAAAGTTAGATTACAGTTGATTCTCCTGGCACATAAGTAAAAAATTTAAACACATTCGAAATAAACGATTAGAATGATATTGACCGTGCAATTGTTCGCCTCTATAATAAGGTCAATAATGCACGGAAGTATATAATTCGTATCGCCAGAAATCCCGCCCACTTGCCTACGCACGACAATGGTGCCGGTCCTGGCAGCAGATGTAATTTACCACCAAGTAGTGGTCTTGCATCTTGCTGCGGGGTCGAGAACATCAATAATAACAACAACCTAAATTCAACTGGGAACGGGTCCTGACCGGGTAATGACTACGAATGTATTCCGGCCGCGGCTTCAGTACCGCCATGGCACCTAAGACGACACCAAGCCGGATCTCCTCAAGGATTTGTCCATATTAAAAATGCTTATAGGAAAAGGTGGCAAAGATTTAGGGACCCAAATGAACAGGCATAATACCTAGAGCTAGCCCGGGAAGTACGAAATCGATTGCTGGAAAAAAAGAATGAATGGGAGGAACTTTGCCGTCAGATCGCGAATTTTGGCGGATTACATATAAAATGTTAAGCATTCAATTATAAATCTCAGTATAACACCGTAGCAAAGCACGGGCATCTTGCTAGTATGAAGATAAAGCTGGAATTCAAGAGGACAAATTGAGGCAAATATTCCTTTTTTAGGAAGAGAAGTTAGGGATTGGAATAACTTACCAAGGGGGGATGTTCAATAAATTACCAATTTCTTTGCAATAATTGAAGAAAAGATTAGGATAACAATAGATAGGGAATCTGCCACCTAATGACTGCTCTAAATGGAGATCAGTAGTGATTGATAGTGAGTGAGTGAGTGATTGATTGATTGATTGAAGTATTCTATCACAATTTCACTGTCAAGAACAATTTGAAATTTACTTTCCAAACACAAAAATATCTCTAAGAACTTACTTTTAAGGGCCACAAATTGCAGTACAGAACAGTCTGTTTGATAAATCAGGTTGATAAAAAACTGACTGAGGACATGCATGATTCAAACCACGGACATATAGTAAATAGGCAGCGCCCTCTCTTGTAGCGCTGGTGCAAGTGAAGCCGGAAACTCGCGGCCTCCACCATGTTACGTCACTACAGATCCACTGTAAACATATGATACTGTGTTACGAGCAGTTTTGATATATGTTGTTGTTATGTATATTATAATTCATTTTTCGGCAAACTACCGTGTGGCAGAATGGCGAAACCTGCGTAGTGTTTGGGTGTGGTTTTTTCCATTCACGACGAAAGAAGGAAGAAATTGGAGTTTCAATAAATTGGCAAACAGCATACATGTGCTCATGTAGACATGATGTCTAGTTATTTTTGATTCACTATTAAAGATGCCTAATTATGTAGGAGACAGATCACTTCCTTTCGATATATATTTGTTGGCGTTAGCCCCCTTGTGATGGAGTGTCTCATAGGGAATAATAATAATAATAATAATAATAATAATATTAATAATAATAATCATCATCATCATCAATGTCCCACTCAAGTAGCCCAGGTGTGGTTAACAAGCCTCCTCCACTCCTTTCTGTCCTTTCACTTTTCCTGCTCCATTACTTTTGCCACATCCAATCCAGCTTCTCTAATGTCCTTCCAAATTTGATCAATCCATCTTCTTAGTCTTCCAACTGGTCCCTTTCCCTTCTCTTTCAATTTCCTTCTTGCTACCCGATCCTTTCCCATTATTTTTACATGTCCGAACCATCTCCATCTTGCTTTCTGTATATTCTGTACTAACGGTTCCATATTTAGTAACTGAAAGTTATACTTCCTTCCTTCGGTCATTTCAAATGTATAAACACTTTTCTGTTTTCATGTCTTTTTTCCCTTCCTTTGTAAATATGTATATATTATATACTGCTTAGTTATAATTAGTGGTAGTAGTAAGTCCTGTTAATACTGTTATTATTTGAATGTATTATATCATCTGTAATTGGAGAATCAATAACTCTGTTGATGATAAATAAACAAATCAAATCAAATTTAGCTCTTCTCTGATTTTAATATTTTGGATTCTGTCTCTACTTGTCTTTTTAACCAATGTTCTTAAAAAATTTCATTTCTACTGCTTGGATCTTACTATCTTGTTCTATTAGTTACCAGCGTTTCTAGTCCGTATGTTACAACTGGTATGATCGTCGCCATAAGACCTATCTGTGTTGGTGCAACGTAAAGCCACTGGCAAAAAAAAAAAAAAAAGGTATGAAATACTGTTTATATAATGTTAATTTCGTTCTCTTGGGTACTTTTGTCATCCCATAAAAAATCTCTGACTTGATGATAATATGTTGCACCTTTACTTAGTCTTATTAATTTCAGGGTTGATTTCGTTTACTTCCATTTATAATGCTACACAGATATGTAAACTGTTCTAGATTCTCTAACCATTCTCCGTCTATGTTCACTTGGCTTCTCTTTTTCTCTTTTCCACAGTGCATGACTACAGGTTTCTTTTTACTCATTTAAATTCCAAACTCCTTCAGATTTTCATTCCAGATGTCCAGTCTCCTTTGTACTTAATTTTCTCCCTTTCCCCAAATAACCACATCATCTGCAAATATCAAAGCATTCACTTCATCACTACTGATACTCTATTTTACACGTTTTATGATTTCATCCATCAATATAATAAACAATAATGGCGACAGTGAACTTCCTTGCTTGAGACCTTTTTTTTTGTATAAAATGTTTCAGTCACCACTCCTCACTTGTACACTGCTTTTACTCTCATGATACAACATTTTTATCTTGTAAATTAATGATTTTGGTACATTCCTTTTCAGAAGGCATTCCCATACACGTTTTCTCTTAACTGTATCATAAGCTTTTTCCAAATCCAAAAATACAAAGATAATATCCTTGTTCCTTTCCAGATGCCTTTCCATAATCATTCGCACTGAAAATATCAAGTCTATTGTTAATCTATTTGATCTAAAGCCATATTGTTCTTCCTCTAACTGTGTTTCTATTATATCCCTCAGTCTTTTGTCTATGACTTTCTCCATTATTTTTAGCCCATGTGATAATAGGGTTATAACTCTATAATTTTCACATTTCTTCCAAGTTCCTTTCTTGAACAATGGTACAGTACTTCCTTGTTGCCAATCTTCAGATATCCTTTCACCCTTCCATATGGCACTGAGGGCTCAGTATAGCCACTGAAGCCCAATGATGATGATGATGATGCTTGCTGTTTAAAGGGGCCTAACATCGAGGTCATCGGCCCCTAATGGTACGAAATGAGACGAAATGGAATGACAAATTAAAAGTCCAAAATTCTCCACTGACTAGAATTCAAAACGTGAGGACGAAGAATGAATGGATGGAGATGAATTTAAAACAATCAGTGGATGTGACCTGCAATGCCTTACATTCACAGATTCTGACCTAAAACAATATGATTACTGACCAAGGGACTGCTGCTATAGCGTAACATTGAATTGATGATGCTTGCAGTCTAAAGGGGATCCAAAATCCAAGTTATTGGCCTCTCATAACGGTACTTATCGCTAGGAATGTAGAACCATGGTATTTGTCATGCTGCGGTACTAATCAAAACTAGCAGAGACTCGCAGTATTCCACACATTATGGTACTACTCACAGGTTATGAAATTAGACATATACTACAGACCTATGGTTTTTCTCACATTGCGGCGCCATTTACAGGCAACGCAACCCTATGGTGTTCAGCACATAAGAGTACTAACCGCAGGGACCTTCCCCTATCCCGTGCTGTTTTTCATATAGTGGGTACTAATCATAGGCAAGGCAGAACCATGGTAGCTATCATCCCATGGTCCCGATCATATGGTAGTACTAATCACAGGTACTGCAAAAGCCGACCGCATGGTGCTCATGTTTGCTACTAATCACAAACCTATTTGGTACATAATATAGTGGTACTACACGCAAGTAAAAGCGACCCATGATGTTCTCCACGTGGTGGTACTAATCACAAGTAGTTTCATTGTTGCAAGAGAATCAACACTTGGTCGCCCCTTTTAGTCGCCTCTTACGACAGGCAGGGGATACCGTGGGTGTATTCTTCGTCTGCGTTCCCCACCCACAGGGGGTTGTGTTTGGTCCGCGAGAGGTATTTTATTTCCCTCAAGTCCGCCGGCAAGCCGGTTAGGACCCCCCTATCCGCCACCTGGGAGTATCACCTCTCCCCCTGCTACGTCTGCGTAGCAGGTTCGTGGAAGCCCAATGCTTCCTGCTGCCTTGATCATATCAGCATTGAATTTGTCTTTTCCACTTGCTTTATCTTTGGTCATTGCTTTCACTGACGTTTCAAGTTCCAACCATGTTATCAGGTTCTCTTCTTTTTCTCCATCTATTATTTCCATTTTCTTATCTCCTTCTTCCTCTGAACAGTCATCCTCAATATAAAGTTTTTCAAAATACTTTGCCATCACCCTCTGAAGACCCTTTTCATCATGTACTATGGTTCCATCTTCTCTCTCTAATGCCTTGATTTTTTCTTGATTTATTCTTTTCAATTTTATTACTCTGTATAATAGTTTCTGATTTCCTCGACTATCCTGCTCAATTCTATTGGTAAACTCTCCCAAACATTTCTCCTTTCCTTCCTTGATAATCATCTTGACTTGTAGTTTCAATCTTTTGTATTCCACATGTAACATTTCTATCTTAGTCTCATCCCTCTGATACATTTCTTAATTTTCCTTATCCATTTCTTTCTTCACCTTGTTCCTTTCTTTTATTTCTTTTTTTATTTTGTCTGTCCACCACAGTACCTCCTTTTCCTTAACCTTTGCTTTTGTTATCCCGCATACCAAAATTGCTGCTTCCACAAATGTCTGTCTTAAATTGTCACACTCTTCTTCTCCACTTCGTATTTCCGTGTTAGGCAACTTCCTTTTTATACAATCTTGGAATGCCATTCTGTTATCCTCCTCCTCCAATTCCCAATCTTCTACAATACAATTTTAGGGATTTTTACTTGTTTTAATTCCACAATCAATAATCTATGATCACCTTCCACACTTTCACTGGGGATTATCTTCATATTCATAACATATCCTCCCCATTCTCGGTCTGTTATTATAAAATCTATGAATGTTCCACACTGTTCATCCCAACTATATTGGCTGATCTTATGGCTATTCCTCTTCATAAACCATGTGTTCTTTATTATCAGGTTATCACTGATGCAAAAGTCCAACAGTTTCTCTCCATCTTCATTTCTATCACTATACCCATGTCAGCCCAGAACATTCTCATATCCCATTCTATCAGTTCCCACCTGAGCATACAGATCTCCCATTATCATGATCCCATCTCCAACAATATGTGTTTCCAGTTCATTGAGGAACTCTTCTTTTCCTTCCACGCTACATCCTGTCTGTTTAGCATACACCTGTGCTATCTTCAGTAGTTCCTTGTTTACATGTATGTGCATTATTATAATTCTTTCATTTACATACTCAACTTCAGCTATTGGTTCAACATTCTGATTCACTACAAATCCCACTACATTTCTTTTCTCTTTATTTTTACCCATCCAGTACAATGTGTACCCCTTTCTTAGTTTCCTCATTCCTTTCCCTTTCCATTTTACTTCACTTAATCCGAGGATGTTGAGTTTTCTTCTCTCCATTAGGTCAATTGATTCATTTTCCTTCCCATTCATTGTTAAAATATTTATTGTTCGAAATTGGGTTTTGTTCTCTGATCTAACACTTGCACGAACATCAGCACTGCCATCGTACTGTGCAACTGTAGTAGGAGAATTGTCAATTCCACTTCCATCCGAGGCTTGTATTATAGTTGAAAGCAAATACAAATTTTCTCATCTGCTGACCTGCTAAACCTAACGCATCTGAGGATTTTCTTTTGGGGTTTACTCCCTTGGCCTTTGAAGATCCCTCTTCTCCACAAGGCAGTGGTTTCCTCTTCTAATTTTCCCCAGAGAGAATGGGTTGCCTCATCCACCATCTTCACCATTCCGAAGGTCTCCTTCTCTGCCGAAGATGCTGTTAAGACCTTCACCCGTAACCCTGGGCATGGGTTCCACGTTATACCCCGTGAGACTGGGACCCTGCCTGAGCGTAGCTCTCCTTCACACCGGCCTACTGATGTGGAGGATACGCACCCCCGCAACGTGGATGCACCAGGCAAGATTTACTCAAGTGAAGGATAGGGAAGATGACCCTATCTCCCTTGAGCTGGGTTAATGGTTGTGTATGATGCCACAACCAATATTAATAATAATTATAATAATACTGCAATATTAGGCGATAGGTTACATTTTAGTTTTGTTTGTAATTGAATAATAGTGGTCTCAGTCTCTTCTAATTTTTAAACATATATTGTAAGGATGTAAAAGTTACTGTTAAAATTAGACTGGAAGGAGTGCTAATCAATCGAAGTAGGTGTTAGGTTATTTATCATGTAATATTATTAAATATATCGCAGTATTTGTGGTAAACATGTTAGTCAATTCTATGCGATGTGACATTTGGAAGGAAGCAGTTGTACATAAAAGAAAATCCTTATCAATTCATTTCTATCAAGAATAGAGGTAATCTGTATGTTCTAATGAAAGATGTTGTACGAAACACTTTTTAAAATTTAAGCTCACAAGCTTTAGATCTAAACCCAAAGGACATGCACGTTTGTTGCCTTCTTAGTGTAATTTCATCACTGTACTTGAAAATATGTGTGAAACATGCTGTAAGAAAGTTGAATGGATAAAGATTTGACCATAGATCGGTCTAAAACAGATGGCTATTTTTAAGCATTTGTAAATTGATATACCAGTGTTTCTTTTTCTTAACAGTAAAATAATGGACCTAATAGGTCTAATTAATCAGAATCATTTCTATTATTTCTAAGTGCTTTTAATTACTTGAATTATCTCCTTCCAATATTCCTGTTTTGGCTACTATTTTACATTAATGCATCGGGGTAATGCAGTGACATAAAAGGGCGGTAGCTGCATGCTTCCAGCTTCAGAATCCTGCTGCTCATTGGCAGTCTAAATCTATATGTCTGTGATTCAAACTCACCTCTCTTACGTGATTCTCTTAAGCATGGAAAATGATATAGGAAAAAAAAAAAAAGTTATTTTTCTGACATTGTGCATGATTTTGTTGCATGAAAGACACAAAAAGTTTATTTTAAGTAAGTACTGATGTGAAATTGTTACACTTTCAATGTAATTTGTTTATAATACCTTCAGTTTTGAAAAATTTTGTCATTCTAGATATTGTAATCTTTGCTCTGCGCCCTATTAACATGCACAGTGGGCTATAATTTATGAAATTATGAAATTAAAGTCATAAGACTCTGATTCTCAGAAAATAGTAAGAGACCATTGTATTTTTAAAGAAGTGAATCGTATCATAAGGGCACCCACACGAAGACCGCTCCAGGGTACCCACACGGGATAATCCAGCCCTGCTCCTAAGTTGTCTAAGTTCTACAAAGTCCATTCACACTCCTAGGTAATATATTCTCCTCAACTCACCTCATATACCTAAACCTCACTGTTAAAGCTACAGTAACTGACACAAACAAATTTGTCTGATCTATTCATTCTTAATTTAACTTTTATTTCTTCACAAAGAATACATTTTCTCCACTGCCTGTACTGGTGATAACGTTCTCACTACTTTTATACTGTTAGAGAACCTCAGAACTACAGCAGGTCCATGAAGGAATGATTCATAATCATCATCATCATCATCATCATTTCCCAACTCCAGTTTCACAGGTGTGGTGTACAAGCGCTCGCCATCTCCTTCTGCATACATCTGATCCAGTACATCCTCCCATTTGTATCCTCTCTCCTCCACATCTGATCTTACAGTCTCTACCCAACGTTTTCTTGGTCTTCTTCCTATGAGATTAAGGTCGAAATATTTTCTGGCAGGCCTTTCCCTGTTCATTCTCAATATGTGCCCATACCACTGAAGTCTGTGTTTCTTTATGACACTGATAATAGGAATCTCAATACCAGCTACTTTTCTATTCACTTCATTTCTGATCTTGTCCTTTCTGGTTGTTTGGTTCATGGTTCTAATGAATTTCATTTCAGTTGCTTGGATTCTACTGAAGTCTTTGTTTAGTAGGGTATACGCCTCTAAACCGTACGTGAGGATTGGTACGAAGTAAGTGTGGTCCTATATGACTGTTTTCGCTTTCTGTGGTATTTTGCAGTCCCAGAGAAGATTTCTGACTTGACTGTAGAAGTTCAATGCTTTCTGTGTCCTGCTGAGTATTTCCTGCTAACAGTGTTGTCTTTCGATATTGTGCTTTCGAGGTACTTGAAGGAATGATTCCAATGTGAACATATGGCCGAAGAATTGAGTTTGCTGCCTGTTACCTAAACAAAAGCCTTTATTCTTTGCTTTAATTCTATTGCAGTACCTTATGCAGTTAAAGGACAGATTCAAAAGTTACAATGTGGCAAAAAAAAAAAAAAAAAAGGGGGGGGGGGGCGGGGGGGGGGGGCGTCGCTCCCAGTACCACAATTTTAACATCAGTTTTAATATAATGGAATTATTGCAATCCTTGGTCTACAGACCACCACACTATTTTTTCTGAACATCTATCTTTGAAAGACTGCTATCTACAATGACTGGCTTAGGCTACATTTCAAGAATAAGACAGATGAAATAACATCAGTAAGTGTGAAGGTCAGACAACTGAAGCATATGGTAGCACAAAGTAGCTAATGATGTAAACAGACACTTGAAGCTTGAAAGCTTTTGACAGTCACTAGTATTATTGATACACTTCGCCCATGCTTGGGCATCAATTGTAAAATAACTATAACCACTCCCACACTGATTACCATCTGTAGCTTTACTGATTCTACTTGACTTGCAGTCAATAAAATAATTATAATAATCTGAAATAATCTAGGTGTCAGAGTTAACTAAAACTGATCCCTCAAATTTAGATAGAGCATGATAATTTTCTCTTCCCTCCCAGGGTCTGTACATGAAGATGTGTACAGATACGTCCACTACGAGCCTTACTAAACCCTCTGAAAACTAGTAAACAGGTGGGAACTCCACCAAGGTTGTCTACCACTAATAAAACCTTAAGAATGACTTTGAACAAACAAGCTATATTCGATCATGACATAATCCATGGAGATTTGCTTCATCAAACTCTAGTAACTATCATATATGTATGATTTCAAAATAAAAAAACTTAAGACTGGGAAGGTTTCCCGTAATATATTAACATACGAACACAAATCTAAAGCTGAAATAAATACATGGAAATCAGGCACTACACCATTTTGTAGTTGTATAAACAACGATGAACATTACTACCAGCAACAACTTCAGTATTTTGTGCAATATACACAATTTCCACTGACAAGTGGAACCCTGATTCAGATCAACTTTGTAATAGTGTACCTTTCAGTCACTCACTGATTCTAATGCCACCCACACAGTGTAGGGGTAGTATGCCTGCCTCTTACCCGGAGGCCCTGGGTTCAATTCCCGGTCAGGTCAGGGATTTTTACCTGGATCTGAGGGCTGGTTTGAGGTCCACTCAGCCTATGTGATTACAATTGAGAAGCTATTCAATGGTGTGATGGTGGCCCCAGTCTAGAAAGCCAAGAATAACGGCTGGGAGGATTTGTCGTACTGACTACACGATACCTCATAAACTGCAGGCCTTCGGGCTGAGCAGTGGTAGCTCATGGTCCTTCGGGGCTGTTGCGTCATAGGGTTTGGTTTCTTTAATTATCAATTGTAACACAAGTGTAATCACACTGTTTCAAAAACCACAAGTTCTTTCACAAGACTCATCTATGCCTTGAAACTAGGCTGTAGACTGTAGCAGTTCAGCAACAACATACCAGTCAACCAGTAAGTAGCCAATATACAGAGCGTAATTGAGATATGGTACATCTTTGAACTGGTGATAGAAGATTGTATTCTGAGCAAACATCTTCAAAAATGTAACTACTATCCTAATTAGTGTAGCAGAAAAATCACAACACTTCGGTCAATGTTTTTGAGAAGTCAATAAGCACTGCTCAACATAATGTCAACACGGCTGTGATTTCCCCAGGTTGCCCTCCTCCTCCAAGGCTATGTAATGTTATCGGTCAATGTGTCTCAAGGTCAGTGCACTGCAACCTGCTTAGGAGTGCATCATAGGTTCATGTCGTACAATTTTCTTTTGTTTTTTTTTTAATTTTTATTTCATCCCTTAATCCCCAGCACAGAGAAGAGCTTTACTCTTTTTTATTCCATCCATTGTCTCTCAGTGTAGTGAGGAGCTGTATTTTATCTTATATCATGCCTTAATTCTCAGCACAATGAGGAGTTTTATTTTCTTTTATTTCATCCCTTATCCCTCCACATATTAAAGAGCTCTTTTTGTTCGTAGTCATTCTCCAGTGAACCCAGCGTTCAAATCTCGGAACATGTATGTAGAACAGCATAAAGGACAATGCATAAATATGGAGTTCCCAACCAGTGGCATGCGGGAATGTTTTAGGTGGTATGCATGGGTGAAAAGAGCATAGAGATAATACATAGAGTACGCAAAAAACGCCGATCTGATGAATCGAAGACAAGAGAGAGAACAGAGGGGACATCTCTATTTCTTCATGTGTAGTATACCTACAGGTGTAAGCGGTGAGAGCAATGGGATCAATGCGTTATGCCGAATGGATATAACGCCTAACTGACGTTATGCTAAAAAGACACAGCACTGAACGGACGGTATGCCGAATAGACACTAATCCGAAACGGTGCAGCACCAAATGGGCATAAAACCTATCTGTGTCGGTGCGACGTACAGCAAATAGCAAATAGAAAAAAAAAAAAAAGTATCGAAACCAGTCCCAAAGTTAATATGTTGTAACAATATTGGTACATCTTAATAACAGTGTATTGAAAAGGTGGAACCTCTATATTTTTTTAACGCTATTTGTTCAGGGCATCGACCTAGAAAGATATTTTGCCCCTATTTGCACCATACGTTAGGAACCTGCGTGTATGTGGAAATTGCGGAAGTGTAATGTGTTGAATGTGAGGAAAGGAACATTAAGGATGACACCAACACCCAGTCCCCAGGCCAGGGATATTAATCATTTACAATTAAAAACCCCATAACCGAGCCGGGAATCTAACCCGGGGCCGCCAGGTGACAGGCGGACGCGTTACCCCCTACACCGCGGGGCCGGACTGGAACCTCTATACTTTCTTTTCAGTATTGTCAATATCGGAAAGCGAAAGTGATGATGAAACTCCCATAAAGCAACCTTTCATAACGTGGTCTAACATCACACCTCAAAATGATTGCATGCCAATACATTTTCCCTAATATTTTCAAGTACCGGGTGTAAACATAAATCTTTTCCCGTTTCACTAAGAAATGGCGCCAGTGAACAGCAGCATATGAATTTGACACATATGTCAGTTTGTTCGTCTGACATTATGTACCAGGAAAAATGTCTGTCTCTGAGGCGCTGACACTAGCTTGAAGAGCATGGACTGTTTCTGAGGGTGTGGCATGAAAACATTGGAGTTGGTACAGGTACTTGGATTTTTTTGATAATCTGATTTTATTGTTCATTGAAAACAAATTAATATCACCTTTCATACAAGTTGAGTTGAAGCGTCGTAGCAGGGTGGAATCTACGGACCCTGGGATGGTTGCTGGGCATGGCCTGTACAGGAACCACGCCCGTCCAGGACGTGAAGTTCTCGATGTTCTGGAATTTCTCGAGGATTTGAGAGTTCTCGATTCTCCAGGCGCACACGTTCTGGGGTTCGATCTCCCACGAGAATGTTGATGAAAGGTGAGGCGTGATTCACATACAAGTTCCCCGTACGGCATTCAACTTACTTGTAGCACTGTTACATAGATTGACCTTTAAATTATTGCGTTCACTCATTGCAAATGAAATATGGCAAGTGTTACTAAAATCTTGATTCAAACACCTCGCTGAATCGTAAATGTTCATAAATTGTCACTTGAAAATAAGACGATTGAACTGAATATCTGACCTTGTGTTACATGTTAGTCGAATTAATACTTGAGAAAATAATGTGTAATTTATAATGTCAAGTTCATGACATGAGCTTGTTAACATTGGCATGGCAGACTAGAATGTTCTATTGGTCACTAATCATTGTCATCACAGTTCTTAATTCACTGATCTTGCCAGTTTATGATTAGAGCACAATATTAAGCATAAGATGCATAGTTTACGCAAGTTCAGGACACACTGGCACGTTTGTAATAAATTAAGTAAATTAAATGGTACTCGGAAATGTCCTATTCCGTCGATAAACAAAATTAAGTGATAATTAAAGTAAAACTGCACTTGGAAAGAGTCTAACACTGTCCATGAAAATATGAATACGAAGCATAAATTGTGAGTTCAATTATGACACTGAAAAGTTCTATGCTCCCTCGGAACATCACGAGAGGAAAACACAAACTCAGATATGGCATGGGTACTCTATGTTTTCACAGTCTGTTACGATGACACAATTTTAAACACAAGTCCAGATGCAGCACTCAAAAATATTTCACGTTTCCACAATCTGTTATGAAACATAAGTTCGATCGTAATACTCTGAAATACTCTAAGTTTCCACAGTTTGTCACGAAATACAAGTTCGATGTGGTACTTGGAAAATTGTAACATTCACACGAAAGTTTTATGTTTCCACAGCTTGTCGCAAAACACAAGTCCAAATTAGACACTCGGAAAATTTCTATGTTCCCAAAGCCTGTTTATGAAAATACAAGTTCAAAATATGAGTTCAAATGTAGTACTTGTAAAAGTACTCACGAGAGGAATTCTAAGTTCCTTCAGTTAGTCACTAAACACAAGTCCTAACATGGCACTTGAAGAAAATCGAAGTTCCAACTCCGCTGGAACCGAACACTCGAAATGCAAAGACTCATCCGACCATAGGTTCGGTCCGCACTCATAGCGCTCCACCCGTTACCCGTGTCGCAGAGACGGTGGAGTAACATACACTGACCCTGTAGTCCGGATCGTCCTCCTTGTATACCAGATTGTGGCAAAGCATCTAGAACATGGGTATTATCCACCCCTATAACTCCTAAAGTACACGGTGGATTTTCCTAAGAATTTGACAGGTTGCGTCTATTACGATGGCCTCCACATTGGCAGTATCAAAATAACAACATTTTAACGCTAAATAGACTTTTGCACATGGGCCGGGACATTACCATATATGGTCACGCTTGGCCATGTAGAGCTCACTCGAGGAGCCTACGTCACGGCTGAGTACGTCAGCGAGTTCCGCGGGCTGCCTATCTTCCGCCTTGCGCGAAGTTCAACACACATACTTCGAATTTCTTTCCTGTAGCGGCGTTCCTGTTACAATTAGCCTACCAACACACACAAATTGAGTTCACCAAATACTAGTGTCTGTGTTGTATCGTTCAGCGATCAAGTCAACATTTGTGCGTGAAAAAGAACGTTTGTAGCATGCATTGCTTTTCTTATTTAATCAAAAGAAAAGGGCTGTAGAAAGTCATCGTTTGCTGGTAGAAACATATGGTGAACACGCACCATAGAATACAACAAGTGAGACATGGTTTCAACAATTTAAACGTGGCGATTTCAATATTAAAGACCTAGTGCGTACTCTGGTAGACCACAAAAGTGGTATTGTGCTTTATGAACTCGTAAAGCCCCGCAAAGCTGTTAATGCACAACGCTATCGCCAACAAATTATTAATTTAAATCACGCACTGATCGAAGGACGACCGGAATGGGCCAGAAGACATGCCAAAGTAATTTTGTTACACGACAATGCGCCGTCTCACACAGCAAAACCAGTGAAAGACACCTTGAAATCGTTTGGATGAGACATCCGCACCCATTGTACTCCCCCGGCCTGGTGCCATCTGAATATCACCTCTTTGCATCAATGGGGCACACACTCGCAGAACAGCACTTCAGCAATTTCGAGGAAGTTGGAAAAAGGCTCGACGAATGGTTTGCCGCAAAAGACAAGCAGTTTTTCGGGCATGGTATTCATAACTTACCTGAAAGATGGGCAAAGTGTATAGAAGCTGATGGCCGATTGAATAAACAAAAAATGAATTTCCCTTGAAAATGACATGTTTTCTTTACCATAAAAACTGGCAAAAACTTATGTATACCTCTGACATATACAGTACCTCTCAAAGTGAGGAAACGTTTGCTAATGCATTACAGGTACATTATTGACAATCTGTACATCTCAGTTTATTTGTGACATGTTACAGTTTTCTGTATATATGATCAAAAAAATTATTATTATTTTGAATCTAGGAATTACACATTGTGAGCAGACTGTACATTTTTTTTAGTCAAAACATTTGTGTAACTTTGTGTTACCAAGACAATCCTCAGTGTATTAGCTTTCTGTAGATATATAAATAGATTTATTTCATATCTTGCAGATATTTTTTTATTTTATTTAGCCAAATATGGCTGCCAAACACTGCCAGTTCTAGGGTTAAACATCATCTCTTTACACTTCATTGGTATTTCCTTCCTCCACACCAGGTTTCTCACACGCTGGAAGAATGCATTTCCCTGTTGAATCCTTTTACTGATATCCATCTCCAGCCCTACATCCTGCATCAGTTTGTTTCTCAAGTACTTGACGCTCTACAATTTTAAGGTTTTGTCCCTTTATTTTTTTATTCCCTTCCCTTTCTCCTCTAGTCAAAACCAATGAGATGTCCCTAGTAATTCCTCTCTGCTCCCCATACCACAATATCATCTGCAAACAACATTACCTTCAGCTCCCTTCCCCATATTTTACCTTTGTCTCCTTCACTATTCCATCCATACCCATTATGAATAACAGCAATGACATGACGCTTCACTGTCATGGTCCAGTGTCAATACAAAACCCCTCTGTTCTAATCACATGCATCTGGATACTGCTGCAATTTTTATACATTGCTTGCACATATTCTATCATTTGTTTTCAAAATCCTTTCCACTGTATTACTTTCCATACCTCTGCTCTGGGTACACTGTCATAAGCCTTTTCTAAATCAAGGTATGACATCACCACATCTCTTCCAAATTTCCATTTTCCACTAACTGCATCAAATTGAAGATGGGGTCTAGTGTTGATCTTCCATTTTGAAAGCCATATTGCTCTTCTTGTAACTGTCCTTTCATATTTCTTCTCATTCTATTTTATAGTACCCTTTTAAATATTTTCGCTACCTGAGATATGAGTGTGATTCCTCAATAATTATCACATATCTTCTTGTCCCCCTTCTTAAATACAGGTATTATTACTCCTTTACTCCAGGCATTTGGTACAGATTTTTCTTTCCAAATACATCTAAATAGCCTACACAGCCACTGTAGACCAATGGGTCCTGTTGCTTTTATAATTTTCACACACAATTCATCCAATTTCATCTAATCCCACTGCTTTTCCCACTTTGACATTCATTTGACAGCAGTTTCCACCTCTTCCATTGAAATTTCACTCTCTGATTCTGTCTTCTCACACTATTATCTCATCTACATCCCTTCTCACTTTCAGGAGTTCATCAAAGTAATCCTTTCATCTTTTCCTGGTTGTGTTATTATATATCATTTTTCCTTTTCATCTGCTTTGCGCAGACTCTTTTATCTTCATTCTTACAACTCCATATACCATTCTTTTACCACCGAGCTTGATAGCTGCAGTCACTTAAGTGCGGCCAATATCCAGTATTCGGTAAATAGTGGGTTCGAACCCCACTGTTGGCAGCCCTGAAGATGGTTTTCCGTGGTTTCCCATTTTCACACCAGGCAAATGCTGGGGATGTACCTTATTAAGGCCACAGACACTTCCTTCCCACTCTTAAGCCCTTTCCTATCCTACTGTCACCATAAGACCTATCTGTATCGGTGCGACGTAAATAACTTGTTATATACTTATATATACATTCTTTTACCACTATACACATCCTCTTCCAACTATTGTGTAAATCCTTCCCAGCTTTCCTTCTTTTCTTCACTTTCTATTTTCTTGCGCCTTATTTCTATTTCCTGATACTTTCTTCTACTTTATTCCATTTTATCCCTATTCCAAACTTGCCATGCTTTCTTTTTACACTGCTTCCTATACCCTCTCATTCCACCATGGAGTTGCTTATCTTTCATTCCTTCAGCTATTCTGCCACAAGCACTCTCTGCACTGCTTACAAATGCCTTCCTGAACATGTCCCATTTCACTTGCACACACTCCATCTCAGGAACTCAGAAGGGGAGGTCGCCATGTGGTTTTCTAGAAAAGTATTCAAATTTTGAGGATTTTCCCTTCATTAAATAATATTTTATCCCTGTTTGAGAATTTTTTCCAATGGGCCTCATTTTGTTCAAACTTTAACGTTTAAAATCTATCCTGAAACTTTTGTAATCTTATTCCCGCAGATGGTTCCAACTTGTCTCTCTGGCGTAGTCGCTAGCGCATTGACGCTGCGACCTGAAGGTTTCAGGTTCAAGTCCGACCTTGGTCAGCACTTTTTCTTCTTTTACTGGCAGCTAATCACACTAACTACATCACAGAGGCTGACGCATTTAAACTCTAATGAATAAAACTTACGACATGTTTGTTTGTGCGAAAAGGACGAATAATGATTTAAAATATTGCAAATAGCTCTAAAACAAAAGAGAGCATAGCAAATAAATTATT
This sequence comes from Anabrus simplex, assembly GCF_040414725.1. NCBI lineage: Eukaryota > Metazoa > Arthropoda > Insecta > Orthoptera > Tettigoniidae > Anabrus > Anabrus simplex. Next base: position 224,071,064 of record NC_090270.1, on the reverse strand, counting down.
GAAAAAATAAAATAAGGTATCTATCAGTAAAAGAAGGAAAATGTATTGACAAAGGTTGGACTGTAACTCGAAACATTCACGTCCCAACGCCAATGCACTAGTGACTACGCCACTGAGACAAGTCGGAAACATCTGCAGGAATAAGACTACAAAACTTTGAAGAAGATTTTAAAGATTAAATTTTGAACAAAATAAGGCCCACTGGCAAAAACGCTCAAACTTTAATGAAGGGCAAATCCGCAAAATTTGAACACTTTTCTAGCAAACCACATGGCGACCTTCCCTTGTCAGTAGAGAGGTAAATATAAAGCATTAGGCAAGAATTTGAAATACACAAAAAAAAAAATTATTTCATATAGGCCTATATAAGGCAAATAGGTAAAATTTTACTAGCAGTGGGTGCAAAATAGATGTTACGAATCCAACATGGCACTGCTTGCATGACTTCATAATACCCTAGACAAGGCTACCGATTTAGTTGCAGTTAATGAAAAGACATAGGTATGGTTTGGTTAGATTATTAGACCATTGACTAGCAGCAAGACCATCGAATATGACTCTCATATTTTTAGAAAAGGCAAAAAGCAAAGAAGTCCTTTTGTATTATTAAATTAATTTGTGACTGTTTTGGCTTTTCCCGATTCAAAATTTACCACTGCTCTTTGTACAACAGTTAAGCAATTTACATATTCATAGGCCTACATTTAGTACAGAGAGATAGAAACAAGTGTTATTTTAAATAAATTTCAATTCGCTCAAACCAGCATTGCAAAGTATCACTTTTCTTTTCTGAATTACACAAGTTACCGGCAAAACATTGTTTGTTCTTTCTTGCCATAAAACACCAATCAGCACCAGTATTTTAAAATATTATTTTGAGCTTATGCACGAGGCTTGACTATCCAGATTGATGTAAGTAATACTGTAGTGCACTGATTTGTTAATTATTATTACTGTCCTTTATAATTACATACAGAATGATTCACATTATATCATTTTGACAATATCACAACATGCTGCTTAAACTTATTTCCATAACAACACTCTATGCAGTACTTCACAACACTAAACTTTCTTCCACAGATCAAACAAAGAAACTTGTTTCCTCTAATTTTATCATTTAAACTTTTATGGCCCGTCCCCCACAAGACTCCTCCCCTCCCCAATCCTTTCCTCACTCCTCCTCCTCCCCCGTCATCTACTCTCAGCACTAGCCCTCGCCATATGAGGAGCAGTGTACAATGTCCCTCCAGCAGTGCAACAAGCATCTAGCCTCCTCTCATATTATCACACAATACACATTCTCTCACACACAACTTTTTCATTTTTTTTTCCATTTAGATTCCACAACTACCTAAGAGCTCAAAATCAAGACTATTATTTCACAGGATGATTCCACCTATTTCAACTGCATAATAAACAGCAAGAAAACTTACATTAATAGAACACAACAACCATTCTCCACAAGCCAATGCATACCAATTTAGAAGGGTAAACAACACCAATTTAATCCATTTTGACTTCAAGACAGCTTTGTTAGCACTAAATGTAATGTACCTCATTACCATATTCGACAAGTTTGCACTTTGCCGATATAAGTATTAGGCCGACATAAGATATGAAGTGTTCCATTAGTAACATACCAGGTCCTTCTATACATAGTTCAACCAAGAAGAAGATATAGAATTCCAACAAAAAAAGGTGTAACAAACCTTATAAGGGATCTATGGACATAATCAAATTTTATTGACTTTAACCTGTTAACGTTTACTATGTTTTTTAACTACATTCTTAGATTAAGCGATGTTCAATGATTTGTATATGCTATTTTATCTTATGTTCTCCAGCTGAGGATGATCGACTGTAGATCGAAACTGCCCAGCAGACGGTGTACGTAGGTCGAGTCATAAGTGATGGCAACTATTTCTTTCTTGCGAACTGGACACAACACGGAAAATCTAAGATATGCATTTAGAAACGTACTGTATGTACTCTTGTATGATGCCACTAGATGGTGTATGTAAACAACAGTGTGAGTTTAAGCATGCCCTCAAGTTCAGTGTGTGAGTGAGAGTGTCATAAAATAGAAGTCAACAAGCAGGAGCAACGATCATATATTAAAATAGCAGTTCTCACACGGCAGAAATGTACGCCAATGCCAAGCAGAGCTGTGGGAAGCATTAGGTGTGCATGCCATGCCCTACAGAACAGTGGCGAGGTGGGTGGAGACATTCAAACGGGGTAGAGTATCAACTGCTGATTTGCCTCGCCCAGGCCGTCCAGTGTCCATGGACAAAGATGTATGTATAATGGTTATCGATCAGTGTTTACACAAGGACAGGCGCTGGACTCTAGAGGAATTGCAAGAACATACAGAAATACCAGCAGCAACAATACAGCGCATTTTACACAAGGACCTACAGAAGAGTGAATTTTGTGCAAAGTGGGTGCCATGTCACTTAACTGAGGTACAGAAGTGGAATTGTTACAAAACATGTTGCATCATTCTGGAGAGGTTTCAGCAAGAAGGACAAGCCATGCTGAATCGCATTATTGCAGTCGATGAAACATGGGCATGTGCTTATCAACCTGAACTGAAGAGACAGTCAGTGAATGGCGTCGTCAGGGGACATCACGGAGACACAAGGTTCGACAAAATAAGTTGCCCAATAAGGCTATGGTAATCCTGGCATACGATGTTCAAGGTGTTCTTGTGTGTCATCCAATGCGCGAGGGGCACATTGTCAATGCAGTTTATTACAATTCAATTTTGTTGTACCAACTGCATCGTGCAGTGCGAACCAAATCCAGATCTTTTGGACAACACCATAAATCCTACACGATAACGCGACAGCTCACACAGCAGCCATCGTTCAGCATCGCTTACAACGGTGGGGATGGGAGGTTCTTCCACACCCGCCTTATTCGCCTGATCTGAGCCCATGTGACTATGATCTAATCCCCAAAGTCAAGAAGCCATTACATGGACAACGGTTTGTTAACAAAGAGGACATCGTAACAGCATTTCGGAGAGAGGTGTCACACGTTAGTGACACACATGTAGCGAATTGTATTCAGCCCTCACTACCTGGCTGTGACACGTACCTTCCAGAATACTCACGAGACAGCCAGGGCAAACGTCAGCCAGAAAGGCTAGGATATAAAAGGCCAAGGTCAGCGCCACTCTAGTAGTGTAAATTTATGCCTGGGAGACTGATTACCTCGGATCGAGTAGGGGTATTTCAGTCGCCTTGATAAAGAATACTGCAATGTATTCGAAATGTCGGCAAACTGTACGTGATGTGCAGACAACTACAACACGGTTCAACCCGGGAAATTGGATAGAAAAAGCAAAATCTATCTGCAAACGAATAAGGGAAGAAAATCTCCAGGACGAGGAAATGAGACAGAAGTACATGGATATTATTAGTGACAAGTTTCGAACAGTAGACAGTAAGCAAGTTCAGGGTATAGAAAGAGAAAGGGTGGCATACAGGGATGCTGTAGTAGAAACAGCAAGGGAATGCCTAGGAACAACTGTGTGTAAAGATGGGAAAAGGCGAACATCTTGGTGGAATGATGAAGTGAGAGCAGCTTGTAAACGTAAAAAGAAGGCTTATCAGAATTGGCTCCAAACAAGGGCCAAGGCAGACAGAGATTTGTACGTAGATGAAAAAAACAGAGCGAAACAAATAGTTGTTGAATCCAAAAAGAAGTTGTGGGAAGATTTTGGTAATAATTTGGAAAGGCTAGGTCAAGCAGCAGAGAAACCTTTCTGGACAGTAATCAAGAATCATAGGAAGGGAGGGAAAAAGGAAATGAACAGTGTTTTGAGTAACTCAGGTGAACTCATAAAAGATCCCAGGGAATCACTGGAGAGGTGGAGGGAATATTTGGAACATCTTCTCAACGCAAAAGGAAATATTCCCGGTGGTATTGCGAACAGCCAAGCTCATGGGGAGGAGGAAAATAATGTTGGTGAAATTACACTTGAGGAAGTCAATCAATCAATCAATCAATCAATCAATCAATCAATCAATCAATCAATCAATCAATCGATACTGATCTGCATTTAAGGCAGTCGCCCAGGCAGCAGATTCCCTATCTGTTGTTTTCCTAGCCTTTTCTTAAATGATTTCAATGACATTGGAAATTTATTGAACATCTCCCTTGGTAAGTTATTCCAATCCCTAACTCCCTTCCTATAAATAAATATTTGCCCAATTTGTCCTCTTGTATTCCAACCTTATATTCATATTGTGATCTTTCCTACTTTTAAAGACGCCACTCAAACTTATTCGTCTACTAATGTCATTCCACGCCATTTCTCCGCTGACAGCTTGGAACATACCACTCAGTCGAGCAGCTCGTCTCCTTTCTCGAAGTTCTTCCCAGCCCAAACTTTGCAACATTTTTGTAACGCTACTCTCTTGTTGGAAATCACCCAGAACAAATTGAGCTGCTTTTCTTTGGATTTTTTCCTGTTCTTGAATAAAGTAATCCTGGTGAGGGTCCCATACACTGGAACCATACTTTAGTTGGGGTCTTATCAGAGACTTATAAGCCCTCTCCTTTATATCCTTGCTACAACCCCTAAACACCCTCATAACCATGTGCACAGATCTGTATCCTTTATTATAATCCCATTTATGTGATTACCGGAATGAAGATCTTTCCTTATATTAACACCCAGATACTTTCACCCCATCACCCCATCAACGCAGTAATTAAAACTCAAGAGTACTTTTCCTATTTGTGAAACTCACAACCTGGCTTTTAACCCCATTTATCATCATACCATTGCCTACTGTCCATCTCACAACATATCAAGGTCATTTTGCAGTTGCTTACAATCTTGTAAGTTATTTATTACTCTATAGAGAGAGGAAAGGAAAGGATGGTAAATAAGCTCCATTGTCATAAAGCAGCAGGAATAGATGAAATTAGACCTGAAATGGCAAAGTATAGTGGGAAGGCAGGGATGAAATGGCTTCATAGAGTAGTAAGAATAGCGTGGAGTGTTGGTAAGGTACGTTCAGATTGGACAAAAGCAGTAATTGCACCTATCTATAAGCAAAGGAACAGGAAGGATTGCAACAACTATCGAGGGATTATTATACCAGGCAAAGTTTTCACTGGCATCTTGGAAGGGAGGGTGCGATAAGTTGTTGAGAGGAAGTTGGATGAAAACCAGTGTGGTTTCAGATTGTACTGAAAGTCTGCAGTCTAATATCTTGGAACTTGAAAATAGGTGCAATGAGTATGGTATGAAAATTAACCTTTCGAAGACTAAACTGATGTCAGTGGGTAAGAAATTCAACAGAATTGATTGTCAGGTTGGTGATACAGAGCTAGAACAGGTTGATAATTTAAAGTATTTAGGTTGTGTGTTCTCCCAGGATGGTAATATGGCAAGTGAGATTGAATCAAGGTGTAGTAAAGCTAATGAAGTAAGCTCGCAATTGCGATCAACAGTATTATGTAAGAAGGAAGTCAGCTCCCAGATGAAACTATCTTTACATCGGTCTGTTTTCAGACCAACTTTGCTTTACGGGAGTGAAAGCTGGGTGGACTCAGGATATCTTATTCATAAGTTAGAAGTAACAGACAAGAAAGTAGCACGAATGATTGCTGGTACAGATGGGAACAATGGCAGGAGGGTACTAGGAATTAGGAGATAGAGGCTAATTTAGGAATAAACTCGATGGATGAAGCTGTACGCATAAACCGGCTTCGGTGGTGGTGTCATGTGAGGCGAATGGAGGAGGATAGCTTACCTAGGAGAATAATGGACTCTGTTGTGGAGGGTAAGAGAAGTAGAGGTAGACCAAGACGACGATGGTTAGACTCAGTTTTGAACGATTTAGAGATAAGAGGTACAGACCTAAATGAGGCCACAGCACTAATTGCAAATAGAGGATTGTGACGACGTATGGTAAATTCACAGAGGCTTGCAGACTGAACGCTGAAAGGCATAACAGTCTATAATGATAATGTATGTATGTATGTTTAAAAAAAGGTACAGTAATAAGGCACTTCGTGAGAACTACAAAGGAATAGCATTACTGTGCCACTGCATCTAGATTTATGAAAAGATAATCTTACAAAAAATCAAGAACAAGATAGATTCACAATTAAAAGAAAAACAACAAGGATTTAGGCCTGGAAGAACAACTACTGATGCCATATTTACAGCTAGACAAATAGTAGAAAAGGAGTGGGAATTTGGGAAAGACATCGCAGTTGCATCCATAGATATAGAAAAGGCTTATGACATGATTAGAAGAGAAGAGATATGGCAAGGGCTGAATAGAATGGAACTGTCACGAGAAATGCAATTGAGAATTAGAAACATGCATAACAAATATATGAACTGTGTTATAATAGACGGCAAAAAATCAGAATGGTTTAAAACAGAGAAGTTCGACAAGGAAGTGTATTTTCTGCGCACTTTTTAGCGATAGATTTACACCCTAGTGCTGAAAATAATACTAAGAATCGCTTATGATCACTGTGCGACATCTGGCATACACTTTACGTACTCGTACTGTTGTTGTTTACACAGCAAAGCCACACCATAGAATTCATGCTAGGAACAAGTTTCGCATTGAAAAATGTTATATAGTATTATATATTGTTTGTGTGACACAGTTGTTGGTGTAAGATAATAAAGGTTTAGAAAATTCATATCAATCGATCATATTATTGATTCAATTCAGATTTCATTTCCATTCAGTTGGCAGTATTACCGGATCCGGCAGTGCTCCCTCCTTACTCCTCAACCCAGTACAAAAATCTACCACTAAAAAGTGCATGTACAATACTTTCATCAGTGATGGACAACATTATAAGGAAAGTTCGCCAAGGGTCAACAGCAAATGATATGAAAGTCATAACATATGCAGATGATGTAATGATATGGGAAGAATATGAACAAAAATTGGAAGAACAGCTACATACCTGGCAGAGGGCTACTCCAAGAAGCAGGCATGGAAATAAGTTTAACAAAAAGTGAGGTAATGAAAATCAGTAAAGAAAATTTAAAAATGAAGGATGTTAGGTGTAATGAAAAAATTCTTAAAGAAGTAGATGCTTTTAAATACCTAGTAAGTAAGCTAACTGGGAAAGGAAACATCAAGGAAGAAATTTCAGAGAGGATAGGAAATTACTCAAAATTCTATTACTGTGTATCAGACATAATCAGAAATTGGAAAGTACCTACCAAAGCAAAATTAATGATATATAAATTATATTATTTGCCAATACTGACCTATGGATCAGAATGTTGGACTTGGACAAAAATGCGATTTTTGCGAGGGATCTTGGGTAAAACAAGGAGGGACAAGATAAGAAATGAAACCATACAGAACAAGCTACAAATCAACCCTCTAAAAGAAACTATGGAAAGAAATAGGCTGAAAGGGTTTGGCCACGACAAAAGAATGGGACAAGAAAGATTACCAAGAAGAGCTCCGGAATGGACAGAATCTGGAAAAATACCAATTGGAAGACCACAAACAAGATGGAGGGATCAGGTGGAGGATGACGTAAATCGAAGAGGACTACAGTGGCAGACAGTAATGAACGATAGAATGTGGGGGAAAAGAGAAGATTGGAAGAGGCTCTGTGAATGACCTGCATAAGCAGAAACGTATCAGGAAGAAGAAGAAGACTTGTAGTGGCAGTTTGATGGGTCCCTGGAAGCATAAAGGGAGGATCTCTCCCCTTTCTGCTATTTCAGCTATTGTTTTGCATCATTTTTGCATGATTTTCTCCTTTCTAAACATGCACCCCTGCTGGTTTAATTCAACTAGAAAATATATTTCAGGTAGGCCTAATAAATAACTACACTCTAAGGTTAGGTTTTTATAGGGCCATATTGGAACAATTTTTAAATAATATTTCTAATCAAGCGAGCCTCCGTGGCTCAGGTGGCAGCGTGCCGGACTCACCCCGCTGGATACCATGGTTCAAATCCTGGTCACTCCATGTGAGATTTGTGTTGGACAAAGTGGAGGCGGGACAGGTTTTTCTCCGGGTACTCCGGTTTTTCCTGTCATCTTTCATTCCAGCAACGCTCTCCATTAACATTTCATTTCATCTGTCAGTCATTTATCATTGCCCCAGAGGAGTGCGACAGGCTTCGGCAGCCGGCACAATTACTATCTTCGCCACTAGATGGGTGCTTCATTCATTCAATTCCTGACCCGGTCGAATGACTGGAAAAAGGCAGTGGATTTTAATTTTCATTTCCAATCAACATGTTCCTTCTAACATAACAAGCTGAACGTGGTCAGGTGTTAACAAGCATTAGCATGACATTATCTCTCTAACTTGCCTAACAGAACAAATGGCACTGTATGGTCCACTAGGAATTCTTCAATTTACTGATGTGCATAGAGTAATAATGTTGTTAGTTTTACACCTCACCTACAGCTATTATCAGTACCGTATGGTTCTTTTTGGAGATGCCAAAATTTTGTCCCACGGAAGTTCCTTTACTTGCTGGTAAATATACTGTTAAAAGGCTGAATACTTGAACATAATACCGCTGGGCTAAGCAGGGATCAAACCCACCAACTTCGGCTAAGAAAAGCAGTGCTCCAAAGTCTCAGCCTCTCAGCCCTGTGATGTACGTAGCATCTATCATCAACCACGGGTAGACTGAAAAGCTGACGGACCTAAAAACTGATGTCACTTTGCACTATTAGCAGCCTTCAGAAAGAGGTGTCTTGGAGGAAAAATAGCAGGTGAATATCACCCTCTTGACCTGCTACAAACTCTTCATAAAACTAAGAACAGTTTAAGGGAGGTTACAGATAATTAATAATTCACACAGACAATGCAATTATAAACCTTCAACACAATTCACCTTGAACATTTTATGTAGATCTAAACAAATCACCAAGCATAGCCTGTATTGTAGGCCTACATTTCGTATTTTTTTTTTTTTTTTACCTGAACTCAAGAAGTAGCCTGCAAATAACAAAATAAAATACATATACATATTTCAACATCATTTTAGAATGACTAGATACCTATCTGGCATGATTAGCTCACCTTTTGGTTCTCCAGTAGTCCCTGATGTGTATATGATGATTGCATCACTCTTGTCATAAAACTCAGGAGCCAATCCACCATCCAGGTCTTCAGACGATTCACCATTACAAAGAGTCAAGTCACTTTCTACCCCAGTAATGATTTTACTAGCTCTAACAGCCTGCTTCATAGCAAGGACCCTAAGTGCTTCATCAAATATCAAAAGCTTACGTCCAAGTTTAGAGGCAATATCTGACAAGACAGGTGCATGTTCTGGTGTTGTAACAATTAAATTGGCTTCACTGTCTTTAATATAATATTCAAGAAGGTTCGGAGGGTGGAGTGAACACAGTGGTACAGCTGTGGACGAAAAAAATAAAAGGCCCACGTTAACTTTTGGATGAAGCAAAATCTACGACTCAATTGACATGTATATCACTCTTTTTTTTTATTTTTTAAAGCCTTACCTATTTGGCCACTCATGAAGCATGCCCACTGCGTGATAACATACGTCGCATCATTAGGACACAAAAATGCAACTCTCTCTTGATAATTACCACCTAAATAGTCACGTATTTCACTGGCAAACTGTCGGCTGCTTAGGAATATACCTCTATATGTATACTCTCCATGGATATCACGCAAAGCTATGCGGTCACAGTACTGTCCTGCTTGTCGAAACACAGGAACCACAGATGTCTTTTGCTGAATAGTTTCACTAGGTGTACTGACAGAAGGTGCACAAGCTGCATAAGTTTGTTGCCAGCAGCGTGAAATGACATTGAATGTTATTGTATTCCGTCCACTACAGTTGACTAAGACTCGGCCAACCATTAAAGATGCCATTTTCACTTTCAAAGGTACCGGTACTTCATGAAGAAAATCCTATCACACAAACAGTAAGAATCATTCATTTGTAAGTCATTGACAAACTTAGCAAGTAATGTATCAGCGATTACTTAAAATAATAAACTTAGCAAGCTATGCATTGATGAAACACATTACATTCACTAGGGCAAGAAAATAGTTTTAATAATAACCAATAATGCAATATGAACAAAAACCTATCCATTTCTGTATGCAAGCAGCCTGTTAATTAAACTGTGCTAACAGTATTAACTCGAACATACAGTTAACTTAAGATCGACCACTTGGCACTTATCTCAATTGGCTGCCTGTCAAGGTAATGAAGAGGTACACAAACAAGCCCGCATTACTTTTTTTTTTTTTTAAATAGATGGCCAATCTACGCTGTTTATAGTCTAAGATAATTGTCAACACTTAGGACATTAATACAAGGAACAGCTCGATTTCTTTTAAAATCAGCATTCAAGGACATACATTTTTATTTACAAGGTTATGGTCAACCCACTCCTTCACACAAGAAAACTCGGTTACTTTATATAACAAAAATAACAGAAAAACAAATCCCAGCTGAACGATGAAAATATGACCACTGCAAGTAAGTCGCAAGAGTACCAGATAAAAACAAAACACGTACTATACTGTCCACGACCTACGTAACCATATTAGATACCACAGTTGAAACGTGATACCAAAACCAAACTCAGAACGATAGGAAAGCTACGTGAATCACGGGAAGGGCAAGATATACCCTTCTCGGACATACCAACACCCAAACATTGAAGTCGTAATACTCAGAAGGACCATCCTGCTTGTTACTTTGAAACTCGGACTTCTTTAAACGTGAGAAGCATCGGTGAGAATTCTTGGATTCGTTTGTGTAAAAAATGTTAGTTTCTTAACCTTTATTTATTTCACTGAGCTGACATTTGGATTAAATGTCAACATGAAAAGCAGACTGTATTATAAATGCATTTAAATACACAACATAACACATTATTTCTTCTCGACCAGTACGTTGCAGAGGAACTTTCAAGTAGTCTATAGCAAAGAGGTCTATAGTGATCAAGAGGAACCGGTGATGTAATGTAGCCTACGATTTGATGACGCCAGCTAAATAAATAGTCCAAAGGGCTATCAATATACTCAGCAACCAGCATCCGTGTTTAATCAAGTTCAGTTCGAAAGTCCTGGTTTCGAAACGTACTTCAAACTTTTTCTGTGGACGAATGAGTGTTCCGGTACATCATAAGGCACACGAAGTTTGACAGTTCCGCACCGGTAATGTATACGGTACGCATTTTAACTAAAGATGTCATCACTGCTTTTGGTGCCTAATTTTAGCTAGTCACTTTCAAAGATCAGTCGTCATCACAATAACCTAAAATAACCTATTCTGTTTGATAATTACCCCCTACCCTGTTCTTATGTTGCTCGTTTCTTTCTATGGTCCATTAAGAAAAGACATTGTATCATATGCGATATGGTAGCGGCATTTATTCTCAATTTGACATCGATACTCATCATTGCTGATACCGTACATTCTTGCCCTCACAGAAAAGACATCTTAGAGAATAATGGTTCAACTTGTACAGAGGAATAAGGAAAGTACGGTAATAAGACAATGCTTACAATGTCGTGGATAATTTGGAGTGTAAACCTTATGGTATATGAGAGAAGTACCGGTAGTGGTACCTTATATTGCCGGAATATATTTCAGTTATTTGTAAACAGCACTTTAAAAAAAAAGAAGACCTTGGTCTCCTGTTCCTCTTCTTGGATTCTGGAGGCCAGTGAGCTGTAGTTTAAAACAGTGTTTGGATGTGCACCTTTCTTCGGGGAAACCGCAACAACCGATGGCGGCGCCAAAATACGGCGCTATTGCTTCTCTCACTGGGCCAGCAAGTGTTGTTAGAGCACAGTTGACCCTGAGCTTCGGTGGAAACTGCATTTTGCACTCGCCTTTGCCAAGAGACAGGTTTAAAAATACTGCATCCATCAATAAATGGCAGTAGGCAGTCTCCTTTTGTAGAATAATTATAATATTGATAATGTTATTGGTTTTACATCTCACTGACTACATTTTTGGTTTTCGGGAATGCTGAATGAGGTGCGTGAATTTTATCCCGCAGAAGTTCTTTTACGTGCCGTTACATCTACGTATTTGAGCACTTTCAAATACCACCAGACTGAGTCAAGATCGAACCTGCCCAGTTGGGCTCAGAAGGCCAGCTAATAATAACAATAATAATAACAACAACAACAATCTTGCTATAAAGATTCATCTCACTTCATACCCGACCCTGTACAAAAATGGAACAACAGTTACACACCAGTAATAATAATAATAATAATAATAATAATAACAGCATACATGACACACATACGAGAGCAAATCAAAAAGTAAGTTACACTTCCAAGTTATGGCCATTTATGAAACGACCCACAACATACAATGCAAGTTCACTTTTCCACATAATCCTCAAGAGAGTGTAGACATTTCTCAGAACTGTCAACAAACTTTTAAATTCCGGATGCATAGAAATTACCTCCAGCACTATGTAACCGCCTAGAGACAGCTGCTTTCATCTCCTCATCACATCAGAATTGTCGTCCATCAAGATCCTTTCTCAGCTTACCGAATACGTGATAATCGCATGACGCTAAGTCTGAACTGTATGGAGGATGTTGTCATACCTCCCACTTGAATCGCTGCAGCAGTTCGGACGTTTGGCAGACCGTGTGAGGTGTTACGTTACCGTGCAGCAAAATCACACCGGCACTCAATTTTTCCCACCGCTTTTCTTTAATTGCTTTACGCAACTGGTTCAGTGTTTGACAATATGAAGCCGAGTTGATTGTCGTGCCTTTGGGCATAAATTCCACGTGCACCACACCCTCCATGTCAAAGAACATTGTCGCCATTACCTTTCCTGCTGAAGGTTGGATCTGTGCCTCCTTTTGTGGTGGTGATGCGGTGTGCACCCATTCCATCGATGTTCTCTTTGTTTCAGGGGTGAAATGGTTGACCTACAGACACTCGTTGCCCTCTGCAGAATACCGTTGCAAAATGCCAGTGATGATTGGAGATGTTATCCCTTGTGAATATCTGTGAGCAGACGTGGCACCCATCTTTGACACAGTTTTTGAAATCCTAGGTGCTGGTGAACAATGGAAAACACACTGCCATACGAAATTTTCAGCATGCTGGCAATTTCCTGCAGTGCTATGCGCCGATTCTCTCTAATGATGCCATCCACACGGTCAACATTTGCAACGGTACTGGACATTGCAGGCCTGAATTTGTGATATTCGGCAATGAGATCCGTGCGCCCGGTGTCAAATGGCTTACACCACTTTACAATATCTGGACAAGAAATTGCATGCTCACTATATACAGCAGTAATTTCACAATGAATGTCTGTGCAATTGAGCCGTTTAGGCCCACAGAAATCTGTCTGTTGCACGCACCTCCAATTTGAATTGAACATCCAGTTGACGTGCCATTGAGCATAGCCCGCTCTGCACACACAACACAATGGGATACCACATCAACCTTCCTATCGGACCTGTCAGCAGTTACTGTAGCTCGCTCCGCATTGGCCACGGTTACAACACGCAGGATGCTCTCACGGCGAGCTATTGCAACTTACTTTTTGATTCGCCCACGTACATACATCTCCATTATAGACCGTTATGTTTTTCAGAGGTTAGTCTGCAAGCCTCTGTGAATTTACTCATCGCTGCCGCAATCCTCTGTTTACAACCACTTATGTAGCCTCTTTTAGTTCTGTAGGCCTACCTCTTATCTTCATATCACTAGAAACTGAGTCTAACCATCGTCATCTTGTTCTCCCTCTACTTCTCTTACCCTCCATAACAGAGTCCATTATTCTCCTAGGTAATTTATCTTTCTCCATTCGCTTTACATAACCCCACCACCAAAGCTGATTTATGTGTACAGCTTCATCCATTGATTTACTTCCCAACCTTTATATCCTCATTCTGAATACCCCCTTGCCATTGTTCCCACCTGTTTATACCAGCAGTCATTCTTGCTACTTTCATGCCTGTTACTTCTAACTTATGAATAAGATATTCTGAGTCCACCAAGCTTTCACTCCCATAAAGCAAAGTTGGTCTGAAAACAGACCGGTGTAAATATAATTTCGGCCGGGAGCTGACTTTCTTCTTACAGAATACTGTTGATCGCAACTGTAAGCTCACTGTATTAGCTTTGCTGCACCTTGATTCAATCTCGCTTATTATACTACCTTCCTGGGAGAACACACACCCTAAATACTTGAAATTATGTACCTGTTCCAGCTTTGTATCACCACTCTGATGTTAAATTGTGTTGAATTTCTTACCTACTGACATCAATTTAGTCTTGGAAAGGCTAATTTTCATACCATACTCATTGCACCTATTTTCAAATTCCAAGGTATTTGACTGCAGGTGTTTGGTACAATCTGCCATTAAGACCAAGTCGTCAGCATAGGCCAGACTGCTTACTATATTTTCACTTAAGTGAATCCCTCCCTGCCCCTTAATACCTATCAGCAGATGATTCATGTAAACCATGAACGACAAAGGTGAAAGAGTCTAAACCTTTTAAGTACCCTGATCATTGTTCTATTCATGAGTTCAGTTGTTCGCAACGTCACCAGACAGATTTCCTTTTATGTTGAGAAAATTTTGAAAATAGGCCTTCCAACTATCCAGTGATTCCCTGAGTTCACCTGATTTACCCAAAACATTATTCATTTCCTTTTTCCCTTCTCTTCCTAATATTCTTTATTACTGTCCAAAAAAAAAGTTTTCCTGCTGCTTGACCTAGCCTTTCCAGGTTAAACTAAAACCTTCGCACAACTTTTTCTTGGATTCACCAACAACGGTATTTGTTTTGCTCTGTTTCAACTGCGTGCGATTCCTTGTCTGATTCAGTTCTTGTTTGGAGCTACTTTGATATTCCATCTTTTTACGTTTACAAGCTGCTCTCACTTCATCAGGTCCCAGGGGCTCTGAACTTTGGAGCGTGGGTTGGCGACCACGGGGCCCACAGCTGAGTCCTGGCATTGCTTCCACTTACTTGTGCCAGGCTCCTCACTTTCATCTATCCTATCCGACCTCCCTTGGTCAACTCTTGTTCTTTTACGACCCCGACGCTATTAGGTTTGCGAGGGCTAGGGAGTCTTTCATTTTCATGCCCTTCGTGGCCCTTGCCTTTCTTTGGCCGATACCTTCATTTTTCGAAGTGTCGGACCCCTTACATTTTTTCTCTCTGATTAGTGTTATATAGAGGATGGTTGCCTAGTTGTACTTCCTCTTAAAACAATAATCACCACCACCACCTCTCACTTCATCATTGCACCAAGATGTTCACTTTTTTTCATCTTTACACACAATTGTTCCTAAGTATTCCCTTGCTGTTCCTACTACAGCATCCCTGTATGCCACCCATTCTCTTTCTGTATCCTGTACCTGCTGAATGTCAATTTTTTGGAACTTTTCTCGAATCATATTCGTGTACTTCTAATTTCCACATCCTGGAAATTTTTTACCCTTATTTGTCTGCAGATGTCACTTTCTCTGTCCTAGACATAGAAATACTTAGTTCACTACAGATCAAATAGTGGTCTGTAAATACTGGTAATAATAATTTTAAATTATTATTGTTATTATTATTTGCATATGGACCCTGTTGGATCATGCATTACATTTATGATTTGCCTTTCTAACATACCATATTGCTTTCATTCTTTCACTGTGTGCCTGTTTTCTTTTCTTTGACCACTTAGTCCCCAATCTTTTAGGGACTTCATTCTCTGGCTTTACTACCCATCTATTTATCTTCTACCGGGCGAGTTGGCCGTGCGCGTAGAGGCGCGCGGCTGTGAGCTTGCATCCGGGAGATAGTAGGTTCGAATCCCACTATCGGCAGCCCTGAAGATGGTTTTCCGTGGTTTCCCATTTTCACACCAGGCAAATGCTGGGGCTGTACTTTAATTAAGGCCACGGCCGCTTCCTTCCAACTCCTAGGCCTTTCCTATCCCATCGTCGCCATAAGACCTATCTGTGTCGGTGCGACGTAAAGCCCCTAGCAAAAAAAAAAAAATTATCTTCTGATGGTAAATGTATCTATCCAGTATTTCTGTTCTATCTGGGCCTTTTCCAGATCATTTTTAACATCTTGTATCCATGATATGTTTTTCAGTAAATGTCATAATCTTGTGGGTTAGCCTTGAATACGATAGTCTGTGAATATGTCCATATAATTTCAGTCTTTGTTTCCTGATGTCTGCTGCAAGGTTGAACAGTCTTTCTGTAGCTTTGCGTGATTTGAGTCTATACCCTTCTTCTTTTTTTTCTCTGGGCCCAGAATTTACCTCAAGATCTTCCTTTCCTCCTCAAGATGTTTTCCAGATCATCTTTATTTTAAAAGTAATAATTATAATAATAATAATAATAATAATAATAATACCAGAGATTGCTTCCAAACTTTTAAAAAAGAGCTCAAGGTATAACAAAGTCCAAGTATAAGCTTCAAAAATGAACAAGGCAAAATTGGACTGAACAATCAAGAAAATTGCAATATATTAGCCAGATACTTTGACAAACTCCTCAACTGGCCATCTCCAACAAACAAACTAGAACTTCTGGCTCCTCCTATGAACTCAGATGATGATATGCCACCAACAAAAAAAGAAATAAAAGAAGCCCTGAAAAGTCACAAGAACAACAAAGCCAGTGGAGAAGACTTAATTAGAGGTCTGCATTATCTCTGATTTTTACCGGCGAGTACCGCTCGCCTCTCTGACTCTCGGGATTATGCGGCCGAGCGTCCTGTGCAGCCGGTTGCGGGTTACCGATCATCAGCGACTGGCCGAGCGCGCCAAACGCTCGGTCGGTCGCCAGTAACCGGCGGGCTCAGTGCTAGCCAGCCAGCGAGCTGCGCTTCGCCGGACTCGAGATCATAGGCCACTACTTTACATTAATCCTCACCTATTTATTTTACAAATGTCTTTCGGACTATCAGTTCTATAATCTAAATTGTATATGTTACATTTGAAGTGTGTTAATATGTTGCAGACTATTGGATTTTCGTCTTTGAGGTGATAATGTATCTAATAATTGTAACGTTATGAACTGTAATGTCTTCATATAGTATTTTATTCCGTTCGCTAGATAAACGGGGACACAGTAATAGTGGGCTATGTGTAGCCTATCTCCAGACTCGGCCACATATACACTGTACTAGTATCAAATGCAGGATCAAGAAGAAATGCAGGATTGTTTTTAAACAAATACTTATCAATTTTCTTTTTACAAGCGTTAATTTATAAACAAATTATGACCTGTAAATAAAGTTATATGTGAATCATAAATATACAATTCGTTTTTCGTCATTGGTGCTGCCTGATGCACAGGATTCATTTGTGTTCCTGGAGCTACTACTACAGCTGGCGGTTTGCACTTCTTCCTGTGAAGTAAATGAAAGTAGAATCATACATTCATATCGTTTGAAGAATGTTTTATTTCTTGTGATTACGTGGTATGTTCAGAATACTTACGAAATTGTGATGGATCAATAAGAGATCATCTACCTTGTCTGATTCCAAGCACGATCATTTGCTGGACAGCAGGTGACCGGCCTGGCTGAAATTTCTCTCGCTGGCAGCACTAGTGGCAGGAGTGCAGAGAACTTTTCTGAATACTACTGACAGCCTTGGAAATAACTCCGCATGCGTTTTCCACCACTTCAAAATGTGGCATTCGGCACAGCTACAGTCGGATTTGGAAAGCGAAAGGTACCTGTCGAGATAGTAGTATTTTTGTGTCCATCTTCGTCGTCCTCATCCGAACTCCAGTCCACCTTGGACTTTTTCATGGGAAGAACTAGGTCACTGTTTGCTTGAATAGGCTCTAAAAATGAACAAAACATCCGTAATGCATTCATGTCACCTTTAAATATGTATAAAAGTTAGGATACTGGTTACTAAAAGCTATATTTCCAGTGAATTCCTTTATATATCGCAAAAATTACATCAAAACGCATTGTGGAATATTTAGGTTGTGAAACACTTCCCAAATATTGTACATTTTAGACGGCATAATTGCTGATCTAACGAAAGTTGGAAGATTAGACAAACAAACATTCGTTTTGTTGTCATTAATGATTTCCTGGGCCGTACTTAAAGACATGATACTGTACAGGCTTTTGGGCTTATGCCTTATTTTCTTGACACGGCATAAGCCCAAAAGCCTATACAGAAACATTCGTTTACTATCTTTTTTCAGTGATTCGACCTTACCATTTACAGGCACATTTACGAGCACAATCGTCGAACTTCAGCATACGCGACGTGCTTTTCTTCTGCTGTGACTTTCTTCAAATGACGTCGTGATGGCCATAGAACCGTGGCTTTGTAACGGATAGCCTCTGTTGAAATATGCTGCTCACGTTTTCATTTTCGTCCTGCACTGAAAATGATAAACAATATATACATAATTAAATTCCGATAATTCAGCAGGTTTATAAACGATCGTAACTTATAAAAATATTTCTCACTTCGCTGTCACTCTCTTCTGGTTCACAATGATGTAACAGACGCGTGTACCAAGGCAGCACACGTTCCAGCCTTGTTACACTTTCCAAATCCAAACTCGCTTCTTTAAAAGGGGTTAGAAAAGAGATAACTTCTAGTATGCACTCTTCATGGAAAGTTTCTAAGAGTTTCGATTGCCCGCGGGATTTTAATAGATCTCGAATATCGTCAATTAAAGGATGGAATTGAGCATTAACAGTAGGCCTATACTGTTCCACCGCGTTACAGCTTCTTGCTTCACAGAGTGCTGCAGACGCCCCGAGTGACCCGATCTCTTCAAATAGCCTACTATAGCTCTTGCTGATAGCAGACATGACAGGATTTCAGGAGCTTCATCTTCTAAAAACGTCTCTTAACATGTGTGACGAAGCGCAGTCATCAGGCAGTGATCAAAGCAAGGCAAACGGTCGTAAGATTCAAGTGTCTTCTTCATATTAGCTCCTTGGTCGGTGACAAAGTAACATTTTGTAAGATCATTCTTGTTAATTGCTAACTCAAGCAACCGCTCTTCGATTTCGTGCCGAATGTTCTCTCCTGTCTTAGGTATGTCCTGAAACTCAGTTGTTAGCAAAACAAGCGTTTCTAGCTGCCACTCATCGTTAACATAATGCGATGTCAGAGTCAAAAAAGTTCTCTTCTTGTAGTTATCAGACCACAGATCAGCGTCTAAAGCACACACTTTGTTCTTTGTGGCACATATTAGGTTCGGCACCATTGTCGCCCGTATTTTTTCGGCCTTTTTTTAATATGCCGTGAAACAGTGGTAGGGTGCGTAAGAACATCTTCTATTATTGACTTTGCCATAAGTGGCGCCAACATTGATGAGCTCCTGCGAATAATTCTTGAAGCCAATCTTACTACAAGTATTTAACGGTAGCAAATCTATTCCACTCATATCGACCAACTTATCAACACCAACTTTCTTTATGCTGCTTGGTACTGCACGTGTTCGGTGGAATTCTGATCCTCAGTTATTTTTTCAGCGCCAAATCATACCTGTTTTGCTTGGCTGGTAAGAAAGTACAGTATCACATGTGGCACACTGCACGAACCCAGAAGAAGCCTGCGTGACAGGATCCACTACAAGTGCAAACGATTTCCAAGCTTCACTCTTCGCCACCTTTTCCGACATATCTTTCTTCTTCAGGACTAACGAGCCGCTCCTAATTCTCTCCAGAATACTTATCTTCGTTTCTTGAATGCAGCGTTTACGACTTATACTTGGTTGATCCATAACGCTGTCTACACTGCTCAAAGCCCAGTCACCAACTGGTTTTACACGCGATGTCTAATGCATTGTAGAGCGCGCGGCGGTTTTACTGTCACCGACCGGGATTATGATTACGCTCGAGCGCCCGGCAGTGCTCGAGCGTTCCACTGATCACCGAGAGGTGAAGGACGACCGGCCACATGGTGTAGTAGACGGCCACAGCCTTATCGCAGCGTGGGCTTTTCCCAGCCGTCGAGCAGCGGCACGAAGTGGGCAATGCTCGAGCGGTTGTTTTCCTCCAAATGCAGAGCTCTAGACTTAATACCAGCAGAAATGTTGAAATGTGCCGAACCGGATATCCTGGACGACCTGCACCATATTTTCCAGCAAATATGGGAGACAGAAAAGCTACCATATGAATGGAAAACAGTCCTGATTCACCCACCCCATAAGAAAGGGAAAAAACAAGATGTTAACAACTATAGAGGCATGACGCTACTCCCAGTCGCTTACAGAGTCCTCTCCATGATACTTCTGAATAGAGTTGAAGGAATCCTAGATAAGCAACTTGAAGAATACCAAGGCTTTTCCTGTGCTGAGCAAATCTTTAATTTCAAATCAATAATTTGCCACAGAGTGCTGAACAGCAAAAATATAGTGGTTTCTTTTATTGACTTAAAAAAAGTGGCAATGTATGTGGTCACATAAGTGTAACTGACATGATAAACTCAAGAAATCAAGCTAAAATAACAAGAATAGAAGCTCTACACATTGCAAGAAGATAAATTACAGCAGCATCTATATTATTCCACAAGTACCAGTTCAATTCAAGTAAGGAGAGAATACTTCAGAACAAATAATCTCACTCGCTTGGGAGGTTAAGTACAAGATCAAAGAATATAAGTGGGGTAGAAATACTTCATATTGTTAGTCAACGGAAAGGAAATTACGTCAAACAAAGACTGTACAAATATGACGAGAGCCAAGGAAGATACAATTACCGATCAATGTGATATCTGTGCTAAGAGAGTTACTAGCAGTGATGAAGCAATACAATGCATTGTAAAATATGGCAACACTTTAGTTGCACCGAATTGACCAAAGCAGAGTATGATATCACAAAGAGGAAAAATTGTAGATTGACCTGGCTATGCGCACAATGCAAATTGAAACTCACAAAAACTGAGATTGAAGGAAAAACACTCGAGAAAATGAAACAGCAGATCCAGTTAATATTGGAAGCAACGAAGATCGAAATCTTAAACAAGGTGCAAGAGAAGAAATACACGTTGCAATTAACAAAGAACTGGAGCAATTCTCTAGACTTAGTATAACGAAGCACAAGGCACCTACCCTATCCATAGAAAAGAATGACAACTTCTCACCCGCTAATGACGATACGATGAAGATACAAAAAACGAAACCGGGCGAGTTGGCCGCGCAGTTAGGGCACGCAGCTGAGAGCTTGCATCCAGGAGACAGTGGGTTCGAGCCCCACTGTCGGGAGTCTTGAAGATGGATTTCCGTGGTTTCCCATTTCCACACCAGGCAAATGCTGGGGCTGTACCTTAATTAAGGCCACGGCCGCTTCCTTCCTGCTCCTAGGCCTTTCCTATCCCATCATCGCCATAAAACCTCTCTATGTTGATGCAATGTAAAGCCAATTCTAAAAATTAAAAAAAAACGAAAGATAACAAAGCGATGGAATTCGGAGAAATTTCAGAAGCAAAGGGACATACGAAAGCCAACCAACACAACCACAACAAAGGAACACAAGCTGGCGCATGGCAAGGTGGTAATAAAAGCACAAGACAACACAGGGCAGAAAGAAGAAGAAGAAGAAGAAGAACCTTGTGTAGAAGCAAATCAGTCAACCATCCACGACAGTAATATTACACAAGCACCTTGGACCGAGATTGTGAGGAGGGGAAGAAGACCCCTGCTAAAGCAGACCCCCCCACAATCCTGGGCACAAAGAGACCTCAGCATGAAGTAACACATCCTCCCGACAGCAAACTACAAGCAGTTGTTCATAGAGCATGGCTCTACATAGGCCTAGTGTTGGCTATTGAATGCATGATTCGAAGCAGTGTATCGATTCATTCAAGTGTCCGAGTGAATCGATTCAGAGGAACGGCGAGCTCACGGCACACGATTCAGCTTACTCCCAGTGGACAGTGCTGAGTGGCGCACTCACTGGACGTTGACGGGGAGCCGAGCTTCCGCTGCAGCGAGACATACAGTGAATCATGGCACATCGAAAGAATCGTGAACGAGCGCGGCTCAGTGAGACACATGATACACACAGCTCCTTATCGGCTCACTGGACATGCGGAGAGCAGAGCTTCTGCTGCAGCGAGACATACAGTTAGCCATGGCACACCGAAAGAATCGTGAACGAGCTGGCTCAGTGAGACACAAGATACACACGGCTCCTTATCGGCTCACTGCAGCGAGACATACAGTGAGCCATGCTACACTGAAAGAATCGTATGCTATAATGGACTCTCGAGCTCAGCTCATTTGAAAATAATACCCATTTGCATTCACTGTCCTCTTCTTACAGGGAGGTTTAAATAATAGATGGATTTATTTGCAGTGTTAAAAAGGTAGTCACAACATAATTTTGAAGTAGCTGGCAAGTAGGTAGGCTATTAGGTTATACTATTTTTTAGTTTAATGAATCTTAGCATTATAACTTAGTTGACATTTGACAATTAAACTCGACTCTAGCCTGCCCTATGAGGTAATTGAAGGAATAGGAGACCATAAGGCTGTAATAATGGATGTAGGACTCGTACCAAAAAGGCTTAATAAGAGGGTTACACAAGACAAGAAATTGTACAGAAAAACTAAAGTTGATGAATTTGGGACTTACCTTAACTCACAATTCAGTTGTTGGATAAGTGAAGGGAGTAACGTGGATACACTTTGGGCTAAATTTAAAGGAATTATTTGGGAAGGAGAGAAGAGATTTGTACCTGTTAAGAAGGGTAAAATGACCTCAGACCCTGTTTATTATACAAGGGAAATAAGAAAATTAAAAAGAAAATGTAGAATAGTAAACAGGAAAATCAAAGAGGGTAGGGAGAGTAGAGAAACTAGAAAACAGCTAATGAGGGAACTGAATAGAGTGAAAAAGGAAGCAAAAGAGAATTATATGAATGGCATACTTCAAGAGGGTAATGACCACAAAGGGAAATGGAAAAAGCTGTATTCATATATCAGGAATCAAAAAGGAAAAGGAATCCAAATTCCTACAATGGTGGGAGAAGGGGGTGAACACTATTTAACAGATACTGAGAAAGCAAACCTATTTAGTAGGGAATTTAGAGATTCAGTAGATGATTGTCAAGAGTTGGAAACCGAAACAGAAGATAGAGAGGGAGAGAGACAGAGGGAAACAAGAAGCTTCTCATTCACAAACGAAGATATTTTCAGAGAAATCCAACTGCTTCAGCAAGGAAAAGCAGCAGGGAGTGATCAAATTACTGGGGAGGTATTAAAGACAATGGGGTGGTACATAGTGCCTTATTTAAAATTTCTCTTTGACTATGTCATAAATAATAGTGTAATACCAAAGGAATGGAAGGAATCTATAATAATACCAATTTATAAAGGAAAGGGTGATAAAAGGAAACCAGAGAACTACAGACCAATCAGCCTGACCAGTATAGTTTGTAAAATTCTGGAGAGTTTAATATCGAAGTACATCAGAGGGATATGTGATGATAAAAATTGGTTCATGAGGAGCCAGTATGGATTTAGAAAGAAATTTTCTTGTGAGGCACAACTGGTGGGATTTCAGCAGGACATATCAGATCAGTTGGATTCAGGAGGTCAGTTAGATTGCATAGCCATAGATCTTTCCAAAGCCTTTGATAGAGTGGAACATGGAATATTATTAAAGAAATTGGAGGGAATAGGATTGGACACAAGGGTTACACGTTGGATAAAAGCATTTCTAAATTCAAGGGTTCAGAAAGTCAAAGTAGGAAATAATGTATCTCAGGAAGAGAAAGTTTGGAAGGGAATTGCACAGGGTAGTATAATCGGTCCGTTACTTTTCTTAATATACGCAAATGATTTAGGGAACAATATAACATCAAAAATAAGATTGTATGCAGATGACATAATTGTTTATAGAGAAATAAACAACATTGAGGATTGTTCAGAATTACAAAGGGACCTTGAAAGTATCCAACAATGGGTTGAAGAAAATAATATGAAGGTTAATGGAGGCAAATCAACTGTTACAACTTTTACAAACAGGAGCTTTAAAACTGAATTTGAATATACTTTGGATGAGGTAGTTATCCCAAAAGATGGCAAGTGCAAATACTTAGGTGTGTGATTTGAAAGTAATTTGCACTGGAAGGGTCATATTGATGACATTGTTGGGAAAGCATACAGATCATTACATGTCATAATGAGGCTACTTAAAGGATGCAACAAAGAATTAAAAGAAAAAAGTTACTTGAGTATGGTTCGTCCATTATTGGAATATGCAAACAGTGTTTGGGATCCTCACCAAGAATACCTAATAAAAGAAATAGATAGTGTGCAGAGGAAAGCAGCAAGATTTGTAACAGGGGATTTCAGGAGAAAGAGTAGTGTATCAGAAATGTTAAAGGAACTTGGGTGGGAAACTTTAAGTAAGAGAAGGGAGAAAACTAGACTTACAGGATTATATAGAGCTTATACAGGAGAAGAAGCATGGGGAGATATCCGTGAGAGGCTTCAGTTGGAAAATAATTATATCGGCAGGACTGACCACAAATATAAAATTAGAAGGAATTTTAGCAGAAGCGATTGGGGTAAATTTTCATTCATTGGGAAGGGTGTAAAGGAGTGGAACAGTTTACCAGGGGTAGTGTTTGATCCTTTTCCAAAATCTGTACAGATATTCAAGAAGAGAATAAACAGCAACAGAGAAAATAAATGAAATGTTAGAGGGCATTCGACCAGTGCAGGTTATTGTATATAAAAAAATGTGTGTGAATAAATTAATTCCATCCCCTGGTCTAAGGAGTTTGGACAGCCAAAGTAGGGGACTGCCTGTAGGGGTGAAGTACAGTGGGGACTTCGAGGGCCCTGGGACCGCTACGGTAGCTGTGAAGGCCCTTCAGGAACTCTGAAAAGTGGTGGCAAAAGGGGCTCTGGTTAAGACGCAGCAGGTCGTTATGCTACTTAGGATCCAGAACGGGTAAAAAAAAAAAAAAAAAAAAAAAAATAGTAAATAAATAAATGCAATGTAAATATTAATGTTATACCAGTTTTATAGTATCATTTGAAGCAATTCCACATACTGTATATCAGTTGACTATATTTGTAAGTAGGACAGGATATATTATAAGTAGAATTTTGTAAACAATATAAATTTATTAGGGATGAGCTGTGTGTTTAATAGAAAACATTGTTAGCGTAAATTGTATAATATTGTATTATAGGAAAAATTTTCTTCTCTTGTTAATTTAATATTTAGTGCTTGACAATAATGTATTTTAGTGTACCATTTGCCACCGAGGTAGACACCTCATTTGCAAATAAAGAGATTTTGATTTGATTTGATTTGACTATGATTCATACTCATGACCACTCAAAAGTACCTGTTTTATATTGGGAAGAACGGCTCAGTATTCTCTCAGTTCATATGTCACATCGTTGCACAAGACTTCAATCATATGTGGACAGACGCAATAACAGTATGTTGAATCAGAAAACCAGCGGGCTACTGTACATCTCGGGTAGCCTATACAAAATATGACGATTAAAAAAAATCCTCAGCTGATAGAAAAATACATATTTTCAAAAATGACTGAGCGAGTTGTCGTGCAGTTAATATCGCGTGGCTATGCGCTTGCATTCGGGGGATGGTGGGTTCGAATCCCACCGTTGGCAGCCGTTAAGATGGTTTTCCGTAGTTTCCCCATTTTCACACCAGGAAATGCTGGGACTGTACCTTAATTCAGGCCATGGCTGCTACCTTCCTAATCCTAACCTTTCCCACCCTGCGTTGCCGGAAACCATCGATGTATTAGAGTAACTAGCATTTTTTCTAAGAAAGGAGTTCATATTATGAAGACCAGATGGCAGCTGTGAGCACTGAATGCTGTTGCTGCTTTCTTACCAGCACATACTACACAGATGCAGTAGGAGCGGTGACCAGTAAGCCGTGAATTGGATCACTGTATCGATTCAGTAACGTGAACAGAATCAAATGAATCGATTCGGTAAAATAAATCGAATGTCCCATCACTACATAGGCCGACTCAACCGCAGCGCAACAACAGAAAAAAATAGAGAGGCACTTGAGAAAACTAGAAGTGAACGAAATTTTTGAATGCGAGGAACTAAAATTGAAAGGAACGCTCAAAGCATTCAAAGTGGGCATTCCTCTCAGAGACGTATACAAAATTACAGCTCCGGAACATTGGCCCGAAGGATCCATAGTTAGAAGATACAAACTTTTTCATCTCCAAAGACAAGGAGCCAGAATCGAAAATTGAGATGCTTCTCTGGAATGTAGAAGGGCTAAAAATTATCTTAAACCTAACATCCGGCGAAATTCTCATTAGACACAACGTTCTCATATTGACAGAGACTTTCATGACCAGCAGCATAGAAATCCCCGTCTTCGCCAAACGGGGACAAAGAGGAAGACCTGTAAAAGAAATTTCTTGCTTCTATAAACCATCAATAGGAAAGACATCTTGTATATATCAAATGGATGACACCATAATATTAAATTCAGAAAAAGTCACGTTCATAGGACTCTACATTGAACCACTATCTCCGATAGAGGACATCATTGGAATCATTATGACTACTCTAGCGAAAACAACTTCAGGGAGTAACATTATCTTAGCCGGAGACCTAAACTGCAGGGTAGACATGCATAATCACAGAAGTAGAGAACTGCTCCAGCTGATGATAGAAGAAGGCTTCACTCTCGTAAACAATATAGGCTACATGACAAGACATACTTTGCCCACAATAGCAGCAGCACGATAGGCCTCGTCTTCCGTAAAGGCGCTGACCTTACAGTAACAGATCACAAAGTGTGCAACTCAGCATCACAAACACTCATGACAAAGCATTGCCCTGTTGCAACAACTTTCAGTATAAAGGGACACAAACTTAAACGACATGCAGACAACCACACAAATCC
The DNA here is from genome assembly GCF_040414725.1 of Anabrus simplex. Lineage (NCBI taxonomy): Eukaryota > Metazoa > Arthropoda > Insecta > Orthoptera > Tettigoniidae > Anabrus > Anabrus simplex. Next base: position 224,044,171 of record NC_090270.1, on the reverse strand, counting down.
CCTACGCAGACAAATTGATGAAAACATCCTGAGGCAAAATACAGATGGCTTTACTGCATTCAAAGTAAGATAAAGGAGGAGGATTTGGAATCTGCAACTCTCACTCTCCAGGACTTAATTAAAACTGCAACAACTACAGTCACCAAGCGAAGATCTCCAAGGCGGTTCCACTGAACATGCTACCTAGAGAGGAAATGAGTCCTACAAGCCCTTCACAAGGCAAAACAAAGCAATAGCCAAGAGGACATGAACACTTACAGCACCATCAGAAGAGCATATAAAAACCTACTTAGACGGATGCGAGATGAATTTACGGAACTTGAAGCAAACAGAATGATAGAAGAAGCTAAATCCATTAAATCCACGGAAAGCACAATCAATGGGGAAAATTGTAATGTACATCTGGGAGGAACACTTCGCCGACAACCTAAACCAGAGGAGAACCATGGCAGCTTATGAGATGACAACAAGACATGACAAGACTATTTACAACACAAGAAATCCAAGACACCATATCAAAACTGAAAAACAAGAAGGCATCGGAACTGGATAGTATCTTCAATGAACACCTGAAAGCATCTACTAACATATTGCTTCCAGCTCTCACGGACATGATGAATCTTTGCCTTCAAGAAGGAAACATCCCGGTAGCATGGAAGAAACTGACAGTAAAGACGCTCTACAAAGGAAAAGGTGACCCGTGCGATCCTAACTCGTATCGTGGGATTGCTGTAGAGAATAGCCCCCTTAAATTAACTAACGAAGTTGATGACAAAAAGGCTCACAGAAGAAACTGGCAACAAATTTCCAGAGGAACAATTCAGCTTTAGGAAAGGGAGAAGTACAATCCAGGCTATCAAAAACCTTATTGACGACATAGAAGACGCGATACAACTTCCCTGTGGTAAATTCCATGCGGTATTCATACTCTTCACCAAAGCATTTGATGGGATAAACAGTATGATTATCTCTTCCAAATTAGATCAGATGGTAGAGAGGAACAAGGAGGTTGTTGTCCTTAGTCACAACATGTTAAGGAACAACTTCGTTCGAATCACAGATAATGTTTCAACATCACACGAAATTAAAATTAAAAATACAGTAGTTCCACCTTTTCAATACAAATTCAAGTAAAGTGGCTTATTTACAGAAGAAACATTTATTAGGTACTAGTTTCGACCCATTATCAGGGTCATCATCAGCCAAAAGTACGAGTTGCACTTTGTATCAAATAGTCCATAAAAATTGTAAAAAAAGTCGCAAAAATATCGTGGATTTGACACTATAAAGATGAAGAAGAAATAGTCACAATTGTGATAAAAGTTTCAGGTAATGCATAAAATGCATAAATTAATGCACTTAGCTGTCACTGAAGGAAGAACTCAAGATGATCAGTTTGGAATTCAAAGAATCTTGAGACTTGTAATTCTTTCGTTCTGAAATTCTGACACCTTGCTCTGCGATGTGTTGGACATATTGCATAACTTATGGAAACCAAATAATCTTTAGAGTTGTGTATCACTCGTTATGAAGTTCTAACAGCAATACGTCCAACACATTGCAGCGCAAGGTGTCAGAACTTCATAACAAAAGAATTACAAGTCTCAAGATTCTTCGACTTCCAAATTGATCATCTTGAGTTCTTCCTTCAATGACAGCTAAGTGCATTACAGTGGAACCTTGGATTGTGAACATAATTCGTTCCAGCAACATGCTTGTAATCCAAAACGCTTGTATATCAAAGCAAGTTTTCCCATAAGAAACAATTGATACGAGGATGATTCGTCCACAACACGAAAATATTTATTCGCATACCATTTCTAAAACAAAATATAACGTAAAACAAACTAAAGTGCACTTTTCCTTACAATAGAATCATTGTTGGTGTGAGGGAGACGAGAGATGACATGAGAAGACGTACTGTGTAGCACGAATTTCACTAACGGAATCGCTACTATCTGTTGCCTCACTTGAATTGTTTTCTTTTCGTGCAACTTTAATGAGGAACCTGTCCAATGACTTTTGCTTTTGCCTCTTTTTGACGATTTCACGAAAATGTGACATTGCATTGTCACTGAACTGATTCATTGCTCGCTCTGCTACAGCCCTATTCGGGTGGTGATTTTCTACAAAATTTTGCACCGTTTCCCACATTTTGCACTTCTCCCGAATCTCAGTTGAAGTGAGAGATTCCATTGACTTTTCTTCCTCCTCTTGCCCGGACGAGATCTCCATAACCTCCTTCTGTTGTTCGCGATGCAGGTCCATCAGTTCGTTGGTGGTCAGTTCCTGGCTATGTTCTTCCACCAGCTCTTGAATATCCACGTCATTCACCTCCAGCCCTATAGTCTTCCCTAAGGACACAATTTCATCGACAATCGGCAGCTCATTGTAACCAACAATCCTCTCAAAATCAATCCAAGAACACAGTCAGGTCACAGCTTTCCCCAAGCGGAAGTAGGAGTTCTCTTGGTGACTCCATCTCAGGCTATATCGATGATCTGTTCCAAATGACTTGCTGATCCATAGGCTGGAGTAGTGGTAGTGCTGGGAGGAACGAACTTAACCTTAACGAACTTGAATTCCTCCAGTAAGTCGTCCTCAAGGTCTCAAGGCCTGGAGGATGAGCAAGAGCATTGTCCATAACCAGCAAGACTTTGAGCGGCAGATTATTTTCTGAAAGGTATTTCTTCACTACAGGACCAAAGACCTCATTCATCCATTCAACAAACGAACAGGGCAGGGGAAAACGTAGGCACACGTGACGCTCGTATTGTGGAACCTCACTCGCGTATCAAGTTACAGTTTATTTAAAATGTTTGCTCGTCTTGCAAAACACTCGTAGACCAAGTTACTCGCCTTCCGAGGTTTCACTGTATTTTATGCATTATCTGAAACTTTTATCACAATTGTGACTATTTCTTCTTCATCTTGATAGTGTCAAATCCACTATGTTTTTGTGACTTTTTTACAATTTCTATGACTATTTGATACATTGTGCAACTTGTGCTTTTGGCTGATGATAACTCTGATAATGGGTCAAAACTAGTACCTAATAAATGTTTCTTCTCTAAAGTAACCCACTTTACTTGAATTCGTATTGAAAAGATGGAACTATTGTTCTTTTAATTTTAATTGTAATCACAGTTCAATATGGACCATTCACAATGAAATTTTAATCTCTTAAATCACACGAAATTATGCAGACTAACGGAGTACTACAAGGAGACCCTCTTAGCCTATTACTGTTCAATGTGGCAACGCATGAGGCCATGCAGGCAATTAGGATACAAACAAAGGACCTCAAGATATATGTATGTGCAGATGACATGGTAGCAGGTTCACGTGACTTACAGGAGCTGCAAAAAGGAATAAACGCTCTAGGAAGATGGGTAGATGAAAATTGACTTCAGATCAACGCAGGGAAGACTGAACACATGGTCTTCAGGAAAGGAGGACGTCTCTCCTCAGAAGAAAAAGTATACTTCAAGGAAGGATTACTACAAACTGTAAACAGTTTCAAATATTTGGGCCTAACATTGAAGACAACAGCGCACTCGTTTAGGATTCACACGGCACAAAGGGAAGCAGCAGCGACTTAAGCTATATATGATATCAGAACGATCACAAGAATATCTCGGAAATCTGCCATGGCCCTTTTCGAAATGAAAATAATCCCTATCCTTACTTACGGGATACAGTTAACTTGGGAGAATCTAAGTACTAGGGATCTCATCTGACCGGAAAACATCAAAGCCTGCTTCCTGAAGGCTGCCCTCAGGATATCTAAATATACAAATTTGAGACCAGTTTACAAGCTCGTGGGAGAAATATTTTTAATGGAAGACCTGCGAATGAAATTTGACTTTTAAGGGTATGGTCAAATGTTCCACGTTTACAATACTAAAAGTTTTATTATTTAATTATTTAAATAACATTTTAAACCACCATAAACTATGCAAATCAAAATTCTTTCAGACCCAGGACAAGATTGTGTATGTGATTTATGTGATAAATACTGAGGCCGATATCATGTAGTGATGTGAAACGCATTTGAAATCAATCATAGGCTACTGCACAAAACCATAGTCATATGACTAACTTTTGCATAATATGTGCACATTTCTACTTTATTAAAAAGTATTTTAATCAGTGGACAGAGAGACCTTAGATAAGATCAGAGAACTTGAGGTCAAAACCAAACTGGCAAACATTATCAGAGAAACCTTAACAGGCACAACTTCTAAGGTGAAATTTATGGGAGAATTGTCTCAGTCATTTGAAATTAAGACAGGTGTACAACAGAGTGATGGATTATCACCACTATTATTCAATTGTGTCCTGGAGAAGATTGTGAGAATTTGGAATTCTGAACTTGAAAATCAAGGGATAACCCTGATCTGCTTAGGAAGAAAATCCGGAGGAATCAAAGTGTACTGCTTGGCTTTCGCTGATGGTTTTGCAATACTTTGAGAAAGCCTAAAGGAAGCAGCCATACAGATCAGAACAGATCGCTAGCAAGACGGGACTTCGGATCTCCAAAGACAAGACTAAGTTCATGATGAACGAAAAACGTGGACCACAATTCCTTGAAACAGAGATCGGATGGATTCAGAGGGTAAAAAAATTCAAATACCTTGGTGAAATCATACAAGAGAACGGACTAGAGAAAGCTGCTGTAGACGACTACATCTCAAAAACGGAGAGAAAACTCATAGACCAACTAAAAACAACAAGAAATGCATCTCATGGAATGCCAAAATAAGGCATTACAACACTGTAGTAAAAACAGAATGTCTGTATGCCAGTGAATGCCTCTCAATGAATTACAGTTTGGAGAAGCTGGAGATCCTAGTAAGAAGAATGATACGGAAAATCTTGGGCCCAATCCAGACTGAAACTGGCTGAAAACTTACAAACAACAATGAAGTCTACAAAAATGTGGAGAAGATTTCAGAGACCATGGAAAAGGGAAGGTTATCATTTCTCGGACATTTGTACAGAATGGACAAAACCAGATTAACCAAAAAGTTATTTGACTGCCTGTGGAACAAGAAGACATAGACCGAGCTCGATAGCTGCAGTAGCTTAAGTGTGGCCAGTATCCATTATTCGGGAGATAGTGGGTTCGAACCCCACTGTCGGCAGCCCTGAAGATGGTTTTCCGTGGTTTCCCATTTTCACACCAGGCAAATGCTGGGTCTGTACCTTAATTAAGGCCACAGCCACTTCCCACTCCTAGCCTTTTCCTGCCCCGTCGCCGCCATATAAAGATCTAGAGAAGTCCAACATCCAGGAAGTTCAGATATTAGAGAGGAAAATATTTCGGACCATGATTCAAAATTTGGAGTTTCAAGTCGAAAGAACTGCAAGAGTCTGGACAGATGAACATAGGAAACAGCATAGCGCCTATATGAAGGAGTACTGGAGGGAGAGGAAACTTCAGGCAAAGAAAATATGAAATTGTAGCGTGATCCTCAGCGGTCAATTAGCAAATAAAAAATAATAATAATGGTAGCAAACACTCAAAATCAAGTTGGTCTTCCAAACAAAACGTCTTGAGTCCAAAGGTGACTGTACAGCCCAATGCGGGAGGCACAGAATTTTCCAAAGGTGACTGTACAGCCCAATGCAGGAGGCACAGTATTTTCCAAAAGTGACTGTACAGCCCAATGCAGGAGGCACAGAATTTGCCACAGGGATAAGGGATGACATGCATTACCAAGTAGGGCTGCTGGAGTTCTTCCATTTCTCCTCAGCTGTTCTTTCTTTTCTATGTAGCTTCTTGACACTTTCTTTTCGTTGGAGGTTTTCTTCAGAATTCAGCATATCATGATGGATTAATAACCTCCAGGATGAACGGTCGAGAGTTGAGGTCTCCCAGCGATTAATTTCAAAGTTGCACATCTTCATATTAACTTTGATCATATCTTTGAATCATTTCCTCCCACCCCCAGCACAGTGTTTTCCTGCTGCTAACTCAGAGTAAAATATTTGCTTCAGAATGTGATTTTAGGCATACGGACTATGTAGCTTGTTCTCCGAAGCTGCTATCTTATAGTCATGGCTTCTGTGCTGGAGGTCTGTGCCTCTTCAAGGACACCAACATGTGTGCATCTGTCTTAACATGTTATTTGAAGCATTCTCTTGGTGCATCACTGGTGATATTGTTCCAGTTTTTTAATATGTCACTGGTAGTTTGTCTGATATTCAGAATTACGACTGGATTATATACAAGGATTTTTGTTGCAACATTGATGTCATGGTTGTCAAACACTCTAGATATTCACCTGGCAAAAGCTATACCAACACTGTTAATACTGTACTTGACTTCTGAAGCAATATCTGCATTCAATGATAGGGTACTACGCAGGTAAAGGAAGGTGTTTACATCGTGAATGCCCACTTCTTTAATGCTGGTACTGATCTTTCTTTGTCCTCTGCTGGAACTGGTTGGTGAAGAATCTGGGTCTTACTGGTATTAAGTGACCAATCTGATTGATATATAACTGCAGTTTCATCAGCATATTGTACTTCAATATACAATGCAGAAGATGTTCAGGTTCTTGCCTTCAGTCTCCTCATTTTGAAAAGTTTTCCATTCATCCTATAAGTTATCTGTATTCCTGGAGGAAGATCGTTTTTGACAAGCTGCATGACAGTGGCAACATACAGGGAAACCAAAGTGGAAGGAATGATGCAACCTTGCATAACACCAGTATTGATATGGAATGGCTCTCCAACAAAGTCATTATTAATAACCATTGTTGGGAAGAGTACAAGGAAAAAGTAATTGGGCTGAATTACAGTTACCTGAGAAACATTTTACACTGATACAATTAAAAATTACTTTTTTTAACCCTCCATCAGGTGCACCATGTTTTTTTTACATGGATAGGCGCGTGGGCTACCCATGGGCTACCCTTGTAGCCCACAATAGTTTTCAACGGTACTTAATTATCCTTCAAGCTCAAAATTTAGAAACATATTTTATATCGATCTTTGGACTGTTCTTGAGCATTGCTAATAAAATATCTAAAAATTTTCACCCATTGTAAATTCTTAAAAGTAAATAAACCAAAGGGATGTATTTTCAATTTTGGCGTGATTCAAATGTAATCCAAGTTTAAAGTTCTGGGTTTAATAATTTTGAATTCATATTTTCATCAGATTCATTTGTAGATACCACATTTATTAAAATTAATATTGATGGAAAATTTAGGGTTTTACAAACTACCCAACACCACACAGACAACAATAATACGGGGAATGGCTTTCACATGACGGAAGTAGTCCACTTATCATCCTAAATAATAAAACAGTATTGTTGTGGTATTTGCATTGTTGAAATAAAGAAAATAGTTTATAATTTCATATTTTTGGAGAATTTGGTTCATTTTTAACACCAAATTAAACTTTACAATAAAATTGAAACTAAAAATTAGTGCGAGTTCCTCATGCCTAATGAATCTTTTAATGCATCTCTTGTGTGCAAAATTAAGCAAAATTCACTGCCATCAACTCTGCATTCTGTATAGTCACTCATCGATGCACTTCCGTAACATCAGCGCTGAATGTTAAGTGCACACCTTTCTGCTGCTGCGCACACAACTCTTTCCTGTTGACCTGTCTTTCCCACATTCACAGAGGAAGCACCAGCCACCTTTGTTGTCTTGGATCTGAAGTGCAGGTGGCTCATCTGTAATTCTTAAAAGATCCTTAACTCGCCGTCTCAGGAGAACCAGAATCATTGGCAGTACAGCACGTCTGGCGATCGGAGGCTTCATAAATTCCCATGCTTCGGTCTCCAGAAACGTTCGTCTTGGTGTGGGCTAATAGTTATGATTTGCAGTGTGCACTCGTGAAGCATTGATGCCACTAATATGCACAAGATCAAAATACACCACCATCGGCCACCGTTTGGTGCAGTGGGCAGGGTCATACTTGCCACTCGACTGGTCTAAAATGTCCACTCCAACCTTGGTGTTATTATAGCATGTAACCATGACAGGTTTTTCTAGATCTGTTTCAATGTCAATATCTTTGTCATGGTGCGTTGATAACACTGCCTTCTTCTTTTTGGGACAGTAAGACACAAGAGTCACCCAAACAGGGATGAATACGATTAGTATTCGGCTGAAACTCTTTTGGAATCTATTGTTTGTTCTTGCTAATGGGCCCAAGGTATGTCAGCTTCTTCTCAGTGAACAACTTTTCTGTCAGAGGAATGGGAGTGAACCAGTTTTCCCTTGTCAGATTTTAATTCGTACCTTGAATGGGCTGGACCATCCTCAGAACAACGTCAGCAGTAGAGTTTGACATTTGGAACGGACTTTCATCTGGCTGTTTTCCAATATACACCTCTAAATTCACAGTGCAAATACTCTTTGCACAAACCAAAGCATAAACTTTTACTCCATATTTAGCTGGTTTGCTGGGCATGTACACTTTGAATGGACACTTTGTCCTGAATGCAACCAACTGTTCATCGATGGTATAATACTCGCTGGGTGAAAGTGAATGTTGAAAATTTTGTATGAACATCTCAAATATTTCTCTATCGGTGTAAATCGGTCCAATTCTTGGTGCAGTGCGCGATCGTGTATATTGTCAAACCTAAAGCAACACAAGAGAAAATGGAATCTTTTTTTGCTCATAGCAAAATAACATGATTCTACTCCATATCCACAGGAATTGTCCAATACTTGCTTACTATTTCTTTGGTTTACTCCCAAACAACCAGTTAGCAATAAAATTCCAATGAAGGTATGCATTTCAATCTCATCGGTAAGTCCTGTGTCTCTCTCATGCACAAATTTCTTTTTTACCTCCTCAATATAAATGTTTGTATAGGTAGTAATAGTTTTCACAATATTAGCATTGAAAAAGAGTTCAAAACATTCAAGCTCTGACTGGGCATTCCTACACTCCCCTTCGGCCCTGGAAAGTGCATAACAATATTGTGTGCTTGAGTATGAATATTGGGGGCCACGATATCCTTTCTCCACTGAAAACTATCATTTTCATTGTTAAACATATTGCCTTGCATGTGTTCCTCTTCTTCGGAAGTCATATTGTCAGAATTCTCCATCGCATTTGTTTTGCCATCTATAATTCTCTCCATGTCAGAGTTATGGATCTCCTCTGTCACGTGATCCTCTTCCGCTTCATTACTATCACCATCCACCTCCAATTTTAGTTCACAGTCCTCATCCAACCATTTCACAATATGAGACTCATCACTAAAACCAGTAGATGTCACTTGGACACAATCACTGCTGGCCATAACACAGACACGCGGGCTACGGTTGTAGCCCAACCAACTTTGGAGCGAAATTGTGAAAAGAAAACCTCAGTAAGCAGTGCCAGAGCACACTAAATCCCGAGAACAGCATGACAAAGAAATGTACTGACAGTCTCCCTCCTCTACCACCAGCAAGCCTAGGAATGGAGGCGAAAACAGAATGGCTGTAGCCCGCGTGCCTAACGGATAGTTAATTAGTAATCAGTAAAATTACAATTACTTTACAGAATGCTAGTCTTAAGGAAATCACTGAGTTGTTTGTTTTTTTTTTTTTTGCATGGGGTGGATTAATGCAAAAGTTTGCAAGGAAAATATATCACTTCATTTCATGTGTGGCTTTTTGTTTTTTAGCAAAATGATATTTCCCCATCACTTTTTATTTTAGTTAATTACTTTTAGCTTTCCAAGTAATTTTTTATTTACATATAAAATAACTGGTTTTTAAAACTTTTGTTATTAAGCCTCGACCTTTTTGCAGAAAGTACATCTTTGCATTTACTGAAAAGACGTCCTACACGGGCATGTGAAGGAAATCTTACGTTTAATAAATATGATGTGTTCGGAAGTACCGGAGAGGTAATGAATTTCCTCAACCAGCACTGATGAAGCTACTGGTTCTGCTGTAGTAGAGCTGAAAATGTTATCTTCATCATAATTGTTTTTCCCCATTTCTGCTTCTGTGCTATTTCGATTACTATAATATAACAATTACAATTTTAATTCAAGAAGTATAAAGATAACATTTTGTAAAAGGTAATGATTACAGAAAAATGTACTAAGAATATAATCATTACAAAGAATCCAAATTACTTTTACTCAGTTACTTTCCAACTCTGCTAATAACTGTTGCAGTCTTATCAATGTAGGGCAATCTCAAGATGGCAATGAATTTCAATAGAAGACCAATAGAGAGCTAAACTCTCTCACAAAGCTCATGGTTTACTGAATCTAATGCCTTGTTGAAATCAATAAAGGTAATATAGAGGTATGTTGTGTTCTCTGCATTTTTTTCTGAAGCTAACAAGCTATGAATATCATATTTGTGGTACCGGTACTTACAGATGGTCTGAAACCACACTGGGTTGGATATGGTTTGCCAAAATTTGTGCAATAAGTTTCCCCAATCAGGATGATAACAATATACCCTGATAGTTACTGCAGTCATTCTGGTCCATCTTCTTAAATATAGGAACTGCCAGACTATTTCTGAAATCTGGAGGCATTTCTTTGGTGATCCAAATTTGTACAGTTAGTTCATGTATGTGCTTTATGAGTTGTTCTCCTCCTTCTTTGAGAGCTTCTACTGGTAGATCATCAGGACCTGTGGCCTTGAGTCGCTTTGCATGATTAACACAACAATTTAACTTCATCTAATGTTGACAGAAAACAAAGTTCCTCTTTGATGGTTGCTTGCTGTATTATATTATACACCCGCTCATCAGTGACTTATTTTAGATTCAGGTGGTATTCAAAGTGCTCTTTCCAACTATTCTGATAGAGCATTGATCTTTGAGAAGTTTGATTTTATATCTAATTATTAGGGATGGGTCGATACCAGTTTTTCTCGACATTCGATACCGATACACTATATGTTCCACGGTACCCGATACTTCGGTACTCGATACCGTCTTTTCAACTTCTAGTTTCAATACAAAATAGAATGTTGGGAGAAGTGTGTAATGCCAATGAAATTAATTAGGTGCACATATTTATTGAGACAAAATTTAAAACCATCAGTGTACTTATTTTTAAACTCTACATTAGGCATTTAAGGAAAATGCGTTTTTGAAACAGTCCATTTTAATAAGTTTTTGTTCAAAAATTCTAGCATTCTCATTCGGAGTCAAGTCTACTTCTTTTTCTGTCACATATGAGTCCTGTTGTGCTAAATAGTATTTCAGAGAAATCTGTTGCAAGTGGAATACACAAACATTTAGCGGCCAATTTTTTTAGTTTTGGAAATTTTGAATTTGTTTTCCAGTGTTCCAGTGCACTAGAAAACGGTGGTGACAGATCGTCGTTGAGATGTGCAGTGATTTCTTCTTGGGAACTGTTAACTGGCAGTGAATCTGACACACGATTATTTTCTTGCATAATGTTACTGTACAGGTACCACATTCCTGTCAATTTCTTGGGCTTTGCAGTAGGTGACATCTAAAATAAATCATAGGAAATAATCTTCATGGTTTTGTTCTGTACTGAATTGCGATCACAATAATATTAATTAATATTATTTAATGGTCCACCTTTTCAATACTATATTATGCAATGATTACATTACATTTTTAAAACTTGGAACTAGTTTTGGCCTTGGCTGGCCATCATCAGCCATAATATAAAACTGTACAAATACTTCTAATGACTAAAACAAATGTATAAAACACAAATTACATTAAAAAGTATTAAAAGGATCTGAGCACAACACAAAATATGAAGTTAAAATAAGGCTCTAAAGTCCTTGAATGCGTCGCATCGTGTTAAAATATTAGTGCTTCTTGTTAAAATATCTTGAAAATGTTGATGGAGATTGTCCAAAATATCTGGCAGTTCATTTAGAACTATGACTATGACTATAGACACAACTATCCCTACATGGGTAGGTTCATATAGAACTGCCAGATATTGATCATATCTTTGTGTGCCATTTTTGACAATCTCCATCAACATTTTCAAGATATTTTAACAAGAAGCACTAACATTTTTAACATGATGCAATGCATTAAAGGACTTTAGAGCCTTATTTTAATTTCATATTTTATGCGTTGTGCCCAGGTCCTTTTATTACCTTTTAATGTCATTTATGTTTTGTACATTTGTTTTAGTCATTAGATGTATTTGTAAAGTTGTATATTATGGCTGATGATGGCCAGCCAAGGCTGAAATTAGTTCCAAGTTTAAAAAATGTAATGTAAACATTGCATAATATAGTATTGAAGAGGTGGACCATTAAAACATAAGTTTAATTATTATTGTGATCTAAAATAAAATAAAGAAAAGTTTGTGAACTGATCAATTTTTTCGAGTATGTCAGTATTACATGACTATCCCTACATAGGTATCCAAAAATCTGGAGAAAAAAATTAAAAAAATTTACCTGATTATGTTTGGATGCAGGACATTTCCCTTGGTTAAGAAGGTCCACCAGTAGGTCTTTAGCACAACTGAGAACACTGGGGCTGCGAAAAACTCATCCTTTTAAGCAGGGATCCACCAGCATTGCAATGGAACATATTTAATTTTCTTCAGTGGATTTATACCTCACATTCATTTCATCCAGCAATGACTGTCGAACAGTTGTAATTCCTGGTTTACTGTCTGACGGTTTTTCCAATTCAGAAATAACATTGTTTACATTGGGTATCACTTCGGACACTGACACTGGAGATGTAGTTACAGCGAGTGTTGTTTGATTGGAATAATAACAGTAAGTTATTTATTACATGTAAAGAGTGTTGCTTGATCGAAAATATTTAATATGCCAATCAGTATATTTACAAAATTCCTCTGCAATACCGTAAGGTTCACTGGCAAGGAGAGATCAGAGGATGCAAAAACTACGGCCCTCTTTTGCTGCTGAAGTCTTTTGGGCATATGTAGAGTTGAATTCCATCACGTAGATTCATCCTGAATCAAGTGGTGTTATGGTAAAGAAAGATGCTTCTGTGCCGGTTTGAGAATCTTAGTGGATTTTGGGGAGTGTTTAAAACTCCCAACTGGTTTCCTACATGACAAAATTAGACTTTCAGTATTTTTTGAAGTGAAAAGTCCATGCTTCAAAACAAGTTGGAATGTATGAGATAAACATGACAGGTGGGTAAAGTTTCCTCACTTCATAGCATTTACAACATTGCGACCATTATCATGAATCGTGATTGTTAATTTATCAATTAACGGGCAAGTTGGTCGTGCGGTTAGGGGCACGCGGCTGTTAGCTTGCATCTGGAAGATAGTGGATTCGAACCCCACTGTCGGCAGCCCTGAAGATGGTTTTCTGTGGTTTCCCATTTTCACACCAGGCAAATGCTGGGGCTGTACCTTAATGAAGGCCATGGCTGCTTCCTTCCCACTCCTAGGCCTTTCCTATCCCATAGTTGTCATATGACCTATCTGTGTCAGTGCGATGTAAAACAGATAGCAAAAATAGCATTTTATCAATTAAACCCCAAGTTTCTAAAGTTCTCTTTTAAAAAAATGGCTATATCTTCACCAGTGTGGCTCACTTCTTCAAATAGTATCACTTCAATGCATATATGTTTAAGATTAGAGTCCAGATCCACAAAATGAATGGTGATACTTTAATTGTCACAGGCTATTGATGTCCACATATCTGTCGTAACAGCTACGCTGTTCTCATTTTGAAGTTATTTTCTTACTCTTCTTTCCACTTCTTCATTAAGTTCTGGAATTATTTGATTAGATATTTTTTTACAAGAAGGCATGGCATATCTAGACAGAATCAGCACAACTATTTTTCGGCATATTCCAGTTGATCAAGCCAGTTTCAGGCCAAATCGCAGCTGCCGTGATCAAGTACTTTCACTAATATCCCACACTGAAGCAGGTTTCCAGAAAAAACTCAAGACCTCAGCTGCATTCATTAATCTTACAGCAGCATTTGATGCAGTCTGGAGGGAAGGATTAATCTACAAGCTTCTCTGAATTGTACCCTGTAGGACCAGGTTATAAATAATATGCTCAATGACAGAAGATTCCGAGTGTGTATGGGAAACAGTATAAGTACAGAAAGGAAGCTCAAGGATCAGTACTGTCTTCCCTACTGTTCAATTTGTATATCTATGATCTCCCAGAAACATCATCACAAAAATTCTGTTACGCTGATGATATAACACTAGCCACTCAACACTGAAACCTTAGTGTGACAGAAGTGGTGCTACAAAGAGACTTGATTTCACTTGAAACGTACTTTAAGAAATGGCGACTGAATCCTAACCCTAACAAAACAGAAGTGTCATCTTTTCATCTGAATAATCGCCAAGCTGGCATTAAACTTCACATTCGTTTTGTCATCGTAAACTTTGGCACAGCTGGTATCCAAAATATTTGGGCATTACACTGATCGCACACTATCTTACAAACAGCATCTTATAAATCTGTCCAAAAAGCTCAAAACACATAATAATATCCTTCAGAAATTGTGTAGCTCAAGTTGGGGTTCCTCAGCAAACACATTAAGATCTTCTGCTTTGGGACTAGTTTTCTCCTGTGCTGAGTACTGTGCTCCAGTTTGGCTGAATAGCCCATGCACAAGACTCATTGTACTTAACTGAATGCTAGCACGCGGTTAATATCAGGTACTATCCAGTCCACACCCCTTTATTAGCTCCCAGTTTTGTCAGGTATAATGCCGTTTGGTTTAAGAAGATCAAATGCTCTCATTCGAGGGTACAAGAAGATTGAAATGAAACCTCAACTGCCTGTTTTTGGATGATATTCCCGCTCTCAAGATAACGAGGCTCAAGTCATGCCATCCATCTTTGCGTGATGCTGTCACATTGGCTGATGGGAATTTTCACCCTTTAAGAGAATGGAGAAGTCACTGGAAATTTGCCATAGACAGTTCCCTACACAACATCTTTTCCTACCGGGCGAGTTGGCCGTGCGTGTAGAGGCGCGCGGCTGTGAGCTTGCATCCGGGAGATAGTAGGTTCGAATCCCACTATCGGCAGCCCTGAAAATGGTTTTCCGTGGTTTCCCAATTTCACACCAGGCAAATGCTGGGGCTGTACCTTAATTAAGGCCACGGCCGCTTCCTTCCAACTCCTAGGCCTTTCCTATCCCTTCGTCGCCATAAGACCTATCTGTGTCGGTGCGACGTAAAGCCCCTAGCAAAAAAAAAAAAAAAAACAAACATCTTTTCTGGTGAACATCTTCCTGGTGGACATTCTCTACCGCATAAGTTTTGGACCATTCTGAATCTGGTGAGAACAAATCATGGACGATGCAGGGATGCCCTTTATGAGTTGAAATATATTTCATCACCAGAGTGCAACTATGGTACCTCTCGGCAGACGGTCCCCCATATTGTTAGTGAATGTGTATGATGTACCTACGCAGGTAGCCCGAGTGACTTTTTGGAACCAACAGAGGAAGCCATACAGTGGATCACCCAACTGGACATTCTACTATAGCTAAACTTGCTTCCAATATGTTTCTTGTCTCAGTATATTTGTAAATATTGTGTACTTGTATATATATCTAACTTGTTGCCATATGCCAATAATAATAATAATAATAATAATAATAATAATAATAATAATAATAATAATAATAATAATAACAATAACAATAATAATAATAATAATAATAATAATAATAATAAATCTAGATTCAAGATACTTAATTAACTCCTTAAATCCTTCATCCTCAACAATGCTGAATCATTGGTTATCTTTGCATACCATTGTAGTGATTTAACTGGTAATTGCCTTCGACCAGCTATCACCTGGTTTAAATGCAGATTTCTTGTCCATAAATGATTGAAGTGTAGGTTGAGACTGTTGAGAGAATGATGGTGATGATGATGTCACTGTCGTTGATGACCGTGAAAGAAGAGTCACAGGCTCATCTACTATTACTTCTTCAGAAGTTAAATTTCCACTTCCCCAGAGTTTTTTTTATTAAGATGTTCTGAAAAAGCAATTTTGTGCATTTACGTGACATATCTTTTTTAAGGTTACTATAGTTCAGTTCTTATGAGTTTTAACTTGAGATTTGAGCACTGCCTTTTGGCGGAGACTAAGTGAATAAATAAACAGCCAATCATAGGCAGCCGATCACTCCGATAGAACGTGTTAGTGTCTAGTTCCGGTAACCTGTGTTGTCGATCTGTTGTTTACCATAACCATGTGCTATCAGCTGTGTGTTGTATTGTACTCTGTTCTTTTCGCACAGTCTTTGTCTGCGAAAGAATGGACCAAGATTTTGAGACACAATCCGAGATAAGTGAAGCTTGGGAGAGGGAAATTATCACAGACGATTATGTTGAGGACATTATTATCTCATTGCAGTCAATCAAGAGTGAAACCTCAACAGACAACGACAATGCCGATAGTGACTCAGAAATGAGTGGTGTATTCCCTTTGTAGGATTTTTTTCCTTCCTTGCGAGAAATTGAATCTATTAGCAATGCGAGCTCTTCTAAATGGTGAGTAGAAATTTTGTTTCACTTTCTTGGGTTTCATCTGTTAGAGCATTGATCTAATTGTACCTTATAGCCTTATCCTAAATTTGTTATGTGTTATTGTTAATCTTATGCGGGTTATGCGTGTTCCTACAAAGAATAATATTGATTCTGGACTTATATTCAGGTATATATATTTCTGTTCGTGTCTGTGTCATGAATCAGCTGTTTGTACTCGTAACAATTTGGCACCAATGTCTGACTTCCGGTTAACTGTGAAGTCAAAACTCATAGAAACGGAACTATAGTGTTGTGAGATTTTCCACCACACAAAAAGCTCCTTTTACAAATGCGACAAATAGCGTGATCATCACAATGGGGATCTATTTGAAAATATTTCCACACTTCACTCATATTGAACAAAATAGAACATGGCCTACAGATGGTATGATACAACGAAATGAAACACACAATCTTCTGCCATGTAGACGTAGCAATTGAAGAATAAATAATCAGTTTGGTATGTGGTGGTGGTGGTGGGGAGAGAACTAATTCTCACACCAGGCAGTCAACCTCATTAGGCTTTACCTTACATTTGGTTTCCCCAAAGAAGTTGTCTGTTTACCTGCGTTGACATTTCTAGTTATCTCCAGACAAGCAAGTGGAAAAATCCAGAAATTAAGGTAATGAGGACCAACCCCTGCCACAGGGAAATTCTTAGCAGCTGCAGCAGAGCTCCTGCAGATGATGCCCACCCTCAACAGACAGTGCTGGCATTCAAAACATGACTATTAAGAACATCGTAATCTATAATCTTCATTTCCATATTGACGAATTGCACAATTAAAAATAGGAGAGGATTTCCACCAATCAGTACTTATTTATTGCATATATTGAGCTACAGGACCGGTTTCGACCTCATATACAAGGTCATCTTCAGCTGAACCATACATACATATTTATATAATGAAGCTTTGATTAAGATTAATTGTTTGGTGGAAGGAGCTATACCAGATGAGTGGAGAGTTGCTATAGTAGCCCCTGTGTATAAAGGAAAGGGTGATAGACATAAAGCTGAAAATTACAGACCAGTAAGTTTGACATGTATTGTATGTAAGCTTTGGGAAGGCATTCTTTCTGATTATATTAGACATGTTTGTGAAATTAGTAACTGGTTCGATAGAAGGCAATTCGGTTTTAGGAAAGGTTATTCCACTGAAGCTCAACTTGTAGGATTCCAGCAAGATATAGCAGATATCCTGGATTCAGGAGGTCCAATGGACTGTATCGCGATTGACATGTCTAAAGCATTTGATAGGGTGGATCATGGGAGACTACTGGCAAAAATGAGTGCAGTTGGACTAGACAAAAGAGTGACTGAATGGGTTGCTATATTTCTAGAAAATAGATCTCAGAGAGTTAGAGTAGGTGAAGCTTTGTCTGACCCTGTAATAGTTGAGAGGGGAGTTCCTCAGGGCAGTGTTATCGGACCTTTATCTTTTCTTATATATATAAATGATATGAGTAAAGGAGTGGAATCGGAGGTAAGGCTTTTTGCGGATGATGTTATTCTCTATAGAGTGATAAATAAGTTACAAGATTGTGAGCAACTGCAACGTGACCTCGAAAATGTTGTGCGATGGACAGCAGGCAATGGTATGTTGATAAACGGGGCTAAAAGTCAGGTTGTGAGTTTCACAAATAGGAAAAGTCCTGTCAGTTTTAATTACTGCGTTGATGGGGTGGAAGTTCCATTTGGGGATCATTGTAAGTATATAGGTGTTAATATAAGGAAAGATCTTCACTGGGATAATCACATAAATGGGATTGTAAATAAAGGGTACCGATCTCTACACATGGTTATGAGGGTGTTTAGGGGTTGTAGTAAGGATGTAAAGGAGAGTGCATATAAGTCTCTGGTAAGACCCCAACTAGAGTATGGTTCCAGTGTATGGGACCCTCACCAGGATTACCTGATTCAAGAACTGGAAAAAATCCAAAGAAAAGCAGCTCAATTTGTTCTGGGTGATTTCCGACAAAAGAGTTGCGTTACAAAAATGTTGCAATGTTTGGGTTGGGAAGAATTGAGAGAAAGAAGAAGAGCTGCTCGACTAAGTGGTATGTTGTATATAGGATAATATCTTTTGTTTATTTCCACCTATTCAATACATTACAAGAAGTTGGCATTTACTTTAAAACATTATTCAGATGAGACATGTTTCGCCTCTCACTGTGAGGCATCTTCAGTCATTATCAAAAACCTTATTATTTTACCAGGCATCTGGTTAAAGATATTCAAAAAAGTGTTTGATGATTATAAGAGAGGTAAGATTTACGTTAGTTATAAACATGTTCATGAAGTAACTAAAAATCTAATATATTGATAAAAACATATGTAGTTCTTTGTTGAATAGGACTTGTTTGATTGTACTATAGTAAAAGAAGGTGGCTTGAAGCCGTAGTCATTAAAAGATGTCTAATACATAGTGGAAGGCATAGAATATCAGTTCTATGAGAATATACATTACATTCAAATGATACTAAAAACTAGTGGATTCAAAGGTAGTACATATAAAATGTTCAATGAAATAACTATAGATCTAATAAAATGATAAACACATATGTAGTTCTTTGTTAATTAGGACGTCGTAAGAATGTACGGCTTAAAGCCGTAGACATTAATAGATGTCTAAATACATAGTGGAAGGCATATGAAATCAGTTCAATGAGAATATATAATGCAAACAATTGATACGTAAAAACTGGTAGATTCATAAGAGGTACATTTAAAAATGAAGGAGTCATGTGACTATAAAAGACAGTTGATGGCTTAAAGCCGTAGTCAAAGTTTGAAATGTAGGTCAAATAACTGCTAAATATATGGTAAAAAGATATAAGTCAAAATATACAGCTTAGTATAAAAAATAAAAAATAAATATATGAAGGAAAAACATTCCAATTGCTTGACAAAAGTTACTTGACATTGGCATGCGTTTGTCCGTGATATTTATTGTTCAACATTCGTAGGTTATTTTAGATTTATTCGGCAAGATTGCGTTGACAAGAAGTTCACCAGATGTTTATAGTTGGCCTAATTTGTAAAAAGAAAGTTGCAGAGATGATGATGGGTGGAAATTCTCAACATTGGTATGGTTTTCTGACGTGAAGGTTGGAGAGCTGTTGTGTTCTTCTTCGATGACAATATATTTTATAAAACGTTGATTGTAAATAATTTATACTATTGAAGAGTATTATGGAAGTTTGATGAAGCTGTTGAATTATTGTTGATATAGAATGGTTCTGAAATGAAGAAAAAACTGTAGTTAATTTTGACGAGAATGAAAGAAAACATGGGAAGGTTTTGTTTAAGTGTTGTTAGTGAGAAAATGTTGGTGCTTACCTATGGCGTTATAGGCCCATTTAACAAGCTGTGTGAGGCGTTATTAGGATACTAATGGTCGCTAACGGTTTTTACTCCTTGTGTTGTACGTATGTCGTCTGGCTAGAGGGGGGTGGGTAGGAGGGGGCGGAGTTGTAGGCTTGTGATTCGTGAACGGGAGGGAGTTATGAATGGTAGGGGAAGCGGAGGGGCGTGTATCGTTTATTGGTTTATGAATGGCACGTGGAGGGGAATTACGTAAGATGGGAGGGGGAGGGGGTATGATGTATTTGTTGACGTAGGGGTGTTTGTTGATACTGTTTTGAAAATATTAAAAAACTTTTTGTCCTGAAGGTTTACATTATTGAATAATGTTACTATTTGGTCATATAAAGGGCTTCTATTGTCTATTGGATCATTTAAATTCTTATTAGCATTGAATTTTTGGTCCAAAAATATGTATAAATTTTCGAATTCGGTCATAAGTCTACCTTTTTTTATTGTTTTTAAAATTTGAAGGTCCTGTTCAATTGTGGTAAAGTTGTGCCCCGTTTCTTTCATGTGATTGCTCATTGCTGAGTGTTTATTATGTTTCTGAGCATTGAAATGTTCTGTGTACCTAGTTATGAAGCTTCTTCCTGTTTGTCCGATGTATGAGCTGAGGCACTCATTACATTTTAATCTATAGATACCGGAGCCTGAGTATTTATTATTTTCTGAATTTATTGTATTGTGGTTGAAGAACATTTTTTGGTTTGAATTTTGAGTTTTGAAAGCTATTTTGATCTCTTGATTTTTTAAGGTGTTGGTTACTTGGTGTATGATTGGGTTGGTGTATGTAAAGGTTGCGAACTTTGATTTTTCATTTTTTATTGGGGAGAGGTTTGTGGATAGTTTCAATTTAACTTTATTAATTAGTTTGTCTATGATAGAGGGATTATATCCATTAAAAGTGGCTATTTCTTTTATTGTATTTATTTCTTTTTTAAAATTGGTCGCTGAAAGGGGAATTTTTAGAGCTCTGTACACCATACTATAAAATGAGGACTGTTTGTGTGATTGTGGACGAAGGGAACTTTGTTTAATAGTTATAGGTGTGAATGAGGGTTTTCTGTAAATTTGGAAATCGAACTTATTGGAAGTTCTTGTTATTGTGATGTCAAGAAAATTAATTGATTTGTGGTTCTCGTCTTCTTTAGTGAATTTAATATTGTTATCCAGATTATTTAAATAAGTTAATATGTTTTCACTATTGTTGAGATTTTTGTCAATTATTACTAGAGTGTCATCAACATAGCGTAGCCAGAGATTTAATCCATTGATGTTATTTATTATTTTGCTGTTTTCGAGGTTTTCCATATAAATTTCAGCAAGTATTCCGGATAAAGGGTCTCCCATGGCCAGGCCTTCCTGTTTGTATATTTTATTGTTGAAAGTGAAAAAGTTGTTTTGTAAGACGAAGTTTAGTACTTTTAAGAATTCTTCTATTTCTATTTTGCTTAAATTGCTATGTTTGGAAATTTATATGGAAAACCTCGAAAACAGCAAAATAATAAATAACATCAATGGATTAAATCTCTGGCTACGCTATGTTGATGACACTCTAGTAATAATTGACAAAAATCTCAACAATAGTGAAAACATATTAACTTATTTAAATAATCTGGATAACAATATTAAATTCACTAAAGAAGACGAGAACCACAAATCAATTAATTTTCTTGACATCACAATAACAAGAACTTCCAATAAGTTCGATTTCCAAATTTACAGAAAACCCTCATTCACACCTATAACTATTAAACAAAGTTCCCTTCATCCACAATCACACAAACAGTCCTCATTTTATAGTATGGTGTACAGAGCTCTAAAAATTCCCCTTTCAGCGACCAATTTTAAAAAAGAAATAAATACAATAAAAGAAATAGCCACTTTTAATGGATATAATCCCTCTATCATAGACAAACTAATTAATAAAGTTAAATTGAAACTATCCACAAACCTCTCCCCAATAAAAAATGAAAAATCAAAGTTCGCAACCTTTACATACACCAACCCAATCATACACCAAGTAACCAACACCTTAAAAAATCAAGAGATCAAAATAGCTTTCAAAACTCAAAATTCAAACCAAAAAATGTTCTTCAACCACAATACAATAAATTCAGAAAATAATAAATACTCAGGCTCCGGTATCTATAGATTAAAATGTAATGAGTGCCTCAGCTCATACATCGGACAAACAGGAAGAAGCTTCATAACTAGGTACACAGAACATTTCAATGCTCAGAAACATAATAAACACTCAGCAATGAGCAATCACATGAAAGAAACGGGGCACAACTTTACCACAATTGAACAGGACCTTCAAATTTTAAAAACAATAAAAAAAGGTAGACTTATGACCGAATTCGAAAATTTATACATATTTTTGGACCAAAAATTCAATGCTAATAAGAATTTAAATGATCCAATAGACAATAGAAGCCCTTTATATGACCAAATAGTAACATTATTCAATAATGTAAACCTTCAGGACAAAAAGTTTTTTAATATTTTCAAAACAGTATCAACAAACACCCCTACGTCAACAAATACATCATACCCCCCTCCCCCTCCCATCTTACGTAATTCCCCTCCACGTGCCATTCATAAACCAATAAACGATACACGCCCCTCCGCTTCCCCTACCATTCATAACTCCCTCCCGTTCACGAATCACAAGCCTACAACTCCGTCCCCTCCTACCCACCCCCCTCTAGCCAGACGACATACGTACAACACAAGGAGTAAAAACCGTTAGCGACCATTAGTATCCTAATAACGCCTCACACAGCTTGTTAAATGGGCCTATAACGCCATAGGTAAGCACCAACATTTTCTCACTAACAACACTTAAACAAAACCTTCCCATGTTTTCTTTCATTCTCGTCAAAATTAACTACAGTTTTTTCTTCATTTCAGAACCATTCTATATCAACAATAATTCAACAGCTTCATCAAACTTCCATAATACTCTTCAATAGTATAAATTATTTACAATCAACGTTTTATAAAATATATTGTCATCGAAGAAGAACACAACAGCTCTCCAACCTTCACGTCAGAAAACCATACCAATGTTGAGAATTTCCACCCATCATCATCTCTGCAACTTTCTTTTTACAAATTAGGCCAACTATAAACATCTGGTGAACTTCTTGTCAACGCAATCTTGCCGAATAAATCTAAAATAACCTACGAATGTTGAACAATAAATATCACGGACAAACGCATGCCAACGTCAAGTAACTTTTGTCAAGCAATTGGAATGTTTTTCCTTCATATATTTATTTTTTATTTTTTATACTAAGCTGTATATTTTGACTTATATCTTTTTACCATATATTTAACAGTTATTTGACCTACATTTCAAACTTTGACTACTTCTTTAAGCCATCAACTGTCTTTTATAGTCACATGACGCCTTCATTTTTAAATGTACCTCTTATGAATCTACCAGTTTTTACGTATCAATTGTTTGTATTATATATTCTCATTGAACTGATTTCATATGCCTTCCACTATGTATTTAGACATCTATTAATGTCTACGGCTTTAAGCCGTACATTCTTACGACGTCCTAATTAACAAAGAACTACATATGTGTTTATCATTTTATTAGATCTATAGTTATTTCATTGAACATTTTATATGTACTACCTTTGAATCCACTAGTTTTTAGTATCATTTGAATGTAATGTATATTCTCATAGAACTGATATTCTATGCCTTCCACTATGTATTAGACATCTTTTAATGACTACGGCTTCAAGCCACCTTCTTTTACTATAGTACAATCAAACAAGTCCTATTCAACAAAGAACTACATATGTTTTTATCAATATATTAGATTTTTAGTTACTTCATGAACATGTTTATAACTAACGTAAATCTTACCTCTCTTATAATCATCAAACACTTTTTTGAATATCTTTAACCAGATGCCTGGTAAAATAATAAGGTTTTTGATAATGACTGAAGATGCCTCACAGTGAGAGGTGAAACATGTCTCATCTGAATAATGTTTTAAAGTAAATGCCAACTTCTTGTAATGTATTGAATAGGTGGAAATAAACAAAAGATATTATCCTATATACAGTTTATGAAACTTTCAATACGGACGAAAAATGATTTTCATCACTTGTAATAAGTGGTATGTTCCGAGCTGTCAGCGGAGAGATGGCGTAGAGTGACATTAGTAGACGAATAGGTTTGAATGGCGTTTATAAAAGTAGGAAAGATCACGATATGAAGATAAAGTTGGAATTCAAGAGGACAAACTGGGGCAAATATTCATTTATAGGAAGGGGAGTTAGGGATTGGAATAACTTACCAAGGGAGATGTTCAATAAATTTCCAATTTCTTTGAAATCATTTCGGAAAAGGCTAGGAAAGCAACAGATAGGGAATCTGCCACCTGGGCGACTGCCCTAAATGCAGATCAGTATTGATTGATTGAAGATTGTGTTGTTAAAGGAATGCTATATGATGACTGATGATGTACATTTGTATATGAGGTCGAAACCGGTCCTGTAGCTTAATATATGCAATAAATAAGTATTGATTGGTGGAAATCCTCTCCTATTTTTAATTGTATTAAGAACATACCAAAATAGATCACTTTATGATTTGATAATATAATTAAGTGACATACTTTCATCAGAAAGCTCTAACTGTAAGTTGATTTGTCAAATATTTCTTTTAGGAGGAGTTTCATTTTTCCCACAATGCAACGACGGTAATTTCCCTACTGTTAGAAAATCATAAAGGAGCACTTCCTAGAAAATTCAACTCAACATGTAATTAGTCAGGTTCTTGCTTGACTTGCAGTGAGGTAATTAGATGCTTGGGTTTGCACTGAATAAATAGGAACTGAAGGAAGGTTCTTCCTGACCATATCTCCGTCTTCATCTCTTCTGTTTACGTGGCCATTGAGACCACTTTAAAATACTCTACTTGCGGCAATAATATTTTTGATTCTAAAATAAAATTTGCTGAATTACCACCATTGGTTGTGGCATCATACACAACCATTAACCTGGCTCAAGGGAGATAGGATCACCTCCCCTATCCTTCGGGTAATTCTTGTCTGGCGTATCCACGTTGCGGGGGTGGATATCCTCCACATCAGTAGGCCAGTGTGAAGGAGAGCTAAGTTCAGGCAGGGACCCAGTCTTACGGGCTATAACGTGGAACCCATGCCCAGGGTTCATAGGCTAAGGGAGTAAACTCCGAAAGAAAATCCTCAGATGCATTAGGCTTAGCAGGTCAGCAGATGAGTAAATTTGTACTTGCTTTCAACTATAATACAAACCTCGGATGGAAGTTTAAAAATGGAAATGGAATTGGCAAGTCTCGGACTACAGTTACACAGTATGATGGTAATGCTGATGTTCGTGCAAGTGTTAGATCAGAGAATAAAACCCAATTTGAAACAATAAATATTTTAACAATGAATGGGAAGGAAAATGAATAGATTAATGTAATGGAGAAATGAAAACTTGACATCCTGGGATTAAGTGAAGTAAAATGGAAAGGGAAAGGAATGAAGAAACTGAGAAAGGGGTACACCTTGTACTGGATGGGTAACAGTGAAGAGAAAAGAAATGGAGTGGGATTTGTAGTGAATCAGAATGTTGAACCAATAGCTGAAGTTGAGTATGTAAATGAAAGAATTATAATAATGCACATACATGTAAACAAGGAACTACTGAAGATAGTACAGGTGTATGCTCCACAGACAGGATGTAGCGTGGAAGGAAAGGAAGAGTTCTTCAATGAACTGGAAACACATATTGTTGGAGATAGAATCATGATAATGGGAGGTCTGAATGCCCATGTGGGAACTGATAGAATGGAATATAAGAATGTTCTGGGGCCACATGGATGTGACGATAGAAATGAAGATGGAGAGAAACTGTTGGACTTTTGTATCAGAGATAACCTGATAATAAAGAACACATGGTTTATGAAGAGGCATAGCCATAAGATCAGTCAATATAGTTGGGATGGACAGTATGGAACACTCATCGACTTTCTGATAACAGACAGAATGGGGAAGATAAGCATGAATATGAAAATAATCCCCAGTGAAAGTAGGGAAGGTATCGTAGATTATTAATTGTGGAATTAAAACAAGTAAAAATCCCTAAAATTGTACTGAAGAAGAAACCAAAGATCAGGATTTGGGAATTGGAAGAGGGGGATAAAGGAATGGCATTCCAAGATTGGATAAAATGGAAGTTACTAACATGGAAATTCAAAGTGGAGAGGAAGGGTGGGACAATTTAAGACAAACATTTGTGGAAGCAGCAATTGAGGTATGTGGGAAAACAAAAGCAAAGGTTAACGGAAAGAAGACACGGTGGTGGACAGACAAAATAAAAAAAGAAATAAAAGAATAGAACAAGGGAAAGAAGGAAATGGATAAAGAAAAGCAAAAAGTGTATCAGAGGGATGAGAATAGGATAGAATTACATGTGGAATACAAAAGATTGAAACTACAAGTAAAGAGGAGTATCAAGGAAGAAAAGGAGAAAAGTTGGGGAGAGTTTACCAATAAACTTGGAGTAAGATAGTCAAGGAAATCAGAAACTATTATACAGAATAATAAAATCGAAAAGAATAACATACATACATACATACATACATACATACATACATACATACATACATACATACATACATACATACATACATACATACATACATTATCATTATAGACTGTTATGCCTTTCAGCGTTCAGTCTGCAAGCCTCTGTGAATTTACTAAACGTCGTCACAATCCTCGATTTGCAACTAGTGTTGTGGCCTCATTTAGTTCTATACCTCTTATCTTTAAATCGTTAGAAACCGAGTCTAACCATCGTCATCTTGGTCTACCTCTACTTCTCTTACCCTCCATAGCAGAGTCCATTTTTCTCCTAGGTAACCTATCCTCCTCCATTCGCCTCACATGACCCCACCACCGAAGCTGGTTTATGCGTACAGCTTCATCCATCGAGTTCATTCCTAAATTAGCCTTTATTTCTTCATTCCGAGTGCCCTCCTGCCATTGTTCCCACCTGTTTGTACCAGCAATCATTCTTGCTACTTTCATGTCTGTTACTTCTAACTTATGAATAAGATATCCTGAGTCCACCCAGCTTTCGCTCCTGTAAAGCAAAGTTGGTCTGAAAACAGACCGATGTAAAGATAGTTTCGTCTGGGAGGTGACTTCCTTCTTACAGAATACAGTCGATCGTAGCTGCGAGCTCACTGCATTAGCTTTACGGCACCTTGATTCAATCTCACTTACTATATTACCATCCTGGGAGAACACACAACCTAAATACTTGAAATTATTGACCTGTTCTAGCTTTGTATCACCAATCCGACATTCAATTCTGTTGAATTTCTTACCTACTGACATCAATTTAGTCTTCGAGAGGCTAATTTTCATACCATACTCATTGCACCTATTTTCAAGTTCCACGATATTAGACTGTAGGCTTTCAGCACAATCTGCCATTAAGACCAAGTCGTCAGCATAGGCCAGACTGCTTACTACATTTCCACCTAATTGAATCCCTCCCTGCCATTTTATACCTTTCAGCAGATGATGCATGTAAACTACAAACAGCAAAGGCGAAAGATTACAGCCTTGTCTAACCCCTGTAAGTACCCTGAACCAAGAACTCATTCTGCCATCAATTCTCACTGAAGCCCAATTGTCAACATAAATGCCTTTGATTGCTTTTAATAATCTGCCTTTAATTCCATAGTCCCCCAGTATGGCGAACATCTTTTCCCTCGGTACCCTGTCATATGCTTTCTCTAGATCTACGAAACATAAACACAACTGCCTATTCCTCTCGTAGCATTTTTCAGTTACCTGGCGCATACTGAAAATCTGATCCTGACAGCCTCTCTGTGGTCTGAAACCACACTGGTTTTCATCCAACTTCCTTTCAACGACTGATCGCACCCTCCCTTCCAAGATGCCAGTGAATACTTTGCCTGGTATACTAATCAGTGAGATACCTCGATAGTTGTTGCAATCCTTCCTGTTCCCTTGCTTATCGATAGGGGCAATTACTGCTTTTGCCCAATCTGAAGGTACCTTACTAACACTCCACGCTAACTTTACTACTCTATGAAGCCATTTCATCCCTGCCTTCCCACTATACTTCACCATTTCAGGTCTAATTTCATCTATTCCTGCTGCTTTATGACAATGGAGTTTATTTACCATCCTTTCCACTTCCTCAAGCATAATTTCACCAACATCATTTTCCTCCTCCCCTTGAGCTTCGCTGTTCACAACACCACCAGGTTGATTTCCTTTTACATTGAGAAGATGTTCAAAATATTCCCTCCACCTCTCCAGTGATTCCCTGGGATCTATTATGAGTTCACCTGAATTACTCAAAACACTGTTCATTTCCTTTTTCCCTCCCTTCCTAAGATTCTTTATTACTGTCCAGAAAGGTTTCCCCGCTGCTTGACCTAGCCTTTCCAGGTTGTTACCAAAATCTTCCCATGACTTCTTTTTGGATTCAACAATTATTTGTTTCGCTCTGTTTCTTTCATCTACATACAACTCCCTATCTGCCTCGGCCCTTGATTGGAGCCATTTCTTATAAGCCTTCTTTTTACGTTTACAAGCTGCTCTCACTTCATCATTCCACCAAGATGTTCGCCTTTTCCCGTCTTTACACACAGTTGTTCCAAGGCATTCCCTGGCTGTTTCTACTACAGCATCCCTATATGCCACCCATTCACTTTCTATATCCTGAACCTGCTTAATGTCTACTGTTCGAAACTTCTCACTAATCATATCCATGTACTTCCGTCTAATTTCCTCGTCCTGGAGATTTTCTACCCTTATTCGTTTGCAGACAGATTTCACTTTCTCTACCTTAGGCCTAGAGATACTTAGTTCACTACAGATCAAATAGTGGTCTGTATCATCGAAAAATCCCCGGAAAACTCGTACATTCCTAACAGATTTCCTGAATTCGAAGTCTGTTAAGATATAGTCTATTATGGATCTGGTACCCCTAGCCTCCCATGTGTAGCGGTGAATAGCCTTATGCTTGAAGAATGTATTTGTAACAGCTAAACCCATACTAGCACAGAAGTCCAGCAAATGCTTCCCATTCCCATTAGCTTCCATATCTTCCCCACATTTACCAATCACCCTTTCGTATCCTTCAGTTCTATTCCCAACTCTCGCATTGAAATCGCCCATTAGCACTATTCTATCCTTGCTGTTTACCCTGACTACGATGTCACTCAATGCTTCATAAAACTTGTCAAATTCATCCTCATCTGCACCCTCACATGGTGAATACACGGACACAATTCTAGTCCTAATTCCTCCAACTGACAAATCTACCCACATCATTCGCTCATTTACGTGCCTAACAGAAACTATGTTCCGTGCAATGGTACTCCTGATAAAGAGCCCTACCCCAGACTCTGCCCTTCCCTTTCTAACACCCGTCAAGTACACTTTATAATCTCCTATCTCTTCCTCGTTATCTCCCCTTACCCGAATATCACTTACTCCTAGCACATCCAGATGCATCCTCTTTGCTGACTCAGCCAGTTCTACTTTCTTTCTTCTATAAGCCCCATTAATATTGATAGCTCCCCATCGAATTCCATTTCGTTCGCCAAGTTGTTTCCAAGGAGTCCCTCGCCTGTCAAATGGGAGTGGGACTCCGTTACTCGGATAGGTCCGAGGCTTGCTTAATCAAGGAAAAATGAAGGCATTAGAGAGAGAAGATGGATCCATAGTACATGATGAAAAGGGTCCTCAGAGGGTGTTGGCAAAGTATTTTGGAAAACTTTATAATGAGGATGACTGTTCAGAAGAAGAAGGAGGTAAGAAAATGGAAATAATAGATGAAGAAAAAGAAGAGAACCTGATAACATGGTTGGAACTTGAAACGGCAGTGAAAGCAATGACCAAAGGTAAAGCAAGTGGAAAAGATGAATTCAATACTAATATGATTAAGGCAGCAGGAAGCATTGGACTACAGTGACTATACCGAGCCCTCAGTGCCGTATGAAAGGATGAAAGGATACCTGGGGATTGGCAGCAAGGAAGCATTGTACCGTTGTTCAAAAAAGGAAATAAGAAGAATTGTGAAAATTATAGAGGTATAAACCTATTATCATATGGGCTAAAAATAATGTAGAAAATCGTAGACAAAATACTGAGGGATATAACAGAAACACAGTTAGAGGAAGAACAATATGGCTTTAGACCGAATAGATCAACAATACATTTGATATTTACAGTGCAAACGATAATGGAAAAACATCTGGAAAGGAACAAGGAAATCATCTTCGTATTTTTGGATTTGGAAAAGCTTATGATACAGTTAAGAGAAAACATGTATGGGAATGCCAAGTGAAAAGGAATATACCAAAATCATTAATTAACAAGATAAAAATGTTGTATCATGAGAGTTAAAGCAGTGTGCAAGTGGGGAGTGGTGACTCTGAAACATTTAATACAAAAATAGGTCTCAAGCAAGGAAGTGCACTGTCACCATTATTGTTTATTATACTGATGGATGGAATCATAAAACGTGTAAAACAGAGTATCAGTAGTGATGAAGTGAATGCTTTGGTATTTGCAGATGATAAGGTGATTTGGGGAGAAAGAGAAAAGGACACAAAGGTGACTGGACATTTGGAATGAAAATCTGAAGGAGTGTGGAATGGTAATTAGTAAATAAAAAACTGTAGTCATGCACTGTGGAAAAGAGAAAAAGAGATGCCAAGTGAATATAAATGAAGAACGGTTAAAGAATGTAGAACAGTTTACATATCTGTGTAGCATTATAAATGGAAGTAATGAAATCAACCCTGAAATTAATAACAGACTATGTAAAGGTACAACATTTTATCATCAAGTCAGAAAGCTTTTATGGGATGACAAAGTACCCAAGAGAACGAAATTAACATTATATAAACTGTATTTCATACCAGTTGTGACATACAGACTAGAAACACTGGTAACTAATAAGAGACAAGATAGTAAGATCCAAGAGCAGTAAAAATGAAATTTTTAAGAACATCGGTTAAAAAGACAAGAAGAGATAGAATTCAAAATATAAAAATCAGAGAAAAGCTAAATATAGAACCGTTAGTACAGAACATACATAAAAGCAAGATTGAGATGGTTCGAACATGTAAAAAGAATGGGAAGGGAACGGGTAGCAAGAAGGGAATTGGAAAGAGAAGACGATGATGATGACCACCAAAGTATCGAAAAAGCATCCAGTGAATTTTCTGAAGTATCGTTCGATGTCTATACCATGCAAGTATCATGAGTATCGAGGTATCAAAGGTATCGAGGACCCATCTCTACTAATAATATAATAAAACCTATACAATAATTGCATCTCTCCCCAACAAAAGACATCAGGCAGGATTCCGTAGTTGCCAAAATTCTGAAAATGGTTGGTCTCAATTTTGTTGCCAAAATGGAAGAACTCTTTCATGATGTATGAGAATTGGAAACTGTTCCTGAGGAGCGACAACCGTGTCATACATCCTCTCTATAAAAAAAGGCAATAAAGCAGACCGAGGCATATCTCTTCTTTCAGTAGCCTATGAAGTCCTGTCAAAAGCACTTCATAGTTGCATTGATCCACAGAATGGTGAATATCAAGCTGGCTGCCTTAAGAGCTGCTTCTATAGTGAACAGATCTTTTCACTAAAGAGTAACTTCAAAATCAGATCTCCTTATGCCAAACCACTTGTATTGACTTTAGAAAAGCCAATTCAGTCTTATACTCAAGGAAATGGGCATGGACAACAACACTCATTCGATCATCAAACTAACTCTAAATGGGAAATTTTTACTTAGTCATGTGAATATTTGTGTTGGTACGTATAATCAGTGTGATAAA
This sequence comes from Anabrus simplex, assembly GCF_040414725.1. Taxonomy (NCBI): domain Eukaryota; kingdom Metazoa; phylum Arthropoda; class Insecta; order Orthoptera; family Tettigoniidae; genus Anabrus; species Anabrus simplex. The sequence continues at coordinate 224,012,393 of NC_090270.1, read as the reverse complement.
AATTGAATAATAATTAATATGGTGATTGAAAATACATTCCCAATATTGGTCCTCCAGCCTGAATATGGAATTCAATAGCAAACTCCATGAACCAGGCAAGTTTTGGTATTTACAAGGTATCAAAGGATATACTGAAATATTATTACTCACTGTGCGGCTGCAATGCACTGCCTTGGATACTTCGTTGATGGCATCTACTATAGCATTTACAACCTAACCTGTACATAAAAACAGATTGCACATCATTATAATGACAAGTAGCATCATCTAGCATGACATGAAAACTAATATCGATGGCTATGATGTGCCACATAACTTAGAAAGCGCAAGTTAGATGGAATTGGAACATAAAGATGATACCAGTTGTTCATAAATATTAATCACTATAAATGCAACATGGATCCCAATTAAAAGCAAGCTCTAATCAAGAATAGATCCATTTTTAAAGCTGGTTTAAATGAATTCAGAGCTTTGTGAGCTCTGAACTTGATACTGCAGATAAAACTTTAATCACTGGGTGAGTTCGCCATGTGGTTAGGGCTGTGAGCTTGCATCCAGGAGATAGTGGGTTCGAACCCCACTGTAGGCAGCACTGGAGATGGTTTTCTGTGGTTTCCCATTTTCACACCAGGTAAATGCTTGGGCTATACCTTAATTAAGGGTATGGCTGCTTCTTTTACATTCCTAGGCCTTTCCTATCCCACCGTCACCATAAGACCTATCTGTGTCGGTGCGACATAAAGCAAATTGTAATAAATAATTAAAATAATAAACTTTCATCAGAGTAAAAAGTTAATAAGCTACTTTCTGTTAAGGAAGATTTCAAACATGTTCAAACTGAACTTAAGCTAAATAATGATGAAAATATTGAATCACATATTGATTGACACCAGGAATTTGAGAATATTTGTGATCTTCTGGAAGCTAAGCTTAGAAAGGTTATAATTTCCCAGACTTCACATTTAGCTGACGAAGTATGTTCCCTTTTATTCAATGATGTAGGAAGGCAGATAAAATTGCTGTAAATTAAGCTCCCCTACATTTGATGGTAAATTAACAACTTGGCTTCACTTCAGCAACACTTTTCAGAACATGATTGTTGATAACAATGACCTGTCAAATGTTGAGAAGTGTCTTTATATGTTATCTTCGGTTAAAAGAGGAACCAAGGACGCTATTAGGAATATTGGCATTTCAGACTACAATTTTACTGTGGCTTATGATCTTCTCGTGAGTAGGTATCACTCACCAAAATTAATAACTGCTGAATGTATCAAACAGATCCTAGATTTACCGGGTAAAATATCTGAGACATGCAAACTCGTAAATAAATTCTGAGGTAGCATTGATGCCCTGAATGCACTACATCCTAAAATAAGCATTTTAGATCTTTAAACAAGCTCTTGCTATCACGAGTGGACAAAACATTGAGACTAGAATTCGAAAATATTCTCATCTCGAAACTATGGAGTTAAAAAGATCTTGTTAAGTCAGACATTACAACTTTGTGCCTCCAACCCCTCTCCCAGTCTAACACAAAATCATCAGACAAGCTCAAGGTCAAAATTGCAGCTCAACAGTCGTACATTACTGTGTCAAGACAATGTTGCATTTGCTCAGATGAACATCAGCTTTATAGATGCCCAGATTTTCTTAAATCAGACTGTAATGAAAAATTCAAGTTAATAAAGAATAAAAATCTATGCAGCAATTAATAGCCTCAGCTCATCTCATACTTTGAAGGCATGCACATCAAAAACATCATGCAGATTATGTAACAAATATTACCACACATTGTTGCACCATGAGACTGACCATATATCATCTCCTGCACATCAGAACAACAATCCACAACAATCATCTTATTATTCTCTAAGAAGCACATCCAAGATTCAGATACTTCTGAGTACGGCTTTAATAAGGATTAAGGATGCTCGGACCGGGCGAGTTGGCCTTTCCTATTCCATCGTCGCCGTAGGACCTATCTGTGTCGGTGCGACGTAAAGTAACTAGCAAAAAAAAAAGAAAAAAAAAAGAAAAGGATGCTCAAAGATTCCATTTAGTTCATACCATACTGGACAATGGTTCACAGAGTAACTTAATATCTGAACAGATGGTGCAACAATTGATTCTGAAGAAGAAGAAGAAGATGAAGAAGAAGAAGAAGATCATCCCCATAACATTGCAAGCCTTTGGTGATCACACATCCTAAGCAAACACAGCAGTGATATTGAGGTTTACTCAACAGTCAACAATTATCACTTCAGCATGGAATGTATTGTTCTTCCCAGAATAACTGGCAATATCTTTGTCTCACATATCAATTACAAGGACTGGAACATTGCACAAAATATCACTCTCGCTGAACCTGACTTTCACATCCCTCAGGCTACCAACTTACTGTTGGCGCACAGTTTGAAACCCGGAAGAGAAAGCCGACAAGGGTACCTCTATCTACAGAACCCACATCTAGGATCGATTCTCAGCGGAGAATATTCACAATAATTATTATTAAGTTAATGTCGTAATGGTCCACCTTTTTCAATACTATAATTCACAATATTATTGTATTACATGGCCTTGGCTGGCCATCTTCAGCTTTAATGTAATACATCTAATAACTAAACAAATGTACATTAAAACCTGGGATGAATTATGTGTAAAATCTGAAAAATAAATTAGGCTCTAAATTCTTATGTCTACATTGGAAAAATATACCAATCTAGTGATGCTAACTGACTATCTCAGCATTTTGTCTCTCTGACTCTTAGTCACCATTGTATTTTATTTTGTAATTAGGCAACATGATGCCATAGAATTGTGACAGGTTCAATAGATTTTTGATTTCTGGTAATCTTTCATCCTGCAATCACAGGTGATGACTGTTGTCATTCATTTGCATTAATATATTCACCTCTTCCATAACCTGGGCATCATCAACATTTGTACACCCAAGATATTTGAACTTTGTCACTCATAACAGGAAGTTTAATCACTGTAACTTGACAGACTGAAAAGCATAACACAGAAGTCCGAGTGTCCAAATGTTTTGATTGGCTGAAATTAAATTTATAATAGCAATAATTCCTACACTTCTTAGAAGTGAAGCTTCCACGGTGTGAAGAATTATTTAATTTATTTTCCGGGTTGAACCGTGTTGTACTTGTACGCATATCACGTACAGTTTGGTTATTGGTGAAATAGCTTTTGTAATAGAAAATGGAGATGAGCTTAGAGGCCGATCTCTCTTGTTCCTTATCTTCCATCACAGACATTGCTGCACTTTTATGATGCAACACCAAACACTTAGAGTAGCTCATACTTCGTCTTAATTCGCTCTCAGCTGAGACATCTGGTCATGTCTCATTGGGAGATGGAGTGGCAGGCCATTCCACTTCCCAATAAGCTGAGAGCGATAAAAGGAACAACGAAGGTATGGAGGACTTCCCTTCGGGCTTCGCGAAGGGAAGCCGTGGTATTATGTCGTCTTCGGATCGGCCACGGTATCATAACTCACTCGCATCTTTTGAAAGGAGAACCCCCTCCGGTGTGTACCTGCGGCGACCATCTTACCGTGGTACACATCCTTACGGAGTGTGTGGACCTGGTCGATCTCCGCCGTAGTCTTAACCTTCCGGGTACCATCTCCCTTATCTTGCGAGATGACGAGCAGTCAGCAGACCTCGTCATCCGCTTTATGAGGGATAGTGGTCTGTTTTACTGTGTCTAGTGATGTCCTTTGTCTTCGTGTCTTTGTTTCCATTGCGCTTTTAACCTATTGACTTCATTTTAGTTTGTGTTGCGTATTTTAATGTGTTATTTTAACGTCTAATGTAAATGAAGTATCTATATATGCACCACCAGGCAATGCCTTATTCCTTTTCTCTCTGTATTTTCTCTTATTTTATTAGAAATAAGGCATTGCGAATTAGATCCACTGCTGTTTTAATCTCATACTCATTTTTTCATCACCATATTTTTAACTCTGGTTAGTGGATACGTTTTGAAATTTTAAATATCTTGTATCATGTCGTCCATCACGTTCCATTAGGGGCCGATGACCTTCGATGTTAGGCCCCTTAAAACAACAAGCATCATCATCACTTCGTCTTAAAACAGTATTCACCACCACCACCACCACCACCACCACCACCACCACCACCACTAGACACCTATTGTCGTAGAAAAGAGGGAAGAGCCCTTATCTTCCCTCACAGACATGCAGCCAAGTCCAGTATATTGGAAACAACGTGAACTAGCCATTTCAGAAAATTACCGTATTACTTGTAAGAACATGTAATTTGGTCCACCATCTAGTTAAACCATAGAAGACCAGGCGAGTTGGCCATGCGGTTGGGGGTGCGCAGCTGTCAGCTTGCTGGGGTTCGAACCCCACTGTCGGCAGCCCTGAATATGGTTTTCTGTGGTTTCCCATTTTCACACCCGGCAAGTGTTGGGCCTGTACTTGAATTAAGGTCGCAGTCGCTTCCTTCCCACCCCTAGACCTTTTCTATCCCATTGTCAACATAAGACCTACCTGTGTCGGTGCGATGTAAAGGAAAATTGTAAAATAAATAAAATAACCACAGAAGTTCACAGTATTTCTTCTGCATGTTTTTCCCCCTATTTATTTGAGAGGGTTCAGTATGCTGAAAATTTGATCAGTCGTAGTACAGGACAGAAAATGTAGTACATTGTATATATTTTTTTGTCAATCAATCAATCAATCAATCAATCAATCAATCAATCAATCAATCAATCAGTCAGGCTCACCAGGTTGAGTTCTCTTCCTGTGAAAAGCATTTTACAGTGCCCTTATTGTTCCCCATTGTTGAGCTTGTTGCATTTGCTAGTCATTTTATGCATTCCCCAAACTTATGTAAAGCTCTCTGAAAAGTTTTAATTCAGAATGATTTTAATACTGCAAGAGCCGTAGGACTAATTGTTAATAGACACAACTTCCCTTATGTTGCTTCAAACATCACCTTTATATATTCTTCAAAGCTGTAAGATATGTTCAGAAAGCAACACCTTTCAGTGAAGACCTGGATCAGGTTGCTTAAGGTCTGTATCTGCCAGTGATTATTGCATTTTTATTTTGAAGATGTTAAGAGATTATCCTGGAGGTGGTTCATAATGTTAACATTAGCAAGTGGACAGCTTAAAAATACTTTCTTCAGCGTATCCCTGTTATTTCTGAGTTTTTTGGAGCCACTCTGGCTCTTTTTGAGTTTTGGCTGGGGCTTTGAGGCTGGATGCTCAATAGCAAGTGGACAGCAATTAGAAGATTTAATTAATCAAATTCTCAAGAAGACCTATCAGTGGGCCTTGGTTGACAAACTAGCAACAGGGACCCTCTGCAGATTCCTTGAGGATATAATAAGTGGAGAGATGGGCTGAGTGGCTCAGACAATATAAGCACAAGTTGGCAGGTTCGATCATGGCTCAGTCCAGTGGTATTTGAAGGTACTTAAACACATCAGCCTTGTGTTGATAGATTTATTGAACGCGCACTTTTTAGTGATAGATTTTTGTACTTGGTTGAGGAGTAAGGAGGGAGCACTGCCGGTTCCGGTAATACTGCCAACTGAATGGAAATGAAATCTGAATTGAATCAATAATATGATCGATCGATATGAATTTTCTAAACCTTTATTATCTTATGCCAATAACTGTGTCACACACACAATATATAATACTATATAACATTTCTTGATGCGAAACTTGTTCCTAGCATGAATTCTATAATTTGGCTTTGCTGTGTAAACAACAACAGTACGAGTACGTAAAGTGTACACCAGATGTCGCACAGCAATCATAAGTGATTCTTAGTGTTTCAAAGGTTGCCAATACGAACCTCGAAGATAACCAAAGTCGACCGATTCAGCACTAGGGTGTAAATCTATCGCTAAAAGGTGCGCAGATAATACTAGCTCATAAAAGAATTCCTATGGCACAAAATTCTAGCTCCTTGATGTCCCTGAAAACCGTACTAGTAGTTAGTGGGATGTAAAACCAATAAAGGATGTGGAGAGGACCTAGAGTGTGTTATATCTCAGGCACCTTCTCAGTGAGTTTCCTACATGATATGGATGGATGGATGGATGCGTGTGCTCTCTTGGTCACACTGAGCTGGTGTTCATTAAAAATGAAGAACTAAATGTGCACCAACATCCTCTTTACTGATGACTTCTATTAAAACCTACAAATACAGTATTTGTTTTTAATCTGTTTTTTTATTGTTATTAAAATTATACCTTTCTATAGAAAGGTGTAATAAATGATGATTAATTATGAAGAGATAATAGTTAAAATTATAAAATAGCATTTTTGTAAATTTCCTAATTTTGTACAGAAGAATCAGTGTCAAATTTTATGTCTCTCACCCATGCTATGGTCTTTCATAATAATATTTATATAAGTTTATATAAGTTCACCAGAATAGTGCAAAGAACATCTTCAGTAATACATTTTCAGCTTATTGCTTTTTTTATTAGATAGTTCTGTATTTATATATATCTGTGTTTTTCTTGAGTGTGTATTTAACTCTTACAGAAACAAAAAAGGCATCTGGGAGATGATGGGTTCAAATCCCATCATTAGCAGCCCTGAAGATGATTTCACATTTTCACACCAGGCAAATACTGGAGCTGTACCTTAATTAAGGCCACTACCTTTTCCATCCTTGCATCACCAAACCTTTCATGTGTCAGTGTGAGATTAAACCAGAAAGGAAGAAAAAATAATTCAATCTCATCTGATAAGAAAGCATGATCCTTTATATCATTCAGTTACAGTATAGATGACTAAAGGTTTAAGAGCTAATTCCCTCAACATTAGACATTTAAAAAAAAAAGTGGTTATTGATGTAAATGTTGTAAGCTTGCCTAATATTCACTGATAAAGATAATTTTACAGAAAGTGTATTTAAAAAATTATATTTCTTTCTTTGCCACTTTTTCCACACCCTGGTAAGCTATGATCTGTGTGTTCTTGACCCAGTATTACAGCCACATGCACTTCTGACACCAGTTGTATGTAGAGAGAGGTGTATTCAAAATGCACGCAAAGTATTTTTTATCTCAGTCATTTGTTGCTAATATTCTGTATGTAATTGGACCATTTAAGGAATTTGCAGATGTATGGTCATAAGATCCATTTTTAGAGAGAGGCAGGCAAGCAGGCAGACAGGCAGGCAGGCAGGTAAGAAGGCAGGCAGGCAGTGTATGTGTGTGTAGGCGGAGTGTATTTTTTTTCTAACTTGTGTGACTGTGGGTTCGTATATTTGTATTTAATTAAGAAAAGAGGTGCCTCTTTGGTATCATCCTTGTATGTACCGTACCTAAAACTTAAGCGAAAAACTATGGAAAATCACTTTGTGGATGGCTGAGAATAGAGACAGATGAGCAGGATGTTAGTAAATCCTAAAAGACTCATTTCATACTTACCCATCCAGTTGAGAATAAATTATGGAATGAAAACTGTGCTGTTCACTAAGTACTGGTGGTAGAAACCTGCCCCTATTTAGAAGAATGTATATCAAGAATGCCCTCTTTCTTACTTAGTAGATCTTGGAAATATAATTATAGATACCCTTTATTTGCTTTAATGATGAGAATAATAATGAGAGGTAATATGATTAAAAATTCCACTGTCATGTACTTAGGAAGAAGTATGTCTGATAGGCTTATCTCTTCTTATCTTTTATCAAAAGCAACAAATATTCACATACTTAAAAGCACAATTCCCTGAGGTTAGGATGTTTGTATCTTGGCAATTGATAAATCTCAGCCAATATAGTAGATTACATCTTTGCCAAGTCTTGAAGAAGATTAAGAAATTGCCTGTTTGGATCTGATTGTTTATTTTAGTGTATGTATGTGGTACTAAGAATTTAACTGAAGGTACTGATGTTATGTTTGGGGCATCCCTTAATTTCTCTTGCATATACCACATTGACCAGAATTTATGATGGACCTGTTGTTCTAATGATATTTTACATGGAAAAATATGGTCCAGGTGATAACATGGTCTTGATATACATACATCTTCATTATAGACTGTTATGCCTCTCAGCATTCAGTCTGCAAGCTTCTATGAATTTACTAAGCACCTCCACAATCCTCTATTTGTAACTAGCTCTGTTGCATCATTTAGTTCCACACCTATTATCTTTAGATCATTAAAAACAAATTCTAACTATCGTCGCCTTAGTCTCCCTTTAACCGGGCGAGTTGGCCGTGCGGTTTGAGATGCACGGCTGTGCTTGCATCCGGGAGATAGTGGGTTCGAATTCCACTGTCGGCAGCCCTGAAGATGGTTTTCTGTGGTTTCCCATTTTCACACCAGGCAAATGCTGGGGCTGTACCTTAATTAAGGCTATGGCCGCTTCCTTCGAACTCCTAGGCCTTTCATATCCCATCGTCGCCATAAGACCTAAAACACTTGTAAAAATCTCCACGGAAGGCTCCATACATTACTGCCTGTGGAAAATTACATCCCAGTGTACCTTCATCTGGTTTATCTCCTGGAAGAGGACCTTGTAAACTTCTGTGTTTTCATCATAGTCTACAACAATGCCCTTCTCAGCTCTGATGTACCATTTTTGCCTTTTCTCTTGTAAGATGTGTATGTAAGACTCTTTGCCAAAAATATTGAGGTTTTTGATGTGAAACTACTTCCAGAGCCATACAATAGTTCAATTGGTGGTATTCCTCTCTTACTACTGGCTCTTGTCCGATTCACAGTGTAAATGACATAGTTTGTTACTAGTTCATTAGAATTTGTTTCTAAAAGTGAAATCCATGTTTACAAGTGACATCTGGGCAGTTTGTTTCAAATGTTAGTTACTACCCTTTCATTTTCTTGACAAAATTCAAATAGCCAATCACCCCTGTTGTTAACTACACCTACTCCATAGTTACTAAGTCAAATTTTTTTCCTGGTCCAATTTTGGCATTAAACTAGCTGATGTACCCGTGCTTCGCTACGGAATTCTGCATTGTATACAGAATTCTAGATTAGGTAGTATACATGTTATGAGCAAGATTGTATTAAATTGCATAGCTCTTAACGTTACCCTAGAAATGCGACGGGGAAATCACCAAACGTCTTTTCTCATATGAAGACTAGGATGGGGAATTTTCAATGTAGATAGATAGATAGATAGATAGATAAATGTCTTTATTGGTGTAGTTAAGGCCATTGGGCCTTCTCTTACACTAAACCAATTAGTATACATTGAAGTCATAAGTAATACTACCATAATTAATACTAGAAGACACAATTAAAACACAATCAAAATACAACTGAAATAAAATTCCACCGCAGTAGGACATACAACAGCAATAATAATAATAATAATAATAATAATAATAATAATAATGATGATGATGGTAGGCCCGCTTGCCTATCATCAATCACAGTCAAGTTGGGGGAGTTTTCATTATAATGGCAGACACTTACTCTCCACCTGCCTTTTTACATCCTCAGAAAGACTGTCATAGGAGTTTTCCCAACTGAAATGAACATAGGTCATTATTACAATGATGTCAGTAGGAATGGCACGATTGAAAACAATGCTTCCATATGAAATACTCAATCAAATGAAAATACACAAATTTTCTCACTTTTAACTAACAGTACTACGTTACACGTTATAATTCTACGTTGCCGATCTAACAGTCCAAAGTTCCAGACCAGGAATGACCAAGCCGCAGACAGCCGTGATCCGTGGACACTCTTTGTCTTTTTTCGGCGAAGAGGGGGGGGGGGTCGAATAGTGGAGAGTCCCAGGGAAAAACTATGCCCTTTTACTAATTTGTTTCCTAGGAGTACCCATTGAGTCAGAAAATCCCAATTCATTACACTGACGGTGGAAAAAACTATCTGTCTTGGAGGCAAATTTTTCCTCCAAGCCAAAGGAGAAAACCCCCCTTCACTGCTAATTTGGAATAAAATGAATGTAGAATTTAATAAAAGTGAAGAGGAAGAAGCTTTTCTTAAGAAACTACTCTTTTCAGGGTAATATTGAGTTATTTAGTGAATTGTGGTGCTGTAATTTGGAATAGCCCTAAATTGTAACTCTGTACCAGGTCATTCTACTACTAAGTGAGCCTCTGCCTTAAGTATGTGCACTGCTCATTCAAAACAACACGTCAGAGTAGGGATCAAATAGCTGGAATACTATGATGAACCAGTGTGTTACATACCATCAGTATCAGGAAATGTATGAACCAGAGTAATGGCATGCTAAAGAAGAAAGTTTTCAAACTCCCCAGCTATTTTCCATCAATATTCAGTCAGGCTGCTATACTCGGTAAGCAGCAGTAATCCCATCTATCAGAGTTCAGCGGCAGCATAAGAGACAAAGAACATCACAACAAACAGTGGTCATGTAATGTTATTGTTGATCAAAGTCACGCGCTTTCAATATTGTAGGCCTTCACATTTAGTTTTCTTCCGACTCTGAAATACCACTCTTATCGTAGTCGATACGGTAAAACTGAATAAAACATAAATGATCAGAAATTGTACTCTCTATAACTTTTGTTATGTAGTACTTTTCGATAGGACCAATAACATAGGTATTTAAAAATAAAATTTTAAGTGCTCCCCTAAACTACAGTTTCATCCCGGGTAATAAAATTATTTATAGCTTAGACTGTAGTTTCTTATTCCCCAACTCTATATACCGATTTTCATTAAATTCTGTTAAGCCATTTTCTTGTGGCTCGGCATTGATATGGACTTTGCAACAAAAATACAAATTCATGAATATCTCTGTTATCATAGACGGTACGGTAAAAATGTATAAGACATAAATGATCGGAAATTTAATTCTATATAACTTTAGTTATGTAGTGTTTATCGATAGGACCACTAATAATATAAATATTTGAGAATTACATTCTAGGCCTTCCCCTAAAGTACCATTTCACTCAGCGTGAATAAAATGATTTGTTGCCTACCTAGATTGTAGTGGCTCATTTCTCGAATTTACATACCGATTTTCATTAAATTGTCTTCATCCATTTTCTCGAGATGTGCGTACATACAGTCAGACAGAAATTATGGAAGTGTAAAAAGTGCATTTACTTGTTACTGTGGTCATGACCGATACAGAAATACCATATTTTCAAATTCTGAGCAATGTACAGACAAAATTCTTATTTTATATAGCTGATGTGCCCATGCTTCGCTACGGGATTTTCAGAAAGACTGTCTTTGTGATTTTCCTAACTGAAGTGACTTAGACCATTACAAAAATGTCAGTAGAAATGTAGCGATTAAAAGCAATGTTATCATATAAAATACTCGATCAAATGAAAAACTGCATATTTTCCCACTTTTAACAAACAGTACTACAGTGCTGATCTAACAGTCCGAAGTTCCAGTGCTGGAATGACCAGGCCGCAGACAACCGTGAACACTCCTCTGCCATTATTCCATTAAATATGCACACTCTCATTCCAGTCAGTGCCTTGGAGAGATTGAATAGCTCGAATGCTATGATGAACCAGTGTGTTATTTACCAGTAGTATCAGAAAACTTATGAACCAGAGAAATGGCATGCTTAGGAAAAAAGTTATCTAACTCCCCAGCTACTTCCCACCAATATTCAGGCAGGCTATTTTACTCAGTACGACCAGGTGAGTTGGCCGTGCGGTTAGGGGCGAGCAGCTGTGAGCTTGCATCCGGGAGGTAATGGGTTCGAACCCCATTGTCAACAGCCCTGAAGATGATTTTCCGTGTCAACGCGGTAAGATATAACAAGTTTTCTGCTATAGGCCAACACATTCACAACTCTAATCATAAGTTCACTGACATAGAACATGACTTTGAGATACTTCAAATAGTAAACAAAGGGCCAATTATGAATATTGTAGAATATTGTTTCATTCATTGCGAGCAGTATTTCAACCCTAACTATGATTTAAATGAAATTTCCAAGAAATCTAATATTCTTTTTGATCTCTTAATTAATTGGTTAAAAAATATTAGACCGCCTAAAAACAAACTCGATCTTTCAAACCATACGTAATATATATCCTCATCAGTTACCTCCACTACCACATCCCTCCGCTTCACCTTAGCTCCCTGACAGTTGCTCCGCCTCTCCTCCCCTCCGCCTCGGCCCTAAACCTCATGATTCCATCCATCACTCCAGCTCCGTCCGCCGATCAAACAGGCTGCTCAAGATGAGTTCGTTTCTAGTCGTTTCTTGTAGTTTCTAGATTTTTCTTTATAGTCTTTCCTTCCTATCTTTTGCCTAATTAGACTTTCAATTTCTTCTCCAGGTTCCAAAACCCCATATTGAAGTGAGAATTAATTCTTTGGGTCTAACCAAGTCCATCACATGCACGTTTATTTTTCAGAAACAAACCACAGATCAAACAAAGTATTAACTTCACATGACTTTGAACTCTGCAGCATGATTTCAACAAGATCAAAGAACTAAAGACATATACAAGCTGGACAAACCACCATATTTACAAAACAACGGAGTCGTCGTCATTTTCAAGAATTTTATGCTAAAGTGCAATATCATCATATACCATAGTTTATTGAATATTCATCTACGCAGATGTTACAGTGTCTTTTAAAGTTATTTTCAGGTATTGTGTTTGCCTGATTTGACTCGTTGGCTGATGATGGCACAAGTTTAGTGCCGAAACTAGTACCTCATGTGAACGACATGTGATTGATTCACATTGTGTATTGAATAGGAGGACCCTTATTAATTTCAGTTATTGTCATTTGCAGCCTGTTATACTCATTAATAAAACAAATTAATCCAGAACCTCATTAAGAGGTGCCTTTCTACATGGGCCTATATACAAGGAAAAATAAATAAGGAAAGTAAAGAAATGCCCACTTAACTTATTGCAGCATCTGGTCCATTGGCATGGTTGGAATTTATGGCATCGTTCCTTTGGCCTCCCTCTTGGCTGGTTTAAAACATCATATTTTCATCCATCCTGTTGATACATAACTTTATTTCCTCAGTTTCATGACTTTGTACCCGAAACTTGAACATATTTAAATTAATAAGCCATTGCACAACTTCACAATAACCTCAACTCTATTAAAAAAAAAACACCTTCCTTATGAAAGCGCATTCGCTACAACACCCACATTTGAAATTTTACATTGCACTATTACACTTTTTATAACCAGATTTCTCAGTTAGAACAGATGTTTGTGTAAACTTATTCTCTTTTCTAGAGAATAAGTTTACACAAACAAAAAAAAAACTAGTGTAATGGTGTCCTTCTGGTCTTCGACTCAGATTAACTTTATGTCTATATAAAATTTCTAGCATTAAAAAATAAAATCATTCTTTTATATCTTTTCTCCTATTGGCAACTAAAAATGTGAAAGCTCCAAACTGAGTCCAATAGTGTTGACACAGTACAAACACAAATTTATTCATATTCTCTGCAGTAATCTGAACTTATGATTGCATCCATAGAGAATCACTTTTTAAAATTTTAAGACACCGTGGACTGCACCCCAAATTAATAAACATGATAAAATTGACTCTAACCAACACCAAATCAAAAGTGAAGTTTAGGGATGAAACATCAGAGACATTTGAAATTAAAGCTGGACTACGGCAGGGAGATGGGCTCTCACCACTATTATTTAACTGTGCTCTAGAAATGGTAATGAGGGAATGTTTTAGGAAATGTCCCCCCAAAATAAAGATTGGCCGAAAAATCAAAACAAATTGCCTGGGTTTTGCTGACGATTTAGCATTACTAGCAGTGGACATAAAAGAATCAAAAACCCAGATATCAGAACTTCAAAACATTGCAAATAAAATTGGCCTCAAAATATCATTTGAAAAAACATAAATTATGCCCCAAAAACCAACACAGCTAAAAGAAGTTACCATAAATGGTAATAAAATCAAAATAGTAACTCAATTTAAATATCTTGGTGAAGTAATAACACATAACCTAAATGAAAATATCTCAATCCAAATAAGAACAAATAGATTAGCTAAAGCACAAAAATTAACATGGGATATCTACAAAAACAAATGTCTATCAATAAATACAAAAATAAAACACTACAACACAGTTATAAAACTGGAAGCTACATATGCAGCAGAAACACACTTTTACCTGAATAAACAATCAAAGACTGACAGACTTCAGGAAATTGAAAGGAGGATTGGAAGAACCTGCATCAACAAAAAATACCAGAAAGATGGACAGTGGCGAATAATACCAAACAAAGTCGTGTACAAAGTACTAGAACCCATTACAGATACCATGCGTAAGAGGAGACTGGGATTCTTTGGACATATCATGAGGATGCAGGATTCGAGACTTATGAAACAACTAGTACAACACAATCTTGTCTCAAAAAATACCACAACAGGATGTAAATGGATCAGAGAAGTAAGAGAGGATCTGAAGGAAATAGGCCTTACAACAGAAGACACCACAAATTAGATAAAATTGAATACAAAACTCAAGAATACAAACCTCCGCTTTACCCTTACACAAAACAAACCAACAACACGCATATTTTCAACTGAGGAAAGGGCGCGAAGATCGGAGCGTCTGAAGAAGTACTGGGAGGACCGCAAAGCCCGAACAATCCCTTCAAAGAGACCTGAACGACGGACTGACTAAAGTGATCCTATGTGGTCATAAAAGAAGAAGAAGAAGAATATGAACTTTCTCACTACAATGTAGTCTGGACTATCAGCCATCTTCCTGGTCTCTTCATCGAAAAGGTCATAAGAGTAACTTCCTGAAAAACATTATACAGATGGTTTCCCATTGCTTTTCACTGTATGAATACAGTTGCTCCTAACATAGAGAAAATATGCTGGTTACAGCTAACCCTAACATGGAGTACACACTGCCCAGTGGGTTCTAGTGGCATTTCCTCTACTGAGGGACCACCATCCTCCAGAAGGAGCTCATCCACCCCAAGTCATTGGCTCCGTCAAAGGTTGGGTTATTTCCCACCACCAAACACTCGGCATAGAGTGACCGGCAGTATAATCTACTCCATTATCATAGCAGGACAAATCTAACCAGATGTCTAAGATGAATATAAAAGAAACTAAACCCCATGGCGCTACAGCAGTGACGAGCCTTGCCCTGCCAAGCAACCACCACTCAGCCCAAAAGGTCTGCAGATTATGAGGTGATGCATGGGCAGCATGAGGAATCCTCTCGGCTGTCATTCTAGACTTTCTAGACTGGGGTTGCTATCTCACCATCTGATAACTTCTCAGTTATTCTCACATAGGTTGAGTGGACCTCAGACCAATCCTCCAATCAAGGTAAACATTTCTGATCTGACCAGGAATCAACCTGGGGCCTCTGGCTAATAGGCAAGCTCACTACCCCTAGACCACAGGGCCTACTCTGTATTAGTAATATATCTATGATCATTGCTCAAATTGACTGACTCATTGGTCATTCTTTGAGGGGTTCTCACTGAAATTTTCTTTCATTATTATGATTAGGCCTATGATTTTTTAAATATCCGTTTTAATTGACACAGATCTTAACAGAACTTGTATCAGAATTCTTTAGGGTTCCTCAAATACAGACATCTAACACAGAGTTGCCACATTCATTGGGAAAATACTGTTTTCAAAAGTATTGAATCCTTATTCCCACTAGTCCACCTTCAAATGTTAGATCATGTAATCAGTGTTTTCTTTTGCCATATGGAGAACAACAAATTTTATTGATACTGAAGTAATGGTAAAATGTAACACCACCTAGTGATATTTGATATGCGGGGTGCTATAATTTGAAAGTTCCACATTTGTCTTTAGTTGCTGTTGTTTGAAGGATAAAATAAAATTAAAATGAGCTCTTTATCTTTTAATTAATTGGCTCATATTCTTAGGCTCAAAATGTGTTTTGAATTTCTTATGTGCTTTGTACAGAAATTATTACGTTTTTTATGACAGAATTACATTTTTCATATGGAAAATAACAATTGTTACAAATAAAGGATTACTGTATTTGTGAAGAGTTTATTTTTTATTTTACTTTACTTTATCCTTCCAATGAAAGGAAAAGATGTGTTTTAAAAACAACTTGCAAGTTATCATGACCCTGTAAGCATTGAGAATTGAACACAGGTTCATATGACATTTTTTGCTCAAAATGTCCTCAGCAATCAGCTCTATATGTGATGGTAACTCCTCACAAACCACCCTGTATTCTGTTTTCTTGCATGTTCCAACTCATGTTCCGTTACCTTCAGACATCTTTGAATTGAGGTGAATTTTTTGGTCTTGTTTTCCTGTATTTTTTATTTCCTGTCCACAGAGTTATTATCCTGAAAAAATGGCTCGAACTAGAAAGGACAGCACAGGGTCCAACGTAGTTGATCAGTATCGTAAACAAATTGGTAAGTTTGAGAGATTATATTTCATCTAAATTTTCTGTTCACCCTTGTTTATATTGACATACTGTACTCATAAATGGTCATGTTTAATTATTATAAAGTGATGATATTGTTCAACAATATAATAAACTATACTTATATTTATTTTAGCTAAACAAGATACAAAAAAGAGTAAAGAGAGCTTACGTGAAACTAAGTGGAGAGCTGAAAAGAAAGAGAATGCCCCAGCTATGTACAAGGTAACAGACTGGACCATTACTTATTGATAGCTTTTTTGTTTGTTTTATAAGTACTGTACTGTCCCCGTTAAAATTGGCGATATTACGAATATTTTAACAAGTGGAAAGTGAACATTTTATTGTCTGCTTGTAACTGCAGCATATCATTTGGGGAGTTGTGGCGAGCTGAGAACGAGTTTTTTTCGTCGTTCAGAGGGGTGACGCACCGGCAAGACTGTGCCAAGGTCAGAGCAAACCACGTGACTGCCTTCGCACGCGCGCAACCCAGCTTGTTTCTGGAATAGTCTGAGCCAATTAAATGAGACCATCAGCCAATTACCGTTCTCGCTGAAGATCACACCTCCCAGGCTAATTAGATAAAAGGCCTTGTTTCGAGTAAATCGCTCTCTTAATGTTCTTAATGTTCTGGAAACTCTTACTCTGAAGTTCTGAAGCTCTTACTCTGAATATCCTTCGTCGTTCTCAGACCACGTGGAGAAGTAATTTCAGTTCAAGTCGACGCCGTTCTGCTAGAATTTAGAGAAACCATTAGTGAATTCTATGGAATAAAGACGCCTAAAAGCCAAGTTAAGTGTGACAGTGTAGACGAGCTATTTATATTCGGCGTGTGCTTGTGCAAAATACTAAATTTTGTCATCTCAGTTACAGCTTGTGACCGGCATTCTACGGAAGTCGTCTTAGAATTGAACATCTCAAGATGGATAATTCCACAACCACCGACAACATCATTTCATCGAGGGACACCTGTTGCAGAGCCTCCATGGAGCTGTAAAATGTGAGGCGTATCTGGTAATTGGAAGGAGACTGACCGGAGGAGTATGCTGGAATAACTGACTGTCGACGAGAATCGAACCCCATCAAAAACTTGAGTACCTTTTTAATTTAATTTATCTGTCTTACCTTTTGTACAACTAGAGGTCTTTCTTCTTAAGTCGTAGATCTATTAGTTTGTTGTAGTTAGAAATATTTCATTTTTCCACTTCTTAAGGTGTCGTGGTAGACTAGGTACGTGTGAATGAAATTTTGGAATCTGTTAGTGTAGACATGTAGGTTGTCTTTGAATGACTTCCCATGCTTAAGGAGCTTTATATTTAATAATCACTGACCACACGATAAATCTACTTTCCTCGTAATGTTGAAAGTTACTGGATGGAAATTTACGTGTACATTTTGAGTGAATAGGGTCGAACCTAGTGTCTTTCAAGATCACTTGTTGTATTTATGATGAAGTCATCTAATTTTACGATATTCCATGAGGATCAGTAGATGTAATAATCACTTAAATAATAATAATATTAACTAAAGATCGGGTAAAACAGAAGTAAACGCTCGTGAGCCATAAAACTACTGTAGAGTCCTTATATGTGAGATTGAATGTGCTCTGTTCATGAAGGGTCTGGAATATGACCAATCCTGAGGGATACTTGTTGTATAATTGTGCAGTTGATGAATTAATGATGATATTTGACTTATTCTTGTGTATTGGGAGCGCAAGATAGAATATAATTATTGGAGCACGTGTTGCGAGTGTATTTCACAGGTAGGAAATAAAAGTAATACAAGTAAGGCTCACGCTTGCGGTAATTTCAACCTGTAGCCCAAATGATGGTAGTGCTTATGGATTTTACTAGAATCTTCCAGTATAATTTCATGAGTTAGATGAACTTGCATTGATATGTGAAATGTGTTTCTACCAAGTGATACCCATGACTTCGATCACTAGCCACTATTAATGAAGGATAATTTCAGTACACGGATTATTTCTGCTAGACATTACGCGTCCCGACCACCAATAAAAATCATAAATAAACTTGCCAAAACAGGATTCGATGTAAATAATGTACATAAAAACGTGTTTCCCTAGTGTGAATGTGTGTGTGTATGTAAATATGTATATTTCTCTTGTGCCATGTTGGTTTCATTTAATTTTGATCTGGTCACGCACTCGCTGTGACGCAGATTACACTCATCGTTGTGTGCTGCCTTAAGAAATAATTTTCATGCCCTTAAGGGAAAGTTTGATTAAGTTAAGTCGAGGAAGACTAGGAAGAATTTATTTTCTTAATTAGCGAGATTTAAAAGGAAAGATCATCTCGTTACTTTATGAAGGCACTCGATTTGTAAATAAAATTTATTTAACTAGCTCACACGTTGGTGATGTAAATTTCTAAAATTTGAAATACTTTAAGATTAATTTGAATAGAAATGAAATGCAAAGATCAGAAGTGTAGTTTGTTAGCCGCATGATTACTTGAAGTTATGGAGAAAATAAGTCATTAATAATTAATTCAAAATAATTATTCTGAAATGCTAATGACGATCATTAGGTAAATGATGCAGTGGAAAATTAATAAGAACACGATTGTGACAATGAAACAGGTTAATTAAATGATGAGAAATAATAATAATAATCAGAATAATAATTAATTAATTTTGAGAATTCTGGAATCAATTTTCATTTTCTACTGAAGTTCATGTTGGTGTCATTGACTAATATTAAATACTGTAAATGACAAATTCAGTTGAGTACATCTTAAAACCACGTGTTGAGACTACTTTGAATTGGTAAAGCTTTGAACACATTTATTGTAAAACCCTCGTTAGCAAGACAGCTGTTAATCATTTTTTTTTCATGTTAATTTATTTTTAATTCTTTCAGTCAAGTATTTTGATTTGAAAAGGCAAGTGGCCTAATTTTTCTTTGGTTTCATTACAGCACAGTAAGGCTGGAGATTAAGAACACGTGTCACTCTAAATCGAGGAAGAAATGCAATGTTATGAAAGTTCTATGTTATAAAAAGAAATCATCAAGAATATTTCATTTGTTTGTTTGCTTATGTGAATAAATGTCAGAGTGTTGTTTTAACATTACTTTTTATCCTGCTTGGTCATCAATCCTTAACAACCCTTAAATGCCTCTAGAAAGTGATAGCCAACGATCGAACGGTCCACCTTGGGATCTCTCGCTCGATGGCTGGGCTTAGCTCGGGAAAAATGGGGGCATTTAAGATGGCTTAATCCAAGCGTGGGGCTCGAGATTGGCTTATCCAAGCTCGAAAATGATCTTGTGCTGTCCAGTGTTTATGACATTGACAAGATCAGATGACCAATTAAATTAGGCTGACTCTGACACATTTATTCGCCCAAATTCTTGTGGCCAACATAAGCACATGTTAAATGTAACTTGTATGAACTTTGTTTACAAAAAAATTCTTGCTGGTAATTATAAATTCGAATTTGCTGCGATGATAATTAATTAAAGTTAAATTAACAATTGTGACCGATATTGGTGAAAATTCGGAACTTTCATGATATCGACAAATCGCTGCCTTCATAAATTTGATGGAGTTCGATTCCCAACATTCCAGTATTCCGATCAGAATCCTTCCAGTACCAGAATAGCCATTTAATGAATAATTGTAACTATGGAGGACTTAAGGCAGATGTTGTTGGCTATGGAGGAGAGGATCAATGCCAACTTGAATATTAGTCAAACTAACCTAGAGAAAAACTTAGAGAAAAAACTTAATGATCTTAGTGATACTCAGGCTCACTTAGAGAAAAACTTAGAACAGAAACTTAGTGAAAATCAGGCACACTTAGAGAAAGGACTCTCTGAACTCAATAATAGCCAGGTGAACTTAGAGAAAGGACTCAGTGATCTCAGTGATGCACAAATAAACCTCGAAAAATCTCTCGGGGAAGCCATTGAAGAAAAATTGACGGACATTAAAAATCAAACTGAAGAAGGTTTAGGGAAGATATGTTCTGACATTAAACTTTTTAACGGCAAGCTAGCCTCAATGCAGAGCGAGCTCGTAATAGTTAAAAATGATTTCGCTACCATGAAGAAGGAAGTAAACGAAAATATTGCCAAGTCTATGGCGGGCATGTCCAATGAATTCAGTGAACGATTAGCGAACGTTCAGCAGGACATCTTAACTGGAATTGACAAATATAAGGGCGAAGTCGAACAATCATTCCTGAATATTGAGGAAAAGATTGACACAAATGCAGAGGACCTTAAGGTTACTAAAACGGCTTGGGCAAAGAAATTCCTTGGATTAAACGAAAAGTTACAACAAGTCGAAAAGGGCATTCTCGACAAAATCGAGACATCCCAAGTCGATAACTCAGAACGGATGGATTATATCCACGAGTCACTGGAGGATAGTTGGGGCGAAATAAAAACAATCAAAACCACCCTGATGAATGCCATACACAAGGTCACGACCGAGTCTAAAAGTGAAACCGAAGGGATTCGAAAGGAGTACACGGATGGAATCAAGGAGCTTGTACATGAAATGCATCTCCTGAAGATCCAGAATGAAAACACTAGCAAGGTCACTAACTCATTGCTAGAAAAGCAGGCGTTACTGGAGCAACGTGTAACCGGCACGGGTCAGACGTCAACTCCACTTACAACTATGGGAACAGGCGCTGCGAATACAATTGACATTTCTTCAGAGCCGACAGTAAATACGTCTCAAATGAATACAACCGGCCAGACTCAGATAGTCAATATAATTCGTCTCCACGAAGACCAGCCCAAGAAATTTAACAACGTCAGAGGAAACGTGACTCCGAAAGGCTTCATTCGGGAACTGCAAGATTACTTTCGCGATGCGAAAATTCCACCAGAAAGACAGTTAAGAGTCACCGAAAAATTCCTGGAAGACTCAGTACATACCTGGTTCGCTGCATTTCGATTTTCGTTTGACGATTTCGAAAGTTTCAAGAAAGCATTCCTGGAGAAGTACTGGAATAGCGACGTCCAATACAACCTTAGGACAGAGCTATATGCCAGGAAATATGCATCTTCTACGCCCACGAGATATGCGGATTTTCTTTCCAGTCAATTAAGGAAATTAAGAGAGCTAGACTCACCACCATCAGAACCTGAGTTGGTTAAATTGATCACACGTCAGTTACCACCAGATGTGCAGAGGATCATGATAGCCTCGAATACACAATCTGCAATCCAGGCTGAGGCGTTATTAAGACAATTAGACATGACGTCCAAGGAGCTAGTTCGTCAGGGACGAAACTCGGAACCTCAGATCCATCAGGTGACAACGAATAAGGAGGAGGAATCGAAACCAGTCAACCAAGGGAGAACGTGGAAACGTAACCCTGGAGGGCAAGATTCACCTCGTGATCGATCGCCCGTACGCAGAAATAGACCCATCAGAAACTGGGAATATTCCAGATGTAACGAGAGGAAGCGACCATACTCGGACTACCGAAGGAACTGGAAACGAAACCAGGACTTCCGCCAATCAAGAGGAAGGAGAGACTGGCGAGAGGAAGAAAAAGAAAAGTATCTAAAGGACCTGCAGAACACGACACAGGAAAGCGAACGATGGCGAAGAGCAATCCAAACCCAGGATACCAACCCTGATATTGTGGGGGCGGAAAGCCTTCAATATCAAGAGGCCAAGGCTCGGGGAAGCCGACAGAGTAACTCGAGTCAGGAGCACAGCCAAGGTGCCGATAA
This sequence comes from Anabrus simplex, assembly GCF_040414725.1. Classification (NCBI taxonomy): domain Eukaryota; kingdom Metazoa; phylum Arthropoda; class Insecta; order Orthoptera; family Tettigoniidae; genus Anabrus; species Anabrus simplex. The sequence goes on along the minus strand of NC_090270.1, from coordinate 223,990,262 downwards.
AAAAAATCTTCATCTCCAGTGAGAGGAGATAGCCTGAATCCTGAAGGCAAGGTCAGTAAACTTCAAGAATGGATTGTGGTACAGGTCGACTCATGGACTACCAAGCCCGAAGATTTATTGGACGAAGTTGGTCAGCGTAACAGCGAAATACCATCAACTTTACCTATTATTTCAGCACGAATCTGCAATGTTCACGTCAAATGTCTTATAGATACTGGGTCGACGATTAGCGTCATTTCGACGGCATTTTTGAGAGATCTCAGGGACAGAAATGATATACCTGTCATACCGGTATCTCATGTGAAAATTAAGGGCATAATACCGGACAAGTCTGTCATGTGTAAACAACAGACATTGCTGGATGTCGAGATCGGACGGACGATATTTCAAGTATTCCTAGCCATGTCCAACATTAAATTTAACATTATTTTAGGTGCAGACTTCCTAATGTCTTACCAAGCCATGATTGACATGCAGTCAAACTCAATTCAATTCAGGAAGGCGGATTTTTCCGAGACTGCTATGTTAAACCCTTCAGATGTAAACGATCCATATGCTTATTGCGGGGAGACAAACGCCTTATCTCCGAGGGAAACCGAAGACCATGAGGCTTCTGAGGAAATTTTAATGGCCATGGATAAAGTATTAGAAGAAGGCGATAGCGACGTACACCCCTTCGATCTCATTTCTGAGAAGTCAAGGCAAGCCATGGGTACGGAAGAGGAACAGATCCAGCTTTGGAATTTGCTGCTGAAATATAAGAACTTGTTCGATTCCAAACCAGGTCTTATTCCTAACTTTCAGTACTCACTTCTTGTGACAGACTGGCTACCCTTCAAGAAGAAGCCGTATCCGATACTGGAAAAATTTCACTCCAGAGTCGGCAAGATTATTGAAGAGATGGAGAGGGATGGAATCGTCATGAAAGCTAGCAGTCCATTTATTAACCCTTTAGTAGTCGTTTCGAAGCCAGACGGATCACTGCGCGTGTGTTTGGACGCTCGATCTGTGAACGAAAAGCTAATCCCGGAGAATAATCAGCCTCCGACGATTAAAGACATCATTAGAAAATTCAGGGGTATGAGATACTTCTCTTCTGTTGACTTTACGTCATCCTACTTCCATATTCTGCTTGAAGAAAAATCCAGGCTATTGACAGAATTCATGTACGACCAACAAACCTATGTTTTCTGCAGGCTTCCCTTCGGCATCCGTAACGCTGGCTCCGCGCTTATCCGAGCACTTGACAGATGCCTAACCGACGAGGTAAAAGCCTTTACAATGAGGTATATTGACGATTTACTCCTAGCGAGTGAGACCTTAGAGGAACACTTCGTTAAATTGGAGAAACTCCTCAAGAATTTATCCGACGCTGGCTTCCACGTGAACCTGAAGAAATCCCACTTTTGCAAGTCCGAGATTCTATTTCTGGGACATGTCATAGACGGCGATGGCGTGAAACCCAACCCAGTCAAGATCGAAGCCATTAGTAATTTTCCTAAGCCTGTGAGAGTGAAACAAGTCAGACAATTCTTGGGAATGGCCCAGTTCTTTTCGAACCACTGTCCTAACTACACTCAGACAGTAGCTCCGTTGCAGGATCTCTTAAGAAAGGGCAACAGATGGAAGTGGAGCGCCGAATGTGACAAAGCCTTCGCTAAAACGAAAGAAATGCTCGTAAACAATGTTAAGCTGGGATACCCTGATTTTACTAGGCCCTTTATTCTACAAACAGATGCCTCAAACATTGGGATAGGAGCCGTTCTTTTCCAAGAAGATAAGAAGAACCCTGAAAACAGGACATACTTGGCTTTCGTCAGCAGGAAGATAAGGAAGCACGAAAAACATTACTCCGTAACTGAACTGGAAATGTTATCCATAGTCTATGCTCTTAAATATTGGCAGAAATTAATTTATGGATTTCCCATTGTTGTCAGGACTGACCATCGTGCATTAACCTTCATGTTAAAAACAACTATGGCTTCCGAACGAGTCTTCAGATGGACACTCTTTGCACAACAATTTAATCTCCAGTTAGAACATTGCTCTGGGAAAAACAACTTGTTAGCTGACTGCCTAAGTCGAAATCCTAATTCTGAAGTCGCAGAGATACATCAGATAACTCTCATACAGGAAGACCACGAGTTCCTACGCAAACTTGGTTACCTTCGACAGGCACAGAAACGGGACCTTAAGTTACGGCCTATCATTGACTGTCTTGAAGACAAGCTTACTCCAAACGAGCCAGGATTTAGGAAAATAAGGAGGCAAGCTAAAAGTTTCCGCTATATCAATGGAATCCTGTATAAGTTCATTGACCCTGCCAAGACGAAATTACGAGCTGTTATTCCGCCGAAGCTACGGGAACTTCTTACTTGGCACGTACATAGAATTACAGGTCATGGTGGAGTGGATAAGACTGTCGCCACGATATTAGAATCATTCACATGGGAAGGATTGAGAACTTTTGTAAATGATGTCATCAGGACGTGTGACACTTGTCAGAGAGTCAAACCAAGTTCTCATTTGTTACAGCAAAGTCCCATTCCTATTTTGCCATCTGCTCCGAAAGAACTCTACGCAATGGACTTGTTCGGTCAAATTCCAACTTCTAAACGAGGGAACCGTCATGTGGTTGTGACCATCGATGTGTTTTCCAAGTATGTGACATTATATCCAATCCAGAAGGCCACTACTAAAGCCGTTCTGTGGAGAATCACCCGGAATATAATTCCTCACATGGGAAAGCCTCAGGCCATACTAACAGATCACGGACCACAATTCACCTCGGCCGAATTCAAGCAAGCCATGACCCAACTGGGCATCAAACATGTCCTAAATTCCGTGAGACATCCGTCCAGTAATCCAGCGGAACGTGTAATGCAAGAGCTGGCCAAGTTCTGTAGAATATTTTGTGGGAATGCTCATTGGAAATGGGTAGATGTACTTCCAATTATTATGGAGTGTTCTAATGGCACTGTTCACGAAGCAACCTCCCAGATTCCATCAGTGCTTCATTTTAATAATTACCCTGTGAGATCTTGGGATCACATCATTCAGTGTCCTGGTACCGTAAGACCTACTCCCCAGGAAAACATTGAAAAGGCAACGGAATCATTGAGACGCCACGCTGAGAGGCGTAACCGAAGGGTTCAAGGGAGAAAATTTCACCGGCCTCTCCGATTAAACGAATATGTATTATTGAGGAGACCTGCTGTGTCCGAGCCTACGAGCAAATTTTATGCTAAATTTGCACCATTGTTTGTGGGACCCTATAAGATTATTACAGTCTTTGGCAATAATTCTTATAAAATACAAAGTCTGGATAAATCTTACGAAGCTGTCCACAATGCCGCTAATTTAAGACTCTACCGAACACCTACACCACTAACTGACACCGTGTAACCATCTGCTAAAAGGGAAAAATAAGTTATTAAAGATGGAAACTATACTTGTGGAACACCCTGTATGGAGAGACTAGGCTACTGGATGCAAGGAGCGGAACGAAGAACTCCGAGTCTCGAGGAGGACGGACACCTGTCGCGAGATCTACTACGTCACTACCATGTGATTTATCAGCCAATTTTTCGGAACAATAGAAATGGATACTGTCATGTTATAATTTCATCTGCTAACGAAATTATACTCCAACCAAGGGAGAGATGTCCCCGTTAAAATTGGCGATATTACGAATATTTTAACAAGTGGAAAGTGAAAATTTTATTGTCTGCTTGTAACTGCAGCATATCATTTGGGGAGTTGTGGCGAGCTGAGAACGAGTTTTTTTCGTCGTTCAGAGGGGTGACGCACCGGCAAGACTGTGCCAAGGTCAGAGCAAACCACGTGACTGCCTTCGCACGCGCGCAACCCAGCTTGTTTCTGGAATAGTCTGAGCCAATTAAATGAGACCATCAGCCAATTACCGTTCTCGCTGAAGATCACACCTCCCAGGCTAATTAGATAAAAGGCCTTGTTTCGAGTAAATCGCTCTCTTAATGTTCTTAATGTTCTGGAAACTCTTACTCTGAAGTTCTGAAGCTCTTACTCTGAATATCCTTCGTCGTTCTCAGACCACGTGGAGAAGTAATTTCAGTTCAAGTCGACGCCGTTCTGCTAGAATTTAGAGAAACCATTAGTGAATTCTATGGAATAAAGACGCCTAAAAGCCAAGTTAAGTGTGACAGTGTAGACGAGCTATTTATATTCGGCGTGTGCTTGTGCAAAATACTAAATTTTGTCATCTCAGTTACAGCTTGTGACCGGCATTCTACGGAAGTCGTCTTAGAATTGAACATCTCAAGATGGATAATTCCACAACCACCGACAACATCATTTCATCGAGGGACACCTGTTGCAGAGCCTCCATGGAGCTGTAAAATGTGAGGCGTATCTGGTAATTGGAAGGAGACTGACCGGAGGAGTATGCTGGAATAACTGACTGTCGACGAGAATCGAACCCCATCAAAAACTTGAGTACCTTTTTAATTTAATTTATCTGTCTTACCTTTTGTACAACTAGAGGTCTTTCTTCTTAAGTCGTAGATCTATTAGTTTGTTGTAGTTAGAAATATTTCATTTTTCCACTTCTTAAGGTGTCGTGGTAGACTAGGTACGTGTGAATGAAATTTTGGAATCTATTAGTGTAGACATGTAGGTTGTCTTTGAATGACTTCCCATGCTTAAGGAGCTTTATATTTAATAATCACTGACCACACGATAAATCTACTTTCCTCGTAATGTTGAAAGTTACTGGATGGAAATTTACGTGTACATTTTGAGTGAATAGGGTCGAACCTAGTGTCTTTCAAGATCACTTGTTGTATTTATGATGAAGTCATCTAATTTTACGATATTCCATGAGGATCAGTAGATGTAATAATCACTTAAATAATAATAATATTAACTAAAGATCGGGTAAAACAGAAGTAAACGCTCGTGAGCCATAAAACTACTGTAGAGTCCTTATATGTGAGATTGAATGTGCTCTGTTCATGAAGGGTCTGGAATATGACCAATCCTGAGGGATACTTGTTGTATAATTGTGCAGTTGATGAATTAATGATGATATTTGACTTATTCTTGTGTATTGGGAGCGCAAGATAGAATATAATTATTGGAGCACGTGTTGCGAGTGTATTTCACAGGTAGGAAATAAAAGTAATACAAGTAAGGCTCACGCTTGCGGTAATTTCAACCTGTAGCCCAAATGATGGTAGTGCTTATGGATTTTACTAGAATCTTCCAGTATAATTTCATGAGTTAGATGAACTTGCATTGATATGTGAAATGTGTTTCTACCAAGTGATACCCATGACTTCGATCACTAGCCACTATTAATGAAGGATAATTTCAGTACACGGATTATTTCTGCTAGACATTACGCGTCCCGACCACCAATAAAAATCATAAATAAACTTGCCAAAACAGGATTCGATGTAAATAATGTACATAAAAACGTGTTTCCCTAGTGTGAATGTGTGTGTGTATGTAAATATGTATATTTCTCTTGTGCCATGTTGGTTTCATTTAATTTTGATCTGGTCACGCACTCGCTGTGACGCAGATTACACTCATCGTTGTGTGCTGCCTTAAGAAATAATTTTCATGCCCTTAAGGGAAAGTTTGATTAAGTTAAGTCGAGGAAGACTAGGAAGAATTTATTTTCTTAATTAGCGAGATTTAAAAGGAAAGATCATCTCGTTACTTTATGAAGGCACTCGATTTGTAAATAAAATTTATTTAACTAGCTCACACGTTGGTGATGTAAATTTCTAAAATTTGAAATACTTTAAGATTAATTTGAATAGAAATGAAATGCAAAGATCAGAAGTGTAGTTTGTTAGCCGCATGATTACTTGAAGTTATGGAGAAAATAAGTCATTAATAATTAATTCAAAATAATTATTCTGAAATGCTAATGACGATCATTAGGTAAATGATGCAGTGGAAAATTAATAAGAACACGATTGTGACAATGAAACAGGTTAATTAAATGATGAGAAATAATAATAATAATCAGAATAATAATTAATTAATTTTGAGAATTCTGGAATCAATTTTCATTTTCTACTGAAGTTCATGTTGGTGTCATTGACTAATATTAAATACTGTAAATGACAAATTCAGTTGAGTACATCTTAAAACCACGTGTTGAGACTACTTTGAATTGGTAAAGCTTTGAACACATTTATTGTAAAACCCTCGTTAGCAAGACAGCTGTTAATCATTTTTTTTTCATGTTAATTTATTTTTAATTCTTTCAGTCAAGTATTTTGATTTGAAAAGGCAAGTGGCCTAATTTTTCTTTGGTTTCATTACAGCACAGTAAGGCTGGAGATTAAGAACACGTGTCACTCTAAATCGAGGAAGAAATGCAATGTTATGAAAGTTCTATGTTATAAAAAGAAATCATCAAGAATATTTCATTTGTTTGTTTGCTTATGTGAATAAATGTCAGAGTGTTGTTTTAACATTACTTTTTATCCTGCTTGGTCATCAATCCTTAACAACCCTTAAATGCCTCTAGAAAGTGATAGCCAACGATCGAACGGTCCACCTTGGGATCTCTCGCTCGATGGCTGGGCTTAGCTCGGGAAAAATGGGGGCAGTACGTATACCTTTTTCTTATATCTAATTAAGTAATGGAAAGGAAAAATAAATCAAATAACAAATCTTGTCATATAGAGAAAGATAGAAACATATAATAGGATAATGGGATTGTAAAGGAGAGAGCCCATCTGTGTGAAGATGGAGAAATTGTCCTTATATCCTCTTCCTGTTGCTCCCTCTTTCCACACTGACCTATTATTTTGTTTATCCTATCTTATCATACGATATAAACTTCATCATGATCCGTATTGACTAACATTCACATTAATAAGAAATTAAAATGGATGTCCACCTTTTCAATACCGGTACCATTTAATATGATTTCAAATCACTCTTACAATGGGACCGGTTTTGACCCCATTATGGGTCATCTTCAGCCATGGACTAAAATTGACAATATATAGTGGAAATACAATCAAATTAACACTTTAAAAATATTATGTACGTATTACAAATTATTTTACAAAAGAGTCAAAAATTATCTCAGTCTATAATACTATAATTAGTGAATCTACAGTCCTCTAGTCAAATTTTGTCATGTGTGACATTGCCATTGGTATTAATCTAAAATGAACAATCCTAATAAGTATACCCTGTTACACTGGTATTAAAAATTAAAATTGACCATCTTATGTGCTAAGTTGGTAAAAATCTGCCTTGCTGATTAACATGCATTGGTGAGGGTTGTGTCAGATGTAACACATTGTTTCTGTGTTTAATTTCTTCTTAATGCTTATCCTTGATTTGTCACTAGTTTATTCCTTTCCGTGACTTATATTGACATTAGAGGCTCCTTTTCTCCTTCTGTGTTTATCCTGGGCACCTAGTCTTTTGCCATTTCAGCTCCATGGCTGAATGGTCATTATCCTGGCCTTCAGTTCATAGGGCTATTGGTTCGATTCCCATTAGAGTTGGGAATTTTAACTACATATGGTTAATTCCTCTGGCTCAGGGCCTGCATGTTTGCGTTTGTTTTAATACACCTCCATTCATCTACACACAACATACCACACTACTAACCACCTCAGAAACAAGCAATAATGAATACATCCAGGATTGGCATCAGGAAGGGTATCTGGCCAAATCCCCATGAAGTGCCAACTGCAATCAATTTAAGAAAAAGACCAGAAATAAGATGATCTAGTCTTTTGCTGCCTGTATACATCTCTTTCCTTTTCCTGTGTTTATTTGACTTCTTATCCTACACTCCCTCTTCATGACCAAAGATCTGTGAAAATGGTCCTTCAATGAGAAGCCTGTCCTGATGAAGCTGGAAAGCAGTATGAGCATATTTGTGGCAGAGAAGAAAGGGATGTAGAAGAATTGGGGTTAATAAGGGGAGAGCTCATCTATCTTAAGGTGGCACAGTATGAAGATGAAGAGATGGTGCTTGCCTTCTTGCGATTTTTAAGTTTGTCCTTGTCTCATATTTCTGTATCTATATATCTCTTCCCATACTGACTCGTTATTGTGTTTATCCTATTGTGTGTTCCTATTCATTTACTTGGCTTTTTCTTATTTGTAAACTTCATTTGATGATGATAATATATATACAATTTTGTGTGGTTATTGCTAGCTTGGTGCATCCCTTCTAAGGCAGACCCTCCGACGAGGATGGGCAGCATCTGCTGTGTATGGGAAACTGCATGTTTTTGTAGCAGATAGTAGTGTTAGGTGTGATGTGTGAATTGCACGAATGTTGTGGGTAGTACAAACACCCAGCCCCCGTGCCAGGTGAGTTAACCATTTTAAGGTTAAAATCTCTGACCCGGCCGGGAATCAAATCCGGGACCCTCTGAACCAAAGGCGACTACACTGACCTTTTTGCAAAGAAGCCGGACATCATTTTGATGATGATGATGATGATGATGATGATGAATACCAGTAGATAATAAAATACTCAAACCACCTTTTTATACTTATTCTTCTTTCTCCTCTAGGGTTGTAACATATACTTGTATATTTAATGTAACGGGTCCTATAAATATCAAACTATCTTTCTGTCTCAATATTTCAAATTTTCGACAAACAGACTACTTCATTTTTATTTTGTATGAGGTGTACAATGTTTATTTTCACCTTCAGTTACATTTTGCATGTTTCTCTGTTTGTGAAAGTATCACCCCAAATCTACTTGAATGATTGGCATGAAAGTTAGTAATAAGTTAGGTATAAGTGTATTTGCACATATATCCATGGTGGTTAATTTTTTCAAAAATGTATATATCTATATACACTGACTGACAGAGCAAATGCAACACCAAGACGGAGTGGTCAGAACTTTATGCCAATTGCAGGGTAGACTGACGTCACTGAGGTATGCTCATGATGTGAAATGCGCCGCTGTGCTGCGCACGTAGCGAACGATAAATGGGACACGGCGTTGGCGAATGGCCCACTTCGTACCGTGATTTCTCAGCCGACAGTCATTGTAGAACGTGTTGTCGTGTGCCACAGGACACGTGTATAGCTAAGAATGCCAGGCCGCCGTCAACGGAGGCATTTCCAGCAGACAGACGACTTTACGAGGGGTATGGTGATCGGGCTGAGAAGGGCAGGTTGGTCGCTTCGTCAAATCGCAGCTGATACCCATAGGGATGTGTCCACGGTGCAGCGCCTGTGGCGAAGATGGTTGGCGCAGGGACATGTGGCACGTGCGAGGGGTCCAGGCGCAGCCCGAGTGACGTCAGCACGCGAGGATCGGCGCATCCGCCGCCAAGCGGTGGCAGCCCCGCACGCCACGTCAACCGCCATTCTTCAGCATGTGCAAGACACCCTGGCTGTTCCAATATCGACCAGAACAATTTCCCGTCGATTGGTTGAAGGAGGCCTGCACTCCCGACGTCCGCTCAGAAGACTACCATTGACTCCACAGCATAGACGTGCATGCCTGGCATGGTGCCGGGCTAGAGCGACTTGGATGAGGGAATGGCGGAACGTCGTGTTCTCCGATGAGTCACGCTTCTGTTCTGTCAGTGATAGTCACCGCAGACGAGTGTGGCGTCGGCGTGGAGAAAGGTCAAATCCGGCAGTAACTGTGGAGCGCCCTACCGCTAGACAACGCGGCATCATGGTTTGGGGCGCTATTGCGTATGATTCCACGTCACCTCTAGTGCGTATTCAAGGCACGTTAAATGCCCACCGCTACGTGCAGCATGTGCTGCGGCCGGTGGCACTCCCGTACCTTCAGGGGCTGCCCAATGCTCTGTTTCAGCAGGATAATGCCCGCCCACACACTGCTCGCATCTCCCAACAGGCTCTACGAGGTGTACAGATGCTTCCGTGGCCAGCGTACTCTCCGGATCTCTCACCAATCGAACACGTGTGGGATCTCATTGGACGCCGTTTGCAAACTCTGCCCCAGCCTCGTACGGACGACCAACTGTGGCAAATGGTTGACAGAGAATGGAGAACCATCCCTCAGGACACCATCCGTACTCTTATTGACTCTGTACCTCGACGTGTTTCTGCGTGCATCGCCGCTCGCGGTGGTCCTACTTCCTACTGAGTCGATGCCGTGCGCATTGTGTAACCTGCATATCGGTTTGAAATAAACATCAATTATTCGTCCGTGCCGTCTCTGTTTTTTCCCCAACTTTCATCCCTTTCGAACCACTCCTTCTTGGTGTTGCATTTGCTCTGTCAGTCAGTGTATATAAAAGCAAAACTATGCGTGTGTGTGTGTGTGTGTGTTTGTCTCAAATGGACTCGCCAACTATTGAACTGATTTCGTTGAAACTTTCACATTTCAATCAATCAGTCAATACTGATCTGCATTCAGGGCAGTCGCCCAGGTGGCAGATTCCCTATCTGTTGTTTTCCTAGCCTTTTCTTAAATTATTTCAAAGAAATTGGAAATTTATTGAACATCTCCCTTGGTAAGTTATTCCAATCCCTAACTCTCCTTCCTATAAATGAATATTTGCCCCAATTTGTCCTCTTGAATTCCAACTTTATCTTCATATTGTGATCTTTCCTGCTTTTAAAGACACCACTCAAACTTATTCCTCTACTAATGTCATTCCATGCCATCTCTCCGCTGACAGCTCGGAACATACCACTTACAGAGAGTTACAATAATTGAAAATCTTCCACCTTTTTGATACTTTTTATTTGCTTTTTTGCAAATTATAAACAGTACATGTTTCGTTCTCACTTGAGAACATCTTCAGCTGTTGTTAAGCTTAGGTGAATCGCTAAGTTTCTGAATACATTATGTTCAGGTACATTGTTCCTCTTAAAGACTATTTGAATATAAATTAAATTAAAGTGATGTTAAAACAATGTGAGGGTTAATGGGTTGATGAAATGAGACAGGATGAATACATAGTTAGCCTGCTTAAAAACTATATCTATTCATTAGAATAGTTGTTAAAAGTTACAACTCTGTTATACTAAAAATATCTATTTGTCTTCCAGTTAAAAGGTTTTTTGAAAAATGAATGGCTTCTTGACACTGTTCTTATTACTGCAGAATGCTCATTTCATTCACTAGTTTTTCATGACTGGGAGAAGGCATTTCCTCCATACCCTGCAAACGTTATGGTTTTCCCGCCAATACTTGGGTAGCTGATTGCAGTGGTTTCCCACTGGGTGATGGGGTCGCCACATCCCTACACCATTTAAAAATATATATAAAAAAGAATATTTAAAAAATCTCAGAGACCCCAAAAACGATGGAATCTACATTAATATTGGTCGTTGTAAATTATTTTTTATAATTACCCCTTTTTCTGTAATTTTTATTATTCGTACCCCTCCCTAGGGGTGCTAGGGTATCTTATCCCCCATAGTAATTTTTTCCAGATAGTAAGTAATATGTGTACCAAATTTGGTTGAGGGGTATGCTAGAACAGATACACGCCCATAACCTCGGTCATTCTTTTTCACCCCTACTAACTCCCATTTCGATTGGGGATGAACTTTGACTTAAAAGGCATCCAGAGTGACACAGTTCATCTCAACGAACCTGAAAACTGTGGATTCAACACTAATATCGGTTGTTTTTAGTTATATTTATATTTCACCCCCTCCTGTAAGGGTGCTAGGGGTGTCTTGTCCCCTCAGTATTTTTTTCCAGATAGTAGGTAATATTGATACCAAGATTAGTTGACAGCTACCCTGGAACATACAGACATGCATACATCCATAATCTCTTGTCATTTCAGACATTTCCTTTTCTTTACTCCTTCTCATCCCCCTGCCGACTGGGACTCAACTTCGTCTTAAACAATATCCAAAGTGCCACTGTTCATCTCAGCGACCCTGAAAACATGGATTCGACACTATTTTCAATTATTTTTATAGCTCAACCCTTTCACCCCGCTAGGGTGCAAGGGTTGTTTTACCCCCTTGCAGTTTATCTAAGTCATAAGTGTACAAAGTTTGGTTGAAATCGCTCCAGTAGTCCTGAAAACTACGGTTTCACCACTAATTGACAAATAATAAAATAGAGAGCAATTGATCCACCTTTTTCAATTCAAAATATGCTGCTAATTTAAAATTACAACAATATTTATTTGGTACCGATTTCAACATCTCAGACGTCATCATCAGCCAAAATTGGGCAAGTACAGTAGAGTCTCGATTATCCGACTTAAACGGGACCTGGAGTACGTTGGATCACCAAAAATGTCGGATAATACGGAATAAATTTGAAAATGAACTAAAACAAACAGGAAGGCTATACTGTATTATGTACTATGTTTTACGGGACTCTATTTATTGACTTATTAATTCAATTGTACAGTAGATGCAGTACTCTTTTCTTACTATGCCTGTAGCCAGGTGCAGACGTCTTGGCTTGGGCTGCAAGAGTTTTGATGTCAGCATCTTGAAATTCAGCCCAGTTTCATCACAATTAAAAATCTGATCACCGGATAATCCTTCAGCAAGAATTATTTCTTGAAATTGTCTTTTAAATTTCACAACCTCATCGGACTTAGCTGCCAGTTTTTCTCCACAGATATTAAGCTGCCCAATGCCGTACCGTTTTTTCCACCGATCAAGCCATCCAGCACTGGCAGTAAAATTAGGGTCCCTTTATTAAACTCCTTCTGGATATACACCGCCATTTCTTGCAGAATGGGGCCAGATATTGACAAGCCCTTTTCCTGGTTTTTATTGAACCAAAGAAACAGTGCTTCACTTACTTTTTCGTACTCACATTTTTCATTGATTTTTTCTAATTTTCAGTGCATCACTTGTTGCTCTGGTAGAGCACCACTTTTCAATTTATTCCCTCGTATGTTTCCAGTCTCCCACTGTAACACATCCAACAGCATAATCTGAAGCCATTTTTTGGAGAGTTTCCCCTTTGTCCAGTCTCTTTAACCCACTCTACTTGTCTTCCACAGACACAATCACTTTCTTTCGTTTACTCGCATTACTCACAGAGGATATGAAAACTATAACATCCGCACCCAACCAATACTACATTGAACAATCCTACCGCATGACTGCCAGTGCTTGTCCCACAGTCGCACCCTCCACACCCCGTGTCCCAGAATTGCATCCACCTAAAGTTCAAATTAAGACTACCAGTGTCGGATAATACGGAGTGTCGGATAAGCGAAGGTCGGTTGAGCGAGACTCTACTGTAAACAAAGATATACACATGTTAAAATACAGACTATAGACCATTAAAAGTAAAATATCAATGGATGGATAAAATACAGTGTGTGATGATGCTTAAGGAGAAAGTCTTCCAAAATATTTACACAAGACTTACAGATGAACTACTCTACGTACAGCTTACTTGCTGTGTACGTTGTAAAGAATTACTGCTGTACTGTAGTATGAACGAAAATCACTAGTACAACAGCAGGTACAACAAGTCTCCGTGTAGGTCATACACTCAATTGAATGGTATGGAATGTCAAAAAACCTGTTGGGGTATGGGGCATCACGTTATTGTTCAATGATGTCCGTACTCTAGTCAGTGGCGCCGAAAATGTGGGAGATTTGAACGTGTGCTGTGGTGGTTTTTTACGAGTAGCAGGAAGATGGTACGTTTCCGGACACAAGCCCACTGCAAGCCCTCAAAGTCTGCAATGGGAATATAGAAACACCCCGTATAATCTTGAATATCTCCGTAATCCCTGGATCGATTATGAAGAAATTAACATGAGGAGAGGTTTAGAATGTGTTCTATAAAATGCCATTGTTTCTGAATCGATATCTCAACTGGTTTAGAAGATAGCAAATTTCTTACAAGGACATTTCCAGATCGTATGACGCAACCTGTCCTTAACCCCGTGCTGGCTGTGCAATGAAGAAGGCAGCGTTGTCGCGGGTTGACTACTTGCTCCTGTGAGACTTTGGTATTATTAGCACTGAAAGTACACTCGCTAATACTTTATAAATTATTTGTGATGTATTTTATTTAAGAAATACTTGATATACGGTCAATCCCGGTACAATATATAGACAGGTTACAATACCGAACCCTAGTGAAACTCTAAGGTGCAGTTAAATGTTGGGCAGCGGTGGGTGTGTAAGGTTTGGCCATTAACAGGTTTGTTACTTTGTAGGCAGAAGATAATGACACACTAGCTTGTACGGCGAGACACGACAAGGATTTTGTTGGAGTTCTTTCCAAGAGAGTTCCTATTTCATCAAGCTTTTCTTCTGTTAAAACAGATCGTCTGCTGTGTGTTTTCTTGTTAAGAATGGACCCAGTGGCACGGAACTTCTTCACTTAATTACGTATCATACTCCTAAGAGGAGGGATGATGGCAGGAAATTTGCAATTGAATCAAAAGCAGCACTCTAACAGAATAATGCTTTGCATAGCACAACACAATGAATACACACTGTTCTACTGTATAAGTCACTTACTAAACATTCACTAACTCTTGTAATGTATTCATACAGAAACTACGCTATTTCAAAGCTAACACACTGAACATAGTATCAATACCACAGATGTTGAACTAAACTATTGCTTAATCATTACTGCATTAGATCATATTAGCCCACCATGAAGCAAAATATATCTCGGTAAATGAGTTACCTGGCCATGCTATCGCCTTTCCATGTAGATCTCCGGGCACTCACCCAGAACTAAAAAAGAGACCCTGTAGAACAGCATGGTGAAAGAATTCTAATTCTATCGTTGACAAATATCTAATGACGATGGAAAGAGCAAATACAATTGTAATGAAAATGTATGCCAATATTTAAATGTATTCATGCACCCCTTAACCTCTTAAGATAGACACATTTATTAATTTTGTTTACAATAACAGGCAACGAGTTGCCTAGTTACACGAAATCTTCCATGAAAGTACATCTCGATCATGGCATGTTGAATTGCTATTTCCAAATAATAGTCAGTGAGTTGCCTAGTTGCATGGCTTCCTATCAAGAAAGGTTCTTCATAAAACATGATGGCATGTTCCCATCCTCCTATCTACAGCTACGATCATGAACCTCCTAGCAAGAAAGAAACTATATAAAACATGGCAGCGTGTTTCCATCCTCCTATATACAGCATTGCTTACCGGACTTATTCTATCTAATTGAGAAGGAGGTGCAGACTGGAAAGAAATAGAGTTAGAAATGGTTATGGAAGTAAGAAGAAATTGAAGGAACTTACTAGGAAATTGAATCTAGCAAAGAAGTCAGCTAAGGATAACATGATGGCAAGCATAATTGGTGGTCATACAAATTTTAGTAAAAAATGGAAGAGTATGTATAGGTAATTTAAGGCAGAAACAGGTTCAAAGAAGAACATTCCAGGAATCATTAATGAACAAGGGGAGTGTGTATGCGAGGATCTTCAAACGGCAGAAGTATTCAGTCAGCAGTATGTAAAGATTGTTGGTTACAAGGATAATGTCCAGATAGGGTATGTGAGTAACACTAAAGAAGTATTAAGATTTACCTACTATAACAATGACATCTACAGTAAGATACAAAAGTTGAAAACTAGAAAAGCAGCTGGAATTGATAAGATTTCTGCGGATATACTAAAGGCAATGGGTTGGGATATAGTACCATATCTGAAGTACTTATTTGATTATTGTTTGGTTGAAGGAGCTATACCAAATGAATGGAGAGTTGGTATAGTAGCCCCTGTATATAAAGGAAAGGGTGATAGACATAAAGCTGAAAATTACAGGCCAGTAAGCTTTGGGAAGGCATTCTTTCTGATTACATTAGACATGTTTGCGATATTAATAACTGGTTCGATGGAAGGCAATTTGGTCTTAGGAAAGGTCATTCCACTGAAGCTCAACTTGTAGGATTCCAGCAAGATATAGGAGATAGTTTGGATTCTGGAGGTCAAGTGGACTGTATCGCGATTGACCTGTCTAAAGCATTTGATAGGGTGGATCATGGGAGACTACTGGCAAAAATGAGTGCAATTGGATTAGACAAAAGAGTGACTGAATGGGTTGCTATATTTCTAGAAAATAGATCTCAGAGAATTAGAGTAGGCGAAGCTTTATCTGACCCTGTAATAATTAAGATGGGAATTCCTCAAGGCAATATTATTGGACCTTTATGTTTTCTTATATATATAAATAATTTTAGTAAAGGCGTGGAATCAGAGTTAAGGCTTTTTGCGGATGATGTTATTCTGTATAGAGTAATAAATAAGTTACAAGATTGTGAGCAATTGCAAAATGACCTCGATAATGTGAGATGGACAGGGTTAAAAGTCAGGTTGTGAGTTTCACAAATAGGAATAGTCCTCTCAGTTTTAATTACTGCGTTGATGGGGTGAAAGTTCCTTTTGGGGATCATTGAAAGTATCTGGGTGTTAATATAAAGAAAGATCTTCATTGGGGTTATCATATAAATGGGATTGTAAATAAAGGATACAGATCTCTGCACATGGTTATGAGGGTGTTTAGGGGTTGTAGTAAGGATGTAAAGGAGAGGGCATATAAGTCTCTGGTAAAACCCCAACTAGGGCATGGTTCCATTGTATGGGACCCTCACCAGGATTATTTGATTCAAGAACTGGAAAAAATCCAAAGAAAAGCAGCTCGATTTGTTCTGGGTGATGTCCGACAAAGGAGTAGCGTTACAAAAATGTTGCAAAGTTTGGGCTGGGAAGAACTGGGAGAAACGAGACGAGCTGCTCGACTGAGTGGTATTTTCCGAGCTGTCAGTGGAGAAATGGCGTGGAATGACATTAATAGACGAATAAGTTTGAGTGGCATCTTTAAAAGTAGGAAAGATCACAATATGAAGATAAAGTTGGAATTCAAGAGGACAAATTGGGGTAAATATTCTTTTATAGGACGGGGAGTTAGGAATTGGAATAACTTACCAAGGGAGTGTTCAATAAATATCCAATGTCATTGAAATCATTTAAGAAAAGGCTAGGAAAACAACAGATCGGGAATCTGCCACCTGGGCGACTGCCCTAAATGCAGATCAGTATTGATTGATTGATTGATTGATTGATTGATTGATTGATTGATTGATTGATTGATTGATTGATTGATTGATTGATTGATTTGAAGTTAGTCACAAATTTCAAATAAACACTAGAGTCTGCAAGGGGATGGACTCTCTCCATTACTTTTCAATTGTGCTTTTGATAAAAGTGGTCAGAGAACACAGAAAGGCTTTTTATTTTCTAAGATCTGGAAAAGGCCTTCGATACAGTGCCTAGAGAAGCAATGTGGATTTTTCTAAGGTAATTCAGCTGCCCAGAACACTTTGTTGGATTGATACAGGCACTCCATGATAATATGCTTGGACAAATGTTGTGTACCAAAATGAAATTTGAGAAGAATTTTCCATAATGGGCTTAAGCAAGACTGTGTACTTGCACCAACACTTTTTACCTGTACCTGGCAGCAATGCTGTATGAGACATCATCTGAGAACAGCACAGGTATGGAACTGAAGTGTATGCTTGTTGGAGGGCTATTCTATCAGGCCAGACTCTGATCAGATAGACTTGCTAGCCTCACCCATTTAACTGAACTGCAATATGTAGATGATAATGCTTCTCCAGATCATATACCTGAGGAGCTGCAAATGTCAGTTAACTGTTTCACTAGGAC
This sequence comes from Anabrus simplex, assembly GCF_040414725.1. Lineage (NCBI taxonomy): Eukaryota > Metazoa > Arthropoda > Insecta > Orthoptera > Tettigoniidae > Anabrus > Anabrus simplex. Next base: position 223,972,624 of record NC_090270.1, on the reverse strand, counting down.
ATATGAACAAGCCTGACCATCAACATTCCTAAAACAAAGATACAAAGCCAGCTCCTGGAACTGCCTTTCCAGATTTCAGTAATTCCATCTCCAATATGCCTCTAGGGCAAGTAGGTCATTTCCTCTATTTAGGAAATATTCTCTCTAGTAATTGCTTGGCAAAGAAAGACGTGGAGAACAGAATATGTGCTGCCCATATAGCTTTCAGATGTCTTACACATCGGGTCTTCCTGAATAAAGATCTAAGAATATATACAAAATTGATCGTGTTTCGAGCAGTTGTCATCTCCACCCTGCTCTGTGGATGTGAAACCTGGACTCTATATTGCCATGATATGAAGAAGCCCAGATATATTAACATCAAATGGGATGATTACATTCCAGACACAACAGTTCTAGAGAGGGCAAAGGTGAACAGTATAGAGGCCACCATCTTAGGTCACCAACTCAGATGGATTGGACATGTCCAATACATGAAAGATGACAGACTTCCTTGAAAAATTCTGTGAAATCAGTACAGGCAGGAGGCCCCATGGTTCCCGTCTGAAGTGCTATAAATATCAGATGAAAAAGACCTTCAGGAGCACTGACATTATTCCAAGTACTTGGTACATCATTGCAGAGGACTACACTCACTGTGCACAACTACTGCAGCCGCTGTTGCACAATTTGAACGTGAACATCATAGACAGGAAGCAGAAAAACGTCAGAGGCATAAACAACACCAGGCTGAACCTTGCAACCAATGTGGTCATATGTTTCATGCCAGGATTGGTCTCCTTAGCCATCAGCATCCCTGAATTCAAGGATTGGAAGAAACGTGAAAGAAATATGAATACTCAGATACAAGTATCAGCCGCTGATGATGACAGGAGCTTCTTGTGTTTGTCTTGCCTCATTCTGTTTGCAAAATCTTCTTTACATTTCTGTTTCTAAACTATTCTTTACACCTGAAATATTTTTTTCTCTGTAAAATGATAGTTTATCCTCAATTTCACTTGGATTTTCTTGCACCCTGGCATGGTACAAAGCACTTCTTGAACCATTTCTAGCTTTGGCAGCAAATTTTACATCCTCATTCCACCATGCTGTTTCTTTGGATTTTCATATTTGGCTTTGTCATTCACATACTCTCTCTCTGATGTCTTCACCAGTGCTCTCCTCAGGTTCTTCCATTCCTCGTTTGCAGATCTCAGATCTTCTTTTGGTAACATCATCTGAATATTCTCATGAAACATTTCCTTCAACCCTTTTTTTTAAAGTCTCCAACTTTTTAATTTTGTTGTTCTTTTGTTGTGGACTGTAGGAGGTCTTCTCTTTGTTGTGGTATCTGAAACAAACAGCCTGTGGTCTCCATCCAGATTTTCACTAGGAATTACTTTGACATTCCTTACAGCCTTCTAAACTTCTTTGTTGGTGAGTATGTGATCGATCACTGTTCCATATTTACCATCCCAGCTATATCTTGTGATCTTGTGATCTTGTGCGAGTCCCTTTTATTGAACCAAGCGTTACTCACAACCATATTGTACACAGATCTAGAAGATGCTCACTCTGTGCTCTCCTACTCCCCATTCCATGAGGACCCAGGGAGGATTCATAGCTCAGTCTAATCCAACCTGAATGTTAAAATCTCCCATTACTATCAAAGTTTCACAATCCATATTTCCTCCAAGTTAATCAGGAAAGCTTTTTTTTCTTTATTTGAACATGCTGATTGTGTAGCATAGACCTGAATTATATGATATTTGTCCTCATTGCAATTTACTGACATTTTAATCATTCTATCACTGACAAATTCAATCTGCATACAAGTATAAAGTCTACTCCATTTCTTGACACCATTTTATTTCCAGACCAATATAGCCTATAGTCTAGCTGGAGGTGTCTTATTCGTGTTGCCTTCTATTGTGTTTCACTCATCCCCATGGTGAGAATTTTCCTCTTTCCCATCATATCAGTTCTCTCTTCAGTTTATTTGTCAGTATCGGGCTGTAAGCCCTCATACACACCTAGCTGTTGTCGTCTTGAGTTCTTCAATCTGAGGCTCATAATTATCTTGAAAGCACACTTAATCCACCCTTGGCAAGCTATGCTTAACATGGCTTCTTTGCTAGAGCCCAGTTAGCCATCAGTTTTCAGATCTGTTCCTGTAGACCTTCACAGCTACCGGAGCAGTAATGGGGCATATAATTCCCACTGTACTTCGCCTGTACAGGTGGTCCCCTACTTCATGCCATTGCCCATCTCCTGTGACGTGGATGAGGGGTTGAACTTGTGGTAGATTGTATTCTGTGAATTTACAAAAACAAGAACAAAAATTCTGTATACTACGCAAGGATTTCACGATAGTGAAGCAAGCAAGATACCAACTGATAAAATAGCTACATTACAACTCTACTTAGGTGTATCCTGACTATAAAATAAGTAGCTGATGTACCTATGCTTCGTTACAGAATTCTACATTCTACCTTGTATACACAGTTCTAGGTGAAGTCTCCTCCTGTAACCATTGTTCCCCCCCTCTCATGTCGTTACGCTGGGGGGCAGACGAAAGATTGGGTCCTTTGTGTTTCTGGTGCATCTAAGTGCTCCTCTAATGAAGCTTGAAGTGATTTGTAATTATTCTGTTGCCGACTTCAGTCCAGCCTGCACCACAGAGTTGTTTGGTGTGACTTAAATTGAAAAGAGTAGTAAGCACATCCAATTTGACAGTTGTGAGATAGTGACACAGTTGGTATTCTACCTGCAGCATATTTTGTTATTGCAAGAAATGAAATTCATATTTCAAGGTCTGTAAGTATAATCTTTCCAGCTATTCAAAACTCTCTCTCCAGTCGTTCCACTCATGACTGAGTATCGTGACCCAAGGACTTTGTTGTTTCTTTTATAAACTGATACCATTCTGTATGCACTTGTTTTTTCTGGACAGTAACTCTCCATGGTAATTCCATGTTCTCTCTTACTTGATCAGCCCATCTTTTTGTGACCCGTCCTTGTGTCCTTGTGCCGGAAACTTTTCCTTGGACAATTAATATTTCCAGGTTGTCATCCTCTCTTCTCATAATGTGACCAAAGAATTGGAGGATTATCTGGTACACAACTTGGCATAGACTTTCTAGTATTCCAATTTCCCAGATGACAGAATCATTTATTTGCCTGGCTGTCCACGGTATTCGCAACATCCTTCTCCAACACCACGTTTCAAAGGCGTTGTTTCGGTTCCTGTTTAGCTTTTATGGTCCAAGTTTCGCTTCCATACAGGAATATCGAGAACACAAGTGAATGGACTAATCTTTTCTTCGTATTCATAGATATTGCTCTATCTTGCCAGATCTTCTTTAATTTTGCCATAGATGTACGTCCTAGAATGATGCGACGTTTGATTTCTTTTTCACAGCTACTTCTATCCTTTATTATTGAACCAAGATAAGGAAACTGACAGACTCTTTGGAGATTGTTCAGGTGCTGTGGCAGCTGAATCTCTGCACCTTTGTTGACAATCATTAGTTTTGTCTTGCTCCAATTAATTTCCATGTCAAGATTGTGACTTTCCTGTTGTACACGATCCATTATCTCGACAAGCTCCTGTACACTGCTGGCTACAAGTATGGTGTCGTCTGCAAAATGGAGGTTATTAATTCTCTTCTCACCAATGGAAAATACTTCTTCCCAACTGTTGAGGGCATGCCTCATGATATATTCACCATAGATGTTAAATAATTGAGGTGATAAGATGCATCCTTGTCTCACACCTTTGGACACTTTGAAACTTGATGATAGATTACCATCAACCCTGACTTTGGCCAAGTTGTTATCGTATAAGCCTTTTATAAGTGAAATGAGATGAGATGGAATTCCCATTTCCTCTAGAACACATCACAACTTCGGCCACAAAACACAATCAAAGGCCTTTTGGTAGTAAATGAAGCACAGAAACCAAGGAAGGTTGAATTCATGTGCCTTTTCAACCAGAATCTGTTCTCGAGTTCCTCTTCCCTTGACAAAGCCAGCCTGTTCTGATGGGAGCTGATACCTAATGAAAGGTTTCAGATGTTCATTTATGATATGCAATAATATTTTACTTGCCATGTGATATTAGTGAGATGGTTTGATAATTCCCGAAGTTCCTTGTTGATCCCTTTTTGTGAAGTGAAATAAAGATAGAAATGAGCCAGTCTTGTAGCCATACACCACTGTCCCATATCTTGTTACAGATGAAGTGCATTAAACGTACTCCTTCTTCTCCCACTTGCTTATTTATTTTCCCAGTGATGCCATCACTTCCTGATGCTTTATGATTCTTCAGGTGTTTAATTACATCTTCTACTTCTCTCCTCAGTATTGAAGGCTCTGGTTCGGAGTTAGATTGATTAGGGATGCACTTATTGCAAACATTCCTGGTAGTCACATCTGCATATAGATTTTCACAGTATCTTTTCCACCTTTCAATGGCTAGTTGTTTCTCTCCAATGAGGGTACAATCCTCATCTTCTACAACCCATGAACGGGGCTTGAAGTTGCGGGTAATTTTCTTTACCTTCATACAGAGATCACGAGGTTGACAGTGCTGCTTATGCAGTTGAGTCTCTTCACAGAATTCATGAATCTGGTTTGCCTTATCAAGTCTGCACTGCTTTTGAATTTTCCGAGGTAGTGATGCATGCATTTGTAAATATTCATCAGTTTCATAATAGTTTCTTTTTAGCTGTTTCCTTTCCTCTGTTAGCCTCAAAGTTTTGGCGCTTAACCATGGCTTCCTAGGAAATGAATTGTGCCCATGTATTTCCTTGCTTTTCGTTCTTCGGACTTATGATGAAGGTGTTGCTGTTGTTTATAGTGTTAGGAAAACTCTCTTACTATGCTCCGTAGTGTGTCTGAGGAGGAGTGTGATGTTCACCCATCATGGGTGACCACACCCGATGTTGCTTAACTGTGTGTTTGTGATTTGGTTGTTTTATTGCTACCCTTTCACCGTACCAGTGTTGTTTGTGTTTGTAGGGGGTTTCTAGGGACCCTCGAGTAGGTGTGGGTCAGAATTTCCAGTTTAACCACTACAGTTGCCATGATCTGGAGTGGTCACCAAGAATTTTCAAGATGGCCACCTGTGTTGTTTAACTGTCTTAAGTCCAGTTTGTTGCTAATATCTTTTAATAGAATTATTTGAGTTATTTATAGTTTTTGGCATGAATTCAGTTGTGCTCGCTTTGGTTGTTGCTTAGTTCCAGTGAGTCATGATGAGTGTTGTGATTAGTTGCAGAGCCAGTTTCATTGAGTCTGGTAGTGGTGGTTGGCTTGGTGGGCTAGATTTTAGGTCTAGGAGTCTTGGTATTTCGTGTGTATTTTGTTTACTGTGTTTTATGTTTGCCTGGTGTTTCTTGATTGCCGCTTTTATGAAAGGGCATCGGGGGAAAGAGCCTGCGTGGTCACCTTTACAGTTGGCACATAAATTATGTTCTGTTTGGGCACTTTGGAGGTAGTGTGGTGATGGTTTTTGTCACATCTGTTGGATCTCTGAAGATGGGAACAGCTGGACACTGAGTGGTGTGGTTGCTGACAGTTGTAGCACTGGACTGCAAGCTTTCATTGAGCTTTGTTTTGTTTCGCTTTAGGTCTGAAGTTAGAGCATTTGCCCTTCCTACCAGCCGTCGGCTCTGTGGGCGATCATGTGGATTGTTGTGGTGTCGGTGAGGAGACTGTATTGACAGCCTCCACCTCACACCTTGGTTGAGAGGAGGGGGGGGGTTGTGTGTGTGTGTGTGTGTGTGTGTGTGCGCGCGTGCGTGTGTGTGTGTGTGTGTGTGTGTGTGTGGTGTTTTTTTTTTTTTTTTTTTTTTTTTTTTTTTTGAGTTGTGATTTTGGTGCCTTGCTAGGCTCTAAGGTTTGTGTTTGTTTAGTGTTCATTAATACTGAGGTCTGAATTCCTGTAGTTTCCTGGGGTGGAGTGTTTGTCTGTGTGTTTTTAACTTGGTGATTGATAGCAGAGTTGTCAGTTTCTGAGGGAGGGTTTGCTGTGGATTTTGCAGTCTGTATGGTCTTTGTTGTGGTTACTTATGTTTGTGTGGGTAGGACTGTCTTGGCTGTGATGAGGTAGGGAATGCTGTCATCATTAGGATAGTAGGTTTAAATGAATTGGAATGTTCAGCTCAAGGCCTTAATTATTGGGTGCATTGTTTTCTTATTGGTTGTGGTGATTAGGATTAGATGGTTTCTTCAATGATGGCAATGTCTTTTAAAGGGAGAAGAGTATTGAAGAGTGAAATTCTATGTTCTCAGAGAGTAGCGTTGGTATATGAGGGGAGAAGGAAAACTGTGATGATGTCTGTTCTGGGAAGTGGTTGGCTCCTAAAGTACCCGAAAGAATTATTTTATTCATCATTGGTTTCTGGTTAATTGATTTTAGGATCTTCACTTTCTGGTAAGAATTGGGCTGAGGTGGTAGATGGGGGGGGGGGGGGAATTTGAATTTGGTCTGGGAATGGGGGAATTAGTGGACAATGAGGGAAGCCTGCTTAACATTGCATTACATTGTGACAAAACTTCCATCATATAGGCTAACTCGGAGGATGTATTAAATCAGTCACCAGAACTGGGGTCATGGTTACTCGATTCACTGTGATTTGTCCATGGTCATGGTTTTAGATTGTTGGGAGGGGGAAGGTGGGGGATGTATGTATGTTTTTGACACACTGGAAAGTCAAACTCATAGTGGACTTGGCTTTATGTAAGAACCTGTTACCTGGGTCATGACAGGGTGAGTGTTTTTAAGTGATTGGTGTCACTGACAAGCCACGAACTCAGAATACCAAGCTGTTAAGACAAATAGCTTTCTTCTTGGTTTACTGGGTCCTGCCTTTTGATTGGCTGGCGGGATGCTAGAGTATTGATTTTCTCAGGGACTGCTGGGTGCTTGCAGCTGTTACTGGTGGCCCATATGGGCCTTGCTTGGTGGCAGTGTTCAGGGTGTTGGCTTGCTCTACTTGGAGGTCTTACTCTCTCTATATGTATCCGTCTTGGTCAAACTCTTGGCTGGGAATCTAAGTAAAATAGTGTACATGTGGTGAGTAAGATTTTATTAAATCGCATAGCTCAAAGCGTTACCCCAGAAATATGACTGAGAGGTCACAATACATCGTTTTTCATGTGAAAACCAGTTTAGAGAGCTTTTATTGTAATGGCAGGCTTCCTTCCCTACTGCCAGCCACAGTCAAGTTGCGCAGTTTTCACTATAATGGCAGACACTCACTCTCCACCTGCCTTTTTTTTACCCCAGAAAGGCTATGGTTTTCCGAAAGGCTTTACGGATCTGCCATTGGACAGAAAACCAACATGACAGCAATATTAACGCAATATTAAAAGCGTTACTTTTAAATACGTATCTGAATAAGTACAAATTCCAAGAAAATTTATTAATGTTTTATTATTGGAATATACAATATGGGATTATTGGTCTGTGTGTAGATATTGTGTAAAACGGTTCCCTAGAGAACAGTATGTTTCCAAGACATATTGCTAAAATTTGTCATAACAACTTGGAGAATGTTAAGAATCAGGAAGACTGTGACTGAGCGAGAGGAAAAAGCGACCTGCATTTTATTATATTATTAGTGCAGTATCTTGCATTGACCCTTCATGCCGTGATGGATGACAGAGTGTGTTTTTGTTTTGTCATTTGTTTAATCTGTTCATGTTCCTTGCCAATCAGAGGCATTTAAAATAAGACATATTTACTGTGAAAAGTGAAGAAAAATGCGAGAGCATGAATGGGCGGCGTGAATCGCACACGGATATTTGTAACTGTTCTCAAGTAAATAGTGCAACTTCTGCTATTTTGTGGCTTATTTTATTCATTCAAAGTAAGGACACTCCAATCCTTAAAAGTATATGCCAAAATACAGGAAAGCATTCTTTCTTGGAAATTATTAGAGTTACAAAGAAAATTCATATTAACTTTTTTTTCTGGCAAATCAAATTTTAAGTACACCTGCTCTGCTCCATAATTTAATAGGACGAACTGTTCAGGCAGTTTATTCACTTTTATGTATCTCAGGCATACATTTTCCTCTGACTTGTTTCACATTTGCTTTCACTACTTGATCCATTTTAGAGATAGTGTGATAGTAAAACACAGAAAAGCATCTTTTTTTTCTGGAATACTGTTAGAATTACAAAGGAAATATTGAATACTGATGAAAATAAACTGTTATTCAACAATCCCAATTTCACACAGAAATACAGACTATATTGTTTACCAACAGTAACTTACATGCCTCTAGTTTCTAACAGTGTATATATTGTGCCAGCTTATATTCCAAAGGGAATATCTAATATATGAATATAAGCAAGACATTGCACTATTGCGAACTTAGCTCGTAGTTTGATTAATGCACCAAAAGACCGCACGCGACTGCTACACGTCAAATGATGCAAATGGGTTCATTTCTGAGGATGCCGAAAGGAAGTGCAGGGATTAACTCTGTACATGACAACTTTTCCCTGTATACAGCCAGTGATGGTCAGACTTCCAGATGGTTATTCGTAACTATAACAGTTCCATCTTACATTGGTAATCTTCACTGTGTCAGCACCGTAGAAATTCATCACTCTCCAATATGACTATCTGCCGCCTATGCTATTCACAGACTGAACTCAGTGTCGCCTCATGATTCAGCCTTCGACTCAGTACTGACGTCACACTGATGTAGACTTCCAGATGGTGTAAACTCTCTGCTTGTGTTCTCTGTGTTTCTATGACACTGGGTTTTACATACAGGAGGTTGTTCGTCCATGACTATTCAAGTAGGGAGGACTGTATGAATAGTTTGATTGGCCTGAAACCGATATGGTATATGTACCTAACTGGCATCTCTAGTATCAACACAAATGACCCATGCCTTCATTGTGTTGCAATTTCCATTATTGCTTGTGTATTTACAAACTTGACCTGATGTCAGTGATAGTCCACACCAGCATTTTATTTCTGATAGATAAAGCAGATGTACCTGTATTATGTTTCAAGAATTTTCTCTCTTCTTTCTTGCAGGATATAGTTACTCTGGTTGCTGCCTTCCTAGCAGTATGTATTTGTGTTTACTGCATTTTTTATGCTCTCTTGACTGAATCTACAAAATGAAATTGGATAAGCTACTAAGCAGGACAAGACTCAAACATCAGGTTGCACAGTGAAGGATAATATAACTTAAGTTTGTTTATTAATACTGTAATAATTGCATAATTTAAATTTAATGAGTCAATATAATTAATCCTAACAATATTAGATTGTTATCAGAAAATATCATTATGGCTTATGGGGATTGCTTTATGCCATTTATTGTCAGCTATGATTTAGAAATAATACTAGTTTTGTTAGGGATATGTTCACCCTTTTCTGTTGGCATTTTGAAGAGAATGCTGAACATAATTTCTCTTTTAATATTGTAACTCAAATTAAATAAGGGGCTAATAATGACAATGTATTACCTCTTACTACAAGTTCATCATGCCACCACCACTCTTAACTAAAAATTAAGTTTTTCTGATGTTACAAATTAGCAAAAATTTAGATGACTTATTTGCAGTCAGTTTCAGAACTTTTGTCAAATAGTCTACACACCGGCTAACTAAACTGCTTTGTAACAATATGCTTATATTGTTAGAATTATTTTGAAAAGTCACAACTTATTATTGATGATCATAAGAACTTCATTCTATTCTATACTGTACAAAATGTAGATATGACCATCGACCAGTGAGTTCTCCTTGGTGCTTGTATGGTTAGATTTAGGCCTTTTACCTTTCTTTTTTTTCCTTTTTTTTTCTTTAATTTACAAAATTTACGTCACACCCACAGAGACAGGTTTCATGGCGAGGATGGGGTAGAGGTGGGAAGGAAGTAACCGTGGCCTTAATTAAGATATAGCCCCAACATTTGCCTGGTGTGTAAATAGAAAGCCATGGAAAAGCATTCCTAGGTGACATCATAAATTCTCTTGAAATTTAGCACACAGTGATGCAGCTACATCTTTGTGAGTGAAAGCCAAGCCAACACTTCAGAGATCCCATCAGTTTCTCTTGTAAACAGACGCATAGAACAAAGAGCACACTGTTAATTGCCATGCGGTTAGGGACGGGCGGCTGTGAGCTTGCATGTGGGAGATAGAGGGTTCAAATCTCACTGTCGGCAGCCGTGAAGATGGTTTTCTGTGGTTTCCCATTTTCAAACCAGGCAAATGCTGGGGCTGAACCTTAATTAAGGCCACAGCTGCTTCCTTCCAACTCCTAGGCCTATCCTATCCTATCGTCGCTATAAGACCTATCTATGTCGGTGCAACGTAAAGACACTAGAAAAAAAACCACTGTTAATTCTATTTTACAGAATTTTTTTTAATGCTCTTTGTTCTATGCGCCTCTTTGGCTTTCACTCACAAAGATGTAGCTGCATCACTGTGTGCTAAATTTCAAGAGAATTTATGATGTCACCTAGGAATCCTCGACTACATATAAACATGCTATGAGAGCATGCATGGTGATAAATCATACGTTGGGTTTTAATCCGAGCTGTTACTGACTCTACCTGGGCTCAAAACTAGGTGACTACATATGAAATTTGTACTGTGCAGAGCAAAGAAGCCAGAAGTGTTCTGCAGAATTTTCATTTTTCATTTCTCTTTGATTGCAATATTAGGTTTGCTGTACTCCTAGAGATATGTGACAGTTCTTCTCAGTTGAAGAACTAATAATGGAAATGTATTACCTCGTACTACAACTCAATCATGCCACCACCACTCTTAAGTCCGTCTGATGTTACGAATCAGCATCAGTGGATATGATACACTGTTGGAAGCCCTGAAAATGGTTTTCCATGGTTTCCTATTTTCACACCAGGCAAAAATTGGGTCTGTATCTTAATTAAGGCTACGATTACTACCTTCCCACTTCTATCCCATTCTCGCTGTAAGACATGTGTCTGTCGGTGTGACGTGAAGCAAATTGTGAAAAAGAGAGAGAAAGAAAGGTAAAAGGCCTAAATCTAACCATACAAGCACCTAGGAGAACTGACTGGTTGATAGTCATATCTACATTTTGTACAGTGTAGAACAGAATGAAGTTTCTTATGATCATAATTTTTTTTACCAGACTCAGCATGTGACTTGAATTAAGATTTAGATTTTACTTTCAGTAATTTGAACTAATAGAACTGGGATACAATTTTATTTGCTTCTAAAATATTAGAGACATGTGAATGTCACAGTTTTCTACTTTCATCTTATAGAATTTTGTGGATATATGTTTGTGAGTGTATGTAAGAATATTTATGAGGTTATTTGAATTAAATGTGCTAGGGATGTTGTAGAAAAATAACCATATTATTAGTATGAATATGTTCTTCCATTACCATCAGACTACAGATTAAAGCAAATAACTAATAGTGATTAGTTTCAATTAAACTTTCATTAGCTTGTCCCACTTATTTTTAGAGTTGCTGGTGCCTCCCTAGCTCATTTTTTCGGTTTGGCTAGGGGTTTAAAACTGGTTGCCTTTCCTGATGCCACATGATTCTTGAGATGAAAATTTTGACACATGATCGACCAGGATTCGAACCTCAGCCTTCTGGAAAGCCAGCAAGTAAGTCACTGAGCTAATCACGCACCTGATTAGTTTCAGTTAACACGTCATAAACTGTTGAAGTTATGGCATAACCAAGTACACATGCCCTCCCCCAACCTCAAATCATCATGTCTTTTAAAAAGATTAATTCTGTTGGTTCATTAACTGAAATTTGCCAAAAGAAGTTGTCTTGGTGGAGTTTTGAAATAGAGAGCCAGAGCCAGCCTCTTACTGCCAAGATAACTAGCTGGATTCTGGATGAGTTCCTGATATTTAAAATTTAAGAAAATCCTTCGCTCTCCATGTCTCAATGTAAGGGATTATAGTGACATTTTTGATGACCACCCAGCAAAGTAAACTCAAGTCAATTGCTAAGCTTCAATCTTATCTATACTATACAAAATCATTTCAGAATCATTTCAGAGTTCTTGACTTCAGAGCTAGTTGGTAGATGGTGTCACTTCAAAAGTCTACTGATGCTACTTGAGGCTATATGACAACCATTAATTGTAAAATCTTGAATATCTATTTTTAGACCAACTTTGCTTTACAGGAGTGAAACCTGGGTGGACTCAGGATGTCTTATTCATAAGTTAGAAGTAACAGATATGAAAGTAGCAAGAATGATATCGCTGGTACAAACAGATTGGAACAATGGCAGGAGGGTATTTGGAATGAGAAGATAAAGGTTAAGTTAGGAATTAACTCAGTTGATGAAGCTGTATGCATAAACCAGCTTTGGTGGTGGGGTCATATGAGGTGAATAGAGGAGGATAGGTTACCCAGGAAAATAAAATAGTTGGTCACAGAGGGTAAGAAAAATAGAGGGAGACCTAGACAATGATGGTTGGACTCAGTTTCTAATGATTTAAAGATAACGGATATAGAATTAAACAAGGTGGCAGAACTAGTTACAAATAGAGGATTATGGTGGCATTTAGTATTATCATTTTTTTTTCACTGGAAGAATGACACAAGACACACTCGACGATATGACCTGCAGTGGTTAACTCTAAGTACACTTTAGTCCTCTGTATGTCTACCCATTAGTCCCATTTCCTGAAACAGGGTCAGGGATGAGGTGAGAGGAATATTTATATTGCATGTTTATATGGCCGGATGCCCTTCCTGATGTTAGCCACAGTTGAGGAGATAATGAAGATGAAATGAACGATGATGAATGACATTGGGTAAGTAACTGGAAAGAAATGGCTCTGGCCTACAAATAGGCGCTGTACTGGCATTTGCTGGGAAGTAAAAATGGGAAATTGTGGAAAATCATTCTCAGGAAAGCCAACGGTGGCTATCGAACTCACGTCTCCCAAATGCAGAGCCGTAGCGTGGCTACTCCGCTCGGTAATGTTATGAAATATATGTACATAAAGCTACTTTCAATAACATTTTAGTTTCATTTTGTGTCTTTGTTCATCAAAAAGTGGAAAATTTAGTCCAAGAATACTCACAGAAGCTGAACTCACGCTCTGCACAAATAATATAAATAAATATTCTATTGGGTATAAGCCTCCGTGGCTCAGGCGGCAGCGTCTCGGCCTCTCACTGCTGGATACCGTGGTTCAAATCCCGGTCACTCGATGTGAGATTTATGCTGGACAAAGTGGAGGTTTTTCTCCGGGTACTCCGGTTTTCCCTGTCATCTTTCATTCCAGCAACACTCTCCAATATCATTTCATTTCATTAATCATTCATTAATCATTGTCCCAGAGGAATGCGAGAGGCTTCCGCAGCTGGCACATTTCCTATCCTCGTCACTAGACGGGGGCTTCATTCATTCCACTCCTGACCCAGTTGAATGACTGGAAACAGGCTGTGGATTTTCATTTTCATTTTCATTCTATAGGGTGTATTTCTGTATCAAAGTATGATGGCAAAATTGGCCCTCCATCAATATTACGAGTGGGAATAATAGTCATAGTTCCGAGACTGTTATTACATATGTCAGATCCATTCTGTCACTGCCAGTGTCACTTGTGTGGTTGTTGCTCTTAGATGAGCTTGAGAAAGAATTTTCAACTTCAGAATCACATACACTAAAATTTGACACCTTTTTGTCTGTATCATCCAATATTGATACTATATTGGTATTGCTAATCTGTTTTTGTGACACCATTTCACTGGAAAAGCCTCAAACATACATAACAAGTATGCGTGCGAAGAAACCGTGTCGTGCAACATGTGTATTATGCAACTCTCACTAACAAGAAAAAAATATTGCAAGATACTGAGGGGATTTTCCTCATCAGTAGAGGTGAAGGAACATCTTCTGCCATCTATGAGCATATTTATATACCTCCTTGGCAAATAAAGCAGTGAAATTAAAACAGAACACATATCTTTCGCCCGGAGAAAAAAAAATGTAGAGCATATATATATTTCCACTTGCAAAGAGTTAACAAAAAATTCCTGGTGATGTACACCATTTGTACTCTCTGACCTGAAGTACCCTGTATTGGATTTTCTTTTTCCAATAAAATCAGAAAGAGAAAGTCCACTTGATGGTTGAAAATTTCACTTTTGAGTCATAACTCAAACCCTAAACAAAAGATAAAAGTAATTACAGTAAAACCTCATTTAGATATTTCTGCAGGGCACAAGAAAGAAAACACATTAAAAGGAAAGAGAACACGTTAAAAGAGAAAATTTACTACTGAATATGTGAACAAAAACAATCCAACAAAAATATGGAAATACTTGATATGTTTTCTTGACATGCATGCATTTTACATTATGTATGTATGGATAGGCCTATGGTGGAAGCTATATCTACCACCAGAATCAGAGAAGAGAATTAAAAGGTGTGAAAAAAGAGAGAGGGAGAGTAACTATGAAAACAACAGAATGTTAGGCCGGGCTGAGTGGCTCAGACGGTTGAGGCGCTGGCCTTCTGACCCCAATTTGGCAGGTTCAGTCCTGGCTTTTGATGGTATTTGAAGGTGCTCAAATATGTCGGCATTGTGTCGGTAAATTTACCGACACGTAAAAGAACTCCTGCGGAACAAGATTCCGGCACCTCAGCGTCTCCAAAAACCGTAAAAGAGTAGTTAGTGGGACATAAAGAAAATAACATGATTATTATTATTAACAGTATGTTAAAAGGTGTATAAAACACCAGAGAACAAATTAATTTGAAAATATTTGCATTGGGGCCCCATAAAAGTATCAAAATATTATTACAGATCATACTCTTTCTAAAACAAATGTTAATTGAAGTCTTATATTTTAGACCAGTGGGTTATTAAACACTGTTTTCTGGTCACATTCTTCGACTATGAATTATTTGGAGGTTATACTCGGCCATGTGCAAAAGTATTACTTTGGCCACCATCCTGAATGCAACAGCATTTAAACTAACTCGGGTCAGAACTTGAAGGTGAGAGTTTCAACATTCATGCCACTTCTATGCACTTAAAGATGCAGATGGATGTCTGTCCACTTCCTAGGTTTTCATTTTGTTTTCATTAGTAAGCAATTTCCTGACTTCTTCCGTATCCATAATTAGGCTATCACAATACACTATATAATCAATTTCACATGATTATGTTCCTAATTCATAGCTAGACACTCATGCGACGAATTTTCACTACCTTTCGCTGTATCATTCAACACAGAATACATTTCTAACTTCTGAGTGGAATACAAAATACAAGCACAAAACAGGCTCACTGGGTTAGTCAGCAATCACACTGCTAACCAGCATGCAAAATTAAACTTTCCTTGCTTGCTTCCCTAAAGCGCATTGTTCCCTCTGAAGTTCATGAATGCAAGGTCTTTTATCAATCTGCTTCCTCTGGCAAGGGCTCCTATCTGTGTTGGAAATCATGTACTTTTCACAAGGGATGATAAAGAACATTTTCAGGGGGAAAATGTGATCTTACCAAGTGGTACCGGTAATAGCAAAAAATTCATGACGCGATAAGTGCGGTACTTTTATATAGATTTAGAATTCATACTAGCTGATGTACCTGTGCTTTGCTATGGAATTCTACATTGCATACAGAATTCTAGCTTAGGGAGTGTACACGTTGTAAGATTGTATTAAATTGAATAGCTGTTAGCGTTACTGCAGAAACGTGACAGGGAAGTCACCATACATCTTTTCTCATGTGAAGACTGGGTTAGGGAATTTTCATTGTAATGGCTACCATCGGTCACAATCAAGTTGGGGAGTTTTCATTATAATGGCAGACACTTAGTCTCCACCTGCATTTTTACAACCTCAGAAAGACTGTCTTAGAGGTTTTTCCAACTGAAATCAACATAGGTCATTATAATGACGTCAGCAGGAATGTCGCGATTAAAAGCAATGCTATCATTTGAAATACTTGATCAAATGAAAAACTACACATAAGTGCGCACACTGATCATTCCAATCAGCGTCTCAGAGTAGGGATCGAATAGCTGGAATACTATGATGAACCAGTTTCACACCAGTAGTATCAGAAAATGTATGAACCAGAGGAAATGCATGCTAAAGAAGAAAGATATCTAACTCCCCAGCTATTTCCTTCCAATATTCAAGCAGCCTGTTATACTCGGTACGCAACAGTTGTACCATCTATTGGAGATGAATGGCAGCAGAAGAGACAAAGAACATCACAACAAACAATGGTCAATGTTATGTTATTGTTGACCAATTTTATGAGCTTTTGATGTTGTAGTCCTTCACATTTAGCCTTCTTCCGACTTGACTTCATCTGGCCTGATATAATAAATTACACCATTAAAACCTAAGGTGTCATATAATTTAATGATAAATCAATTTATCCTAGAAAGGGTTTTAACAATAACAAGACAAAGATTTTAAATCTGGTAGTATGATAGTTGAATTTTTAATGGGCCTAAGCTTAAGTGGAATACAACAGAACAAACAGTAACAAGAAACATTTTATCTTTGGCCGACTCTTCTAAGAAATCCATCTGAAGTTTTAATACCTATTTTAAAGTGTTGTACAACATAAGAAAAACCAGTTAAACTTTTTATAAGTGTTTTAAAGCGTTCCATTATGTTTTAATGTGTTCCATTATAACAAGCATTATCAAGAAATGGACAGTTTGCATATATGGGTTAAAGATAGGGTTATATATGACAATGTTTTATGTAAAAGATAATAATGTTATATCTTGAGATATGGGGAATGTTGATGTAGAAATCGCTGATGAAGGGAGTTAGGGCTCCCGAAACATGTGCGTGTGAAACATTGTATAAAGTCAGATATTGATAATATATTGACAGGGCGGACCAAACAATCACCCATTGTATATTATATTCTTCCGACTCTGAAATACCACTCTTATCATAGTCGGTACAGTAAAAATTAATAATACATAAATGATCGAAAATTTTATTGTGTATAACTTTTGTTATGTAGTACTTTTTGACAGGACCAATAACATAGGTATTTAAAAATTAAATTTTAGGTGCCTTCCCGTAAACTACCATTCGATCCAGGGTGAATAAAATTATTTGTAGTCTAGACTGTAGTTTCTTATTCCCCGACACTACATACAGATTTTCATTAAATTCTCCTCAGCCATTTTCTCGTGGCTTGGCGTTGATATGGACTTAGCAACAAAAATACAAATTCATGAATATCTCTGTTATCATACCCAGTATGGTGAAAATGTATAAGACATAAATGATCAGAAATTTAATTCTATATAACTTTAGTTATGTGGTATTTATTGATAGGACCACTAATAACATAAATATTTGAGAATTAAATTTTAGGCCTTTCCCTAAACTACCATTTCTGTCAGCATGAATAAAATGATAGATAGCCTAGACTATAGAGGCTCATTCCCCGACTTTACATACCTATTTTTATTAAATTCTCCTCAGCCATTTCCTTGTGATGTGTGTACATACATACATACATACATACATACAGACATACATACATACATATAGACAGACAGGCAGATGACAGAAAATTACAGAAATACCATTCTTTGTAAATTCTGAGCAATGTACAGACAAAACTTATTTTATGTATATAGATTATGATCTTTCCTACTTTTTTAAAAGCTCCACTCAAGGAAAGCAGCATATATTTCCTCATCCTCTTCTAGCTTTCCTGTATGAGTATTACTTTTTTCTTTACTAGTGGTTTAATATCTTACTGACTCATGTACTGTAGGTTTTTGGACGATAGGACAAGAAAGGGGTAAGAGTGGGAGGGAAGCAGTCATTACCTTAATTCAGATATAGCCCCAGCATTTACCTGACATGAACATGGGAAACCTTCTTCAGTGCTGCCCACCATCTCCCAAATGCAAACTTACAGCTACATGGCCCGTACTGCACAGTTAACTTATTTTGTATGAATATTACTGTTATAAGACCTGTCATTGAGGAATGCAATGGGAAACTACCTCACTCATCTTGCCTAGTACGCCTCATTTGGGCTCTGCCATTAGTTTTTGCGGTTTCCCTAAAACTGCATAGCCTTTGGTGATGCTATTTGAGGATCCAACCAGCCTCTGGGCTGATGACCTAACAGACAGACAAGACCTGTACGTACTATGTACCCAGCATTATTTTCACCAACATGACCACCAAGTGATACTCTCTACCTTGGGAGTGTGGACTAACATCAATCAGTCAGTCGCCTAGTTGGCAGATTCTGTATCATTTTTTTTACCTAGCTCTTTCTTAAACGTTTTCAAAGAATTTGGAAATTTACTGAAAATTTCCCTTGATAAATTATTCCAATCCCTTAATCCTCGTCCTATAAATGAATATCTGCCCCATTTTTTTCTCTTGAATTCCAACTTTATCTTCATACTATGATCTCTCCTGTTTTTAAAAGCTCCCCTCAAGCGTATTCATCTACTAATGTCATTCCATGGCATCATTCCACTGACAAATTGAAACATACCACATAGTCGAGCATCTCGTCTCTCTACTCCCATGTCTTCCCACCTCAAAGATTGGAACATTTTTGTAACATTACTCCTTCATCAGGAATCACCCAGAACAAACCGTGCTACTTTCCTTTGGATCTTTTCCAGTTCTCGTATCAAGTAGTCCTGGCGTCGGTCCCATACTCTAATTGGGGGTCTTACCAGAAACTTTTACGCCCGCTCGTTTACATCCTTACTCATCATCATCATCATCATCATCATCATCATCAATGTTCCATTCCAATTGCCCGGGTGTGGTTAACAAGCCTCCTCCACTCCATTCTGTCCTTCCACTTTTCCTGCTCCATTACTTCCGCCACATCCAATCCAGCTTCTCTAATGTCCTTCCAAATCTGATCCATCCACATTCTTCTCGGTCTTCCAACTGGTCTCTTTCCCTTAACTTCTCTTTTTGCTACCCGTTCCTTTCCCATTCTTTTTACATGTCCGAACCATCTCAGTCTTGCTTTCTGTATGTTCTGTACTAATGGTTCTATATTCAGCTCTTCTCTGATTTTAATATTTTGAATTCTATCTCTTCTTGTCTTTTCAACCGATGTTCTTAAAAATTTCATTTCTACTGCTTGGATCTTACTATCTTGTCTCTTACTAGTTACCAGCATTTCTAGTCCGTATGTTACAATTGGTATGAAATACTGTTTATATAATGTTAATTTTGCTCTCTTGGGTACTTTGTCATCCCACAAAAGCTCTCTGACTTAATGATAAAATGTTGTACCTTTACGTAGTCAGTTATTAATTTCAGGGTTGACTTCATTACTTCCATTTATAATGCTACACAGATATGTAAACTGTTCTACATTCTTTAACCGTTCTTCATCTATATTCACTTGGCATCTCTTTTTCTCTTTTCCACAGTGCATGACTACAGTTTTTTATTTACTAATTACCATTCCACACTCCTTCAGATTTTCGTTCCAAATGTCCAGTCTCCTTTGTACTTCCTTTTCTCCCTTTCCCTAAATCACCACATCATCTGAAAATACCAAAGCATTCACTTCATCACTACTGATACTCTGTTTAAGATGTTTTATGATTTCATCCATCAATATAATAAACAACAATGGCAACAGTGCACTTCCTTGCTTGAGACCATTTTATAAAATGTTTCATAGTCACCACTCCCCACTTGTACACTGCTTTTACTCTCATGCTACAACATTTTTATCTTGTTAATTAATGATTTTGGTACATTCCTTTTCAGTAGGCATTCCCATACATGTTTCTTCTTAACTGTATCATAAGCTTTTTCCAAATCCAAAAATACGAAGATGATTTCCTTGTTCCTTTCCAGATGTTTTTCCATTATCATTCACACTGTAAATATCAAGTCATTTGTTAATCTGTTTGGTTTAAAGCCATATTGTTCTTCCTCTAACTCTGTTTCTATTATATACCTCAGTCTTTTGTCTCTGACTTCCTCCATTATTTTTAGCCCATGTGATAATAGGGTTATACCTCTATAATTTTCACATTTCTTCCTATTACTTTTTTTGAACAGTGGTACAATGCTTCCATGTTGCCAATCTTCAGGTATCCTTCCATATGGCATTGAGGGCTCTGTATACCCACTATAGTCATGCATCCTGCTACCTTGATCACATCAGCATTGAATTCATCTTTTCCACTTGCTTTACCGTCGGTCATTGCTTTTACTGTACTTTCAAGTTCACACCATGTTATCGGGTTCTCTTCTTTTTCTCCATCTGTTATTTCCATTTTCTGATCTCATTCTTCCTCCGAGCAGTCATCCTCATTATATAGTTTTTCAATACTTCGCCACCATCTTCTGAAGACACTTTTCGTCATGTACTCTGAATCCATCTTCTCTCTCTAATGCCTTGATTTTTTCTTGATTTATTCTTTTCGATTTTATTACTCTGTATAATAGTTTCTGATTTCCTCGACTATCTTGCTCAATTTTGTTGGTAAACTGTCCCCAACATTTCTCCTTTTCTTCCTTGATACTCCTCTTAACTTGTAGTTTCAATCTTTTGTATTCCATATGTAACCTTTCTATCTTATTCTCATCCCTCTGATACATTTTTGCTTTTCGTTATCCATTTCTTTCTTCACCTTGTTCCTTTCTTTTATTTCTTTTTTATTTTTATTTTGTCTGTCCACCACCATGTCTCCTTTCCCTTAACCTTTGGTTTTGTTTTCACACATACTTCAATTGCTGCTTCCACAAATATCTGTCTTAAATTGTCCCACTCTTCTTCTCCACTTTGTATTTCCATGTTAGGCAACTTCCTTTTTATACAATCTTGGAATGACATTCTTTTATCCTCCTCCTCCAATTCCTAAATTCTGATTTTTGGTTTCTTCTTCATTACAATTTTAGGGATTTTTACTTCTTTTACTTCCACAATCAATACTCTATGATCACCTTCCATACTTTCACTGGGGATTATCTTCTTATTCATAACGTATCTTCCCAATTCTCGGTCTGTTATTATAAAATCAGTGAGTGTTCCATACTGTCCATCCCAACTATATCGGCTGATCTTATGGCTATTCCTCTTCCACTTGCATCCTTACTAAAACCCCTAAATACTCTCATAACCATGTGAAGAGATCTGTAATCTTTCTTAACAAACCTCTATGAAGATCATTCCTTATATTAACATCTTGGTACTTACGGAGTTCCCATAAGGTACTGTCACCCCATGAACAAAGTAATTAAAACTAAGGGGTCTTTTGCTCTTGGTGAAACTTGCAACTTGATTTTTCATCCCATTTACTATCATACCATTGTCCGCTGTCCATATCACATTTTCTAGGTCCCCCTGCAATCGCTCACTATCCTGCAACTCATTTATAACTCTATATAGTATAACATCATCTGCAAATAGCGTTATCTGTGATTCCAGTTCTTTACTCACATCATTTATACATATAGATTAAAAAATATAAATGTCCAATAATACTGCCATGCGGGACTCCCACTTAATCATTATAAGATCAGATTACACTTCATGTACTCTAATTCTTTGAGTCCTATTTTCTCGAACTCTAGTCACCTATTCAACCACTCTTTGTCTAGTCCAATAGCCCTCACTTTCGTCAGTAATCTCCTATAATTTACCCTATCAAAAGCCTTGGATTGGTCAATAGTGATACAGTCCATTTGACCTCCTGTATCTAAAATATCTGCTATATCTTGCTGGGATCCTTCAAGATGAGCTTCACTGGAAAAACCTTTCCTAAACCTGAACTGCCTTTTATCAAACCATTTAGTAATTTTGTAAACCTGTCTAATATAATCAGAAAGAATGCTTTTGCAGAGCTTACAAGCAACACATGTCAAGCTGACTGGCCTGTAATTTATCTGCTTTATGTTTGTCACCCTGTCCCTTTTACACTGGGGCTACTATTGCAACTTTCCATTCATTTGGTATTACTCCTTCATGCAAACAGTAATCTTTCAGATTTGGCACTATATCCCAATCCATAGCCTTTAATACATCCCCAGAAATCTTATCAACCCCAGCTGTACTTCTAGCTTTCAACTTTTGTATCTTTTTGTAAATATTATCCTAGGTAAATGTCAGCAATTTTCCACTATTAGTCACCTCCTCTGTCTGGACTTCATCTTTATATCCAGCTACCTTTACATACCACTGCCTTCTGTAAGTCCTCACATATACATTCCCCTTGTTCATAATTGATCCCTGGAATGTCCTTCCTGGAATCTGTCTGGACTTCATCTTTATATCCAGCTACCTTTACATACCACTGCCTTCTGTAAGTCCTCACATATACATTCCCCTTGTTCATAATTGATCCCTGGAATGTCCTTCCTGGAATCTGTTTCTGCCTTAAAATATCTATACATATCCTTCCATTGTTCCCTAAAATTCATATGGCTGCCAATTATGCTTGCGATCATGTTATCCTTAGCTGATTTTCCCCCCGCTAAATTCAATTTCCTAGTAAGCTCCTTCAATCTCTCCTTACTCCTGCAACCTTTCTGAACCCTTTCTAATCTTCACCTCCTTCTTAATCTCTTTATTTCCCTTTTATAATATAATGGGTCCTTACCCTTCCTTACCACTTTTAAAGGTACATACCTGTGTTCACACTCAGCAACAATTGCTTTAAACCCATTCCATAGGCTGTTTATTTACCATTTTCCACTGATGATAATTGCTTTCAAAAAATTTTCCCATGCTTCTCTTATCATCATATGGGATTGCATAATAGTCCTACTTTTACGACATTCCTTTCTGTCACATTTAATTTTATCTACGACAAAACTACTTCATGATCACTTATACCATCTATCACTTCAGTTTCTCTATGGAGGTCATATGGTGATTACGAGGTTCCATGGCATTAGATTACTTCCACTTATTTGTGCCAGGCTCCTCACTTTCATCTTTACTGCCTCATCTCCCTTGATCAACTCATGTTCTTTTTCTGATCCTGATGGTATTAAGTTTGGGAGGCCTAAGTTGTCTTTCGTTTTTATGCCTTTCATGCTCTTTCCCTTTCTTCTGCCAGTGGATTTAGGGCCGCTCACCCCATATAAGGTTGCTGTTACTATGCATCAACTAATTTCTATACAGCCTCTACATGCAGACCTACATTAATACTAATTTGTGTTTGTTTCCGTTTTTTTTAACGTCGTACCGACACAGATAGGTCTTATGGTGATGATGGGATAGGACAGGCCCAGGAATAGGAAGGAAGCAGCCATGGCCCTAATTAAGGTACAGACCCAGCATTTGTCTGGTATGAAAATGGGAAACCATGGAAAACCATCTTCAGGCCTGCCGACAGTGGGGTTCCAACCCACAATCTCACAGCCTCCAGGTGGCCTTGAAGTACTGGCAAGTGCTTTGGCTAATGCTGTATTTATCTTTAATAATTTAAAAATATATGGCAAGAAATTTTTATGCTTTTAAAGACACACTGCGAATGCACAGGTCAAGAACTTTCATCAGAATGCTTTATGAAGTCAATCGGATTGTTGCTCTCTCTAGATCGTGGAGTCATCAGCATTGCCAATGCATTATGAGAGACTTTGTCTCATTTTCAAAAATTGATGCCTGCCTGGCCATCAGATGATAAAGATGTTAATTCCCATAGAGAACCTATGCAGCCTAGCCTATGCAGTGGCCTATACAGTATGCACTAGCCATGCGTCTTGGTAGGTGTGCTATTTACCAACTGATGAGCCCAGATTAGCATACTGAGTATCATAATTTTTATGTCGATATTTTTCAGGACACTGTTAAGATTAAAGTTATTTTAAGAGAATTTTCAAGTCATGAAGCATAATATGCATGTACTATGACAATATTTGACTCTGTTATTCCAAGAAAATTTTAAGATTAATGTCTTACTTGTGTAGATTGTAGATAATTTAGGAGGCAGATACAAAGACAGTTGTTGTTTTAAGGAGATACATAGGTCACGAGACATCATTCTCACCATGTTTGTTATGGGCAGTTAAGTATTAAGTAAAATAATTTTGCCGAGTGTGTTTTCATAGGTACAATTTCATAGAAATGGTCTGCAGACTGTTTCATTAGCAAATTTTCAGAATCTTATAATGAAATGCCTTTGTCTGAGTGGTGGTGGTTAGGTTTGCTGTATGTAAATTGTGCATATCACTTATCTTATTTGTTCCAGAAGAAGTACCATATATTTACCTTAAGACTGATTTTTAACTCTGTTTCATAAAAAAAGTTTAGCTTATCACTGCCTTTTGATGTTAGCTGTGGTGAATGCAACAGAGGTATATATTATGAATGAGGTGCAATTAGATCTCAATATAGCAATATTCATTGTGATAAATTTAATAGCTTTTAGCTTTGGATTTACTTTGATGCACTTCTCTCTCTTTTTTTTTTCTTTTTCTTTTTGGTGTTGCCCCAGTTTAATTTGTTCTTTTCTTTTCAGTGTGATATTTTGGAACTATATTCCTATTTTTTTTTTGGATGACATTAAATGTATATTGTTTATTTACTTGTGTGGTGTTTATAGAAGTGACTGGTATCAATGAGATGCAATATTCTTTTCAAATTTGCTATGATGTTTTGAGAGTGAATATGATGTACATTCGCTGTATCATCATCATAATCATTTGGCAACTCAGTTCAGCCTTGGCATGTTCTTCATATTTTGGCAGGTATGTGTCAGCTCTGGGCAAACTAGGAGATGATCTTTACCTACTCTGTTGTTTTCATGCTGTAGAGTTGTTAGAACTGAAGATTTTGAAATAGTGTTGTTGTGCAACATGATATTTATTACTTGTACTAATCAACATTTACTCCTGCTTGTTTTCTGAGCTTATTTTTATTTTTACTAGCTTATTTTTATTGTTTACTAAAGTGAAATTTCTATTCTATCATTGTCATTTTGATGACTGAGATAGTGTCATCGTATAAAAATTTCTCCTTTTATAAACCTTTAGACTGTACCTGGCTGTCGGGTTAATATGAGAGCGGATCAAGTATATACTGGAATTTTAATTTTATATTTTAAGGATTA
Organism: Anabrus simplex; assembly: GCF_040414725.1. NCBI lineage: Eukaryota > Metazoa > Arthropoda > Insecta > Orthoptera > Tettigoniidae > Anabrus > Anabrus simplex. The sequence continues at coordinate 223,947,574 of NC_090270.1, read as the reverse complement.
AGCCGAGAGGTCTGGAAGCAACATGTCACTTTTCTATATATCCTCTTAATTTAGAAACACATTTTTCCCATTTAATTGACAGTTTTTAAATTCTATCCTCAAAGAAATAATAATGTTGTTGATTTTACATCCCACTAACTACATTTTACAGTTTTCGGAGATACCAAGGTGCTGGAAAAAATGTCTCGCAGGAGTTCTTTTATGTGCTGGTAAACCTACCAACACGAGGCTGGTATTTGAACATCTTCAACATCTATTCGGCTCTGAAGGCCAGCGCTCTACTGTTTGAGCTACTCAGCCTGGCTATCCTTAAAGAAAGAACGGGGACGTGTTTGCTGCCAGTTGTATATAAGCTTCTCTACTCCTCCATTGTTGTCAAATCGTCATCTCCTCAAACACCTCCTTAAGTGATTGTAAGGATGATGTTCTGGTGGTGTCCAGTGAATTTCTTCCAATTTATTGCATATTAAAGCAGCATTGTGGGGCCTTATATTATCATGGCAAATAACGACATGTTGGTTTGGTTGTCAGTGTCGTCGTCCACAAGTTAGCAGTAGTTCAGCTTTCATTGCAGTAGATGATACAGTGCAAAAAATCTTCTCCTTCCTTGCAGTGAGCTAGGAGCATCTGGTAAATTTCCAGATGAGCATGCTTGTTGCTCAGTAAGTAGCAACTCAAATGGCAGACATTTTCCAGTAGTCTTAGAAGGTTATCACTGATTAGAGGCGGCAAACTATCGATAGTAATCGCCATCGATATTTTCCGATATTATGAGCTTTACTATCGATAGTAATCGATAGTTTGTCTGGCCGCGCGGTGTAGGGGGCAACGCGTCCGCCTGTCACCCGGTGGCCCGGGTTCGATTCCCGGCTGGGTCAGGGGTGTTTAATTGTAAATGATTAATATCCCTAGCCTGGGGACTGGGGGTTTGTGTCGTCCTTAATGTTCCTTTACTCACATTCAACACTCTACACTTCCTCCATTCCAATTACACAAAGGTTCATATCACATGGTGCAAGTAGGGGCAAAAGATCTCTATAGGTTGACGCCCCGAACAAACAGCATTTTAAAAAATCAATAGTTTTCAAAAAGTGGAACGAATCATACCATTATGCCTGAAAATAGAACATTTATTGAACACAATCTACAAAAAATCATTACAAAGCACAACAATTTCATGCTATGTAATTTCTGAAATTCAAATCGGAATCACTCGTAAATCTCTTCAGTGGCACGTCCGAGACTTTCTCGGGCTGCACGCGCTTGCCCATAACGTGACCGCCCGAGAAATTCTTGTTCAGCTGCAGTGTACATTTTGCGATCGCCCGGCATTTTCTTGGGTATTGTAATATATTTGGAAAAATGTTTTACAGCATTCTCAACAGCTGGCAGGAGAGTTTTCAGTTGTTTTCATTAAGTCTTTGACCTAAAATGTGCCTTATCTTTTCTCGTCAACATACAATCTCTGACAACTTATAAATCTCATTTTTTGTCCCATATTGGCACCAACTCAACTAAGGTTAGGTTGAATGGAGAATCCCAGCACTGAAGTCGCAGGTACACAGAGATACTTAAATGCACACCTTTGAATTGGAACAAACTCCTCACCAGTTAACTGCAAACAGCGGTACAATTTCTGTTAGGGTATAAAAAACCTAGGGTTGACTATCGATAGTAGGCAATTGACTATCGATATCAGACGATAGTGGTCGCTATTGATAACTATCGATAGCACTATCGATAGTTTTCCGCCTCTATCACTGATGATGGATTGAGCACTCCTATTCCTACTGGTGATGTAATTTCATTTGCCATTTGCTTAATTAAAAGTCACAAACAAACAGCACAAATATTTTGTCTGGGATATTTGTGCGGGGCCATCATTAGTGTGGTCTGTTTTCCACAGCTTTCTGTCGTGTCATAAGCTTTTTATGCCAGTCAACTAATTGCATCTTTGAAAGGCCAATTTGTTCCTGAATCTGTGCCTGCAGTCTTTTCAGAACATCAAGTTTGATGCCTTCTTTGGCAAGAAAATCACTATGATCTGTTGCCCATTCATTTCTCTACTGATGATAGGAATGCCTCACCCTGCATGTTGGGTATGTAATAATCGATTTTGCACATTCCCACCAGTCTCCACTCGAGACCACAGAACAGTCCCCTTGGTTCTTCAGTTCATCATCATCATCATCATCATCATCACCTTGAACAGTTTCTAGCCTTCGACTAGATCTGTTGTTGATTCTGGAGCAAAATTTCGCAACTGCATGCCCTTGCTGATGCCAACCCATCATGAGATCTAAAGAGCCGCTCCTAATCTTGACTTCAGAATAGACGCCCTACTTCAGTTGCTTGTAGAAAATTCAAATTTATATTTGATCCACCTCCGTAGTAATACCTAAGCCTTGAGGTGTTGGGGATCTGAAGTCTTGATTGGTCATATAGCTTTTCGAAGGGCCTGTGTGCAACTGTAATGAGAGGACAATAGTTTTCACGCCTCGATTTGTTACTTATAGAGCAATGTTTTGGACAATTTCTACAGTATTCAGAGTAGGCTTGCTTGTGGTAATAAGTACTTTACTTCCGTATGTCTTGACTAGTTTAATGTGCCTGATAGTGGTGTTCATTGTATCTTGTGAACTTTCCTAGATACCTCCAGTAAAATGTGTTATTTATTAAGAATTTATTAGACACGTTGTGTGCATGTTCAACGCATATAATAATGATATCATTAAGTTCCTGTCATCTGCATAATACATCAGTGACTTCTACATGACATCCGCTCTTAATTAATGGAAGAAGTCTAACTTTCTAATGCAGCATGTGTTCAGCACGCCCACGACTTCCATTACAGGATCTGTAGCCAAAGAGGATTTCACCAGGCTTTGGATCAATGTTTGTGTATCATGAAGGCTGGTTGGATCCTCAACAGCTCCACCATTAGTTGCCATAGATGGCCTAGGCATCACTGAAGAGGTGTACTAGGAAAACTAGTATGCCTTTGCTGGCAAGATCTAGTGTTTACAGTGCACTATATCTTCAGGTTTGGGATAGAGCAATTTTGTTACTTTCATTGATCTGTCTCAGTCTTATCCTTGGCTTTGATAGTATGAAAGTGATGGAGGTACGAGTGATGCTAGTAATGCTATTCCTTACGCAGCCAGTCCCTGCTATGAATGGTGTGAAAATGTTGCTCATAGGGTCAGTTGGTGCATGCATTCCAGTGGGCTTGGCAGACTGATATGTAATAGCAACTTCTGGCTCAGTGAGGAAAGCAATGGGAAACTACCTCACTCATTTCCCTAGTACACCTCTTCAGTGATGCCTAGGCCATTTATGGCAACTAATGGTGAAGCTGTTGAGGATCCAGTCAGCCTTTATGCTGAGGACTGAACAACAGGCAAACTAGTATATGATACTGTAGGCAGTGCTGTCCACAGAGAGTGTAGAAACACTGATCCAGTGCCTGGTGAAATCCTTTTTGGCCACAGATCCTGTAATGGAAGTTGTGGGTGTGCTGAATATGTGGCACATTGGAAAGTTAGGCTCCTTCCATGTGATTGAATTAAGAGCGGATGTTATGAAGGGGTCATTGTCAATTCTCATTGCTTCCTGTCCCTTTCTCTGATTCATATGCTGCTATATTTTCTAGGTCATTGATCTGTGCTAGTTCCCTGATATTGTGTCAGTTGGTCATTTGGTACACAAATCGGGTCAATGCTGTTCTCGATAGACAAAGGGCTTGTTTTAAGTATACTGCTTTAGTTGCTTCTATCTCTTCAAGTTTGCAGGATAAAATAGATTGATATTTTACTAATTGTATAGGAGGCAATTAGTAATGTTTACACCCCTAGAAGGTGCACCAAACTACTTCAGCTAAAATTTTTGAGATTGTATCCTGGGCTGTTGGTAGTGTCTGTTCTTTGGAAGATCTTAGAGAAATATCTTTCGCATATTTCATGGGTATCTGGAACTTTGGTTGTCTTGTGTTTTCTGATCATGTAAGGAGTCATTATTGCCAGTAGTATAGTCTCAAACTTTTGCTGAGCATTCTGAAGTTGCTTCTCTCCTACAAGGTTTTTCCCTATTCTGAGTATTCTCTGAATGCTTCCTCTGATTTAAATACTCTCTGTCTGTGTAGTTTTTCCAATCCTATTTTTCTAAGAGTGTAACATTCTTTGTCAAACGAAGGTTTGCCTTTTTCTCCTTGGTGGTCTTTCCTCTGCTGAACTCAAGAGAGCATTTTCAGGCAATAATAGTGCTCCATCGATGTTTTCATTTCCTATAAGTACATTATTGGTTCTGTGCCTGGTATTTCATTGAGCAGGGCCATGTTAAATGTGTCCTGGAATTCATTCCTGTTCTAAATTCGTGACTTCCAACTCCTCTATGATGAAGGTTGTTTGAACTGAGATGCACTTCTTTATGGAAGACCAAATGTGTTCATGGTTTTATATGTGTTTCTTTCCCTCTATAGAATACTAAATCTGATACTCTTGAACCATTGCAAGGTACGTATGTTGGGATTGTTTCCTGATTAGCCAGAGGGAAACCCTGTTTTTCAAGAGCTAAGAAAACTGCTTGAGTCTTCCTGTCATAGAAACCATCTTGGAGGCACTTCAACAAGTAAACACAAGCATTCCCCAACTACTGGTTGGCAGCTTCAACTGTTGCAGGGATAAACTGGACAGAAAGTACAATTTTTTATAAGCCTCAGTGTTTGCTTGACATCATTTATTATATCTGTCAAAAAGTTTTCTCATGATAACTTGTCATTCTAGTGTAAACCTATATGTTTTGTAAATTTACTCTCATCATGATTGTTGACTTTCATTTATATTATTTATTTCATTACTGTTAACTCCTTGTAACTAAAACTTTCACCAGCAACATTTTCCATAAACTTTATCCTCTCTGATTAAATTCTTTCCCATATCATAATCTTAAAATTATGAACATGTAGGAATATATTAAAGTGAAAAGAATATTGTCATTAGCTTAAAATACAAAACTTGAATGAATGTGAATGGTATTAGTCTGGAAATAGATTATTTTATTGGATAGGATCTGTTATATCAACAATTTATTGCAATTTTCCTTTTTTATTGCTTCTTTATTGTACCTGTCCCCTTAGACCATTGTTCTGCTGTGTTTCATTTGCTAGCTGTAATATATCATTGTCTGCTTAGCTGTATGTGAAGTGATATACAAGTGGTTCTTTTAAATAACTCACTTTGTTTGGTTACCTTACCTACAAATCCCAACTAGCAGAGTTGTATGATATCCTCATAATACCAGGAATTCATAATAATTGTTCACATTCCAATTCCTTTCTTGCTTGATTGTACATGTTCTTTTCCAGGTTCACTGCCAGTTTATGAACACTGTATAATCAGTTTCCCAATTCTCATCATTTGGAAATGCTTAGATTTTATTGTGTATTTATATTCTGAAATTTGAATGTTTCTTTTCATTGGAAGTTATGTGTATACACTGATGAACCATTACATTATGACCACCTACCTAATACAATGTAGGACCACCTTTTCCCAGCAAAACCGCAGCCACTCGGTGAGGCATCGATTCAACGAGGTGACAGAAGGTATCTTACGGTATCTGGGACCAAAAGTTTAACAGCAAGTCTTCCAGTTGGCATATACTGCTGGGAGGTAGTGTAGCACAAACCCGCTTCTCCAAGTCTAACCACGAATATTCGATTGGGTTGATATCAGGACTATTTGAGGGCCACAACCTTGAAGCATATTCACTATCATGTTCCTCAAACCATTCCTTCACACTCCTGGCAGTGTGGCATGACGCATTGTCCTGTTGGAAGTGGCCATCACCATCAGGGAACACTATTGACATAAGTGGATCGACTTGGTTCCCTATAATGTCCAGATATCGGATATCTGATATAAGGGGCCCCAGTGTGTCTCATGAAAACATTGCCCAGATTATCACACTTCCTCAACCAGCCTGTCTCCGCTCAACTGTCCAACCACATGCTATAGCCTCCGGTGGATATCTGGGCAGAAATCTGGATTCATTGACCAGGCAACCTTTTTCCATTCATCCACAGTCCAGCAGCAATTTTTTTGTGTCCACTTCACGAGCTGCTATTGGTAGAGTGCAGTTAGCATTGAGGTACGATTAGATCTTCAACTCCACGGTCCCATGCGCAGCAGTGTTTGATGAACTGTGTGCTAAGAAACATTGGCCTGATGATCAACACTGTACATATTATTGATTTCTTGAACTACAGCTCCACGGTTGCTCTGAACAATGCTTGACAGCCTCTGCTGGTCTCTGGTATCAATGAGCTTCTGTCGACACATTGTTGGACGGCGCGTTGTTGTTTCCCCATCATTGCACCACTTTTATTACGTACTCATAACAGCAGAATGAGTGCAGCCCATAGACCATGCCTTTTCAGAGATGCTGGTACCAAGGCGCCATGCCATCACAATTTACCCTCTATCAAACGCAGCGAGATCAGCCACTTTTGTCATTCTGATGACAGAGACACTACTAACAGCAATCCTGGAGACCTGACATATGTATACCATGCTACCAGCATGTTACGTGTTTCTCTCCCCGCTGCAGGCACACAAAATGTTCATGGGTCGGGGTCCTCATAATGGAATAGCCTATCATTGTATACAGAATGTAGCAATAAGGTATGGCCGAACTTTCAGGAGACATTCCTCACACATAGAGGAAGAAAATATGTTGTATGGGCATTAGTCTGGAAATACTTTATTTCCATATTAGAACTTATTTTCTACAACTCTACATAGTACATTAATCATGGCTGTATTATGGTTCTGTGTTCCTTGCCAAGCATAACTATTGGTTTTTAAAAAAATGATGTCTCATGGTAAATATCATATTTGCTCTCAAATGAATCTTTAACAATATAAAATTACTTCACAATTGGACTGGAAGGTTTATTGTCATCTTCCTTAGAATATTATTTCAATTAATTCATGAATAACACTATAATGGTAGACCAAGAAACTCTGGTTTTATATGATTTTCATGTTTTCAATACATTATCATTGTAAACTGCAACATAGTTTCCTAGATGTTATATTTATTTTAGAAAGAGTATGGGTATGTAGAGAAATTATGATTCAAGGGATTTAATAATTGTAGAGGCTCATAAAATAACTTTAAGAGTACAAATTTGTCAGGATGTATTTTGATGATTTTATGTGACAAATGATTCCTTTTATATGCACTATGTATTTACAGTTCTCTAATAAAACCTAATTTAGTACCTTTTACATTTTTGGTAAGCTCTTCTTATGCCATTTCTTAGGACTCAAAAAAGTCTGAATTACAGATACACTACAATGCAAGGCAAGCTATTCCCTGAAGCAAACCGTGATTATCTTTCTGTCATCTGGAACAGAGGCGGCTCTTCTTGGTCAACTCAACCCATGCCCCTGCACATGGCGCTGAATCTAAGACTAGAGAAGAGCTTTTTTCAAAAGGAAACATTTTTGTTCTTTTACCTCAGGCTATAAATATTTTGTACAAAACAAGAAAATTTAACTTTCCACCACCACCACCGCTACCATTCTTGTTAAGGCAACAACACTACAGTGTACCTTCATTTTTTAATGTACTCATGGAGTTATCATTAGAAATGGGCTGTGAACAGAGTTCCAAAAAGATGCCCACATGGAAATCAGGGATGCTAACCACTAGACCAACAGTGCTATACGTACTTACATGCAAATTGCCTACAGATATGCAGGCTGTTAAATTTAAAGAACCATTTTCTCATTAAATAAAGGTCAGTGACACAAGCCTTCAGACACATATCTGTTCAGTTTTGATGTAGATCAACCTAGGACTGTTACGTCATGAAAGTTACAACCTTATTATTATCAAACATTTTTGATACGTTGTCTCAGCTATCCTAAATATGTAACAGTTTTTGACCTTTGAAAATTGAAAACAAAAAAACAACTTTATTGAGCAAAATAATCTTGGTACTTATAAGTACCATCAGGCCTGTACTAAGTATCTAAAACACATTTAAAGTGCTGGCTTTCTGAGTCCAGATTGACTGGTTCAATTTTTGCTCAGTCTCGTGGTATTTGAAGGTGCTCAAATACGTCAGCCCTCTCTTGGTAGATTTACCGGCACGTAAAAGAACTCCTGTGGGACAAAAATCCAGCACCTAGGCATCTCCAAAAACCATAAAAGTAATTAGTGGGACGTAAAACCAATAACATTATTCTTATTATTATTATTATTCATTTCATCTTCATTAGCTTCTCAACTGAACGGCATCTGGCTGTAAAAACATGCTATATGAATTAATCTCCCCTCATCCCCGACCCCATAGCTTTATATTTATTTATAACTTTATATTTATAGTGCTGAGCAAGTTGGCTATGCATTTTGGGTCAAGTAACTGTTAGTTTGCTTTCAGAAGATTGTAGGGTCGAACCACATTGTCGGCAGCCCTGAAGATGGTTTCCTGTGGTTTCCGATTTTCACACCGGCCTAATACTGACCTATTAATTAGAGTAAACGAGGCCTAAATTGCATGTATAAATGCAAAGCCTGAGTAGATGGATTTCAGTTTGAAATATTCTAGAATGTATCACAAACGACCTATCGGTACTTCTGAAGTACCAGTTTACATTTTGTATCATGAGATGGTAATTGTCAAGTATAAAGGCACTGTATAGAACTAATCTCTGGACTCTTAACTACTAAGAAAAAGATATGCTGGACACTTACCTGGTGATATGAACATTAATTTGCACCCAAACTGTGACCCTCTTTTCTCTTAGGATCAAATGGCACTGTAATCAAGATACACAGCTGTGTTCAAACCTCCATGGAATAGCAGACTAGGCTTGCAGGGCATAGTCTTCTGGCTACTGTAGAAACTATAGAGAAGCGGTACTGACAAGAATTGTCAGACTTCAAAGCCTGAGTTGCATTCATGACATTATATTAAACCTTGGTACTTTAAAGTACTGTAGCAGGGAAAGGGTTGAAACCATTTCACTTTTTATTTGACTTGATTTTTATCAACCTTTTGTTTTTAGTTTAATCAAGTTAATTTAATGCTTATTAAAACAAAATCAATCGAAAAATACTGTACACTAAAACACGCAGGCTTTGGCGCCACCATATGCTTGGCGTGAAATGGGAAACCACGGAAAAAATATTCAGGGCTGCCAATTGTGAGCTTTGAAACCACTATCTTCTCCGAATGCAAGCTAACAGCTACAGCTCTTGAACTGTGAAGCCAGCTCACTCAGTTCGCTCACTATCAAATGACGTGCTAAGCGTTCGGAGTTTACTCTATGCATGCAAAACGACTTCTCCTCTGGATTACAAGTGATGAAAATCATTTTTCGTCCGTATTGAAAGTTTCATAAACTGTATATAGGATAATATTTTTTGTTTATTTCCACCTATTCAATACATTACAAGATGTTGGCATTTACTTTAAAACATTATTCAGATGAGACATGTTTTGCCTCCTACTGTGAGGCATCCTCAGTCATTATCAAAAACCTTATTATTTTACCAGGCATCTGGTTAAAGATATTCAAAAATGTGTTTGATGATTATAAGAGAGGTAAGATTTACGTTTGTTATAAACATGTTCATGAAGTAACTAAAAATCTAATATATTGATAAAAACATATGTAGTTCTTTGTTGAATAGGACTTGTTTGATTGTACTATAGTAAAAGAAGGTGGCTTGAAGCCGTAGTCATTAATAGATGTCTAATACATAGTGGAAGGCATAAAATATCAGTTCTATGAGAATGTACATTACATTCAATTGATACTAAAAACTAGTGGATTCATAGGTAGTACATATAAAATGTTCAATGAAATAACTAAAGATCTAATAAAATGATAAACACATATGTAGTTCTTTGTTGATTAGGACGTCGTATGATTGTACGGCTTAAAGCCGTAGTCATTAATAGATGTCTAATACATAGTGGAAGGCATATGAAATCAGTTCAATGAGAATATATAATACAATCAATTGATACATAAAAACTGATAGATTCATAAGCAGTACATTTAAAAATGAAGGCGTCATGTGACTATAAATGACAGTTGATGGCTTAAAGCCGTAGTGAAAGTTTAAAGTATAGGTCAATAACTGCTAATATATGGTAAAAAGATATAAGTCAAAATATAAAGCTTAGTATAAAAAATATGAAGGAAAAACATTCCAATTGCTTGACAAAAGTTACTTGACGTTGGCATGCATTTGTCCGTGATATTTATTGGTCAACAGTTCGTAGGTTATTTTAGATTTATTCGGCAAGATTGCGTTGACAAGAAGTTCATCTAAAATAACCTACGAACTGTTGACCAATAAATATCACGGACAAATGCATGCCAACGTCAAGTAACTTTTGTCAAGCAATTGGAATGTTTTTCCCTCATATTTTTTATACTAAACTTTATATTTTGACTTATATCTTTTTACCATATATTAGCAGTTATTGACCTATACTTTAAACTTTCACTACGGCTTTAAGCCATCAACTGTCATTTATAGTCACATGACGCCTTCATTTTTAAATGTACTGCTTATGAATCTATCAGTTTTTATGTATCAATTGATTGTATTATATATTCTCATTGAACTGATTTCATATGCCTTCCACTATGTATTAGACATCTATTAATGACTACGGCTTTAAGCCGTACAATCATACGACGTCCTAATCAACAAAGAACTACATATGTGTTTATCATTTTATTAGATCTTTAGTTATTTCATTGAACATTTTATATGTACTACCTATGAATCCACTAGTTTTTAGTATCAATTGAATGTAATGTATATTCTCATAGAACTGATATTTTATGCCTTCCACTATGTATTAGACATCTATTAATGACTACGGCTTCAAGCCACCTTCTTTTATTATAGTACAATCAAACAAGTCCTATTCAACAAAGAACTACATATGTTTTTATCAATATATTAGATTTTTAGTTACTTCATGAACATGTTTATAACAAACGTAAATCTTACCTCTCTTATAATCATCAAACACATTTTTGAATATCTTTAACCAGATGCCTGGTAAAATAATAAGGTTTTTGATAATGACTGAGGATGCCTCACAGTAGGAGGCGAAACATGTCTCATCTGAATAATGTTTTAAAGTAAATGCCAACATCTTGTAATGTATTGAATAGGTGGAAATAAACAAAAAATATTATCCTATATACAGTTTATTTCTCCTCTGGAGTCAAGAAAGTCAGTTTTCATGATTCTGATGTTCATTCACAAACTTCTCCAGTTATTGGAAGTAGGACAGTGGAAGTATTGTAAAATCCAAATAAAAATTGTGGACTTGTGCCAGTACTTTTGAACTTTCTTAGTACCAATAACAAGAGAGTTGTCAAACTGTAATGTATACAGGGTTTAGAAAAACTTTGTTTCATAAATTAAAGGAGTGTTAGAGGGTGCAGATTCAAGTAGTATGAACATAAGAACCATAAGTTTGCAGTGATTAGTTTCAGTGCTACATGCGCTTAAAGACTTAAGATCGGCTGCCAGGCTTTTGTGCATAAACGTGGCAAACTATTGTGTTTTTGTTTACATTTTAGCTGCACACAGTGAAAACAGACAGACGCATTGTACCTCAGAGCAGAAGTTCAAAATTTCTCCCTTGAAGTTGGCAGCATAATATACATCAATAAACTGAGTAAGTTAGCCATGCTGTTAGGGTTGTGTAGCTGTGAGTTTGCATTTGGGAGATGGTGGGTTTGAATCCCTCCTTTGGCAGCCCTGAAGATGGTTTCCCATTTTCATACCAGGCAAATGCTGGTGCTATACATTAATTAAGACCACGGCCGCTACCTTCCCAATCCTAGCCCTTTCCCATCCTTGCATCGCCGAAAAACTTTGAAGTGTTATTGCGACATAAAAACACATGCAAAATAAATTATATCAATGGAACAGTAATTCATGTATTCTTAGGAAAATTCCCTATATGCCTCAGGCATGAAGTGCGTGAGTGGCATTGGACAGATGGAGGGATACAAGGAAGACAGAAGGTAGGTCGTGCAGATAACGTCTCAGAAAAAAAAAATGTGTGACTCATTACACTTGAGCATCTGGGAGGTAGACAGCCGAAACTAATCACCGCAGACCTATGGGTCTTATGTTACACTCTTTTAAATTACAAAACAAAGTTTTTCCACACCTTCACCAGCACAGCTGTACAATCCACAAGCTATGAATGATGGTTGTAAACATAGTACAGGAGCCACATACCAACATGCGAGGATATCAGACTGCACATAGAAAGTTGTATCACAATTTTTCCCTTGGACACTGCAAGAATGGAGAAGAAGTCAATTCATGTTTCATAACAAACACAAAACAATCAATATTGAGTTAGTTAACTCATATAACTTAGGCTGACATAAATGTTAGGAAAAAATAAATAAAAGGAAGCCTTCGGGGACTCATCATAGGATAAGGAGACTAGAGTTAGAGAATGAAAGAAGAAAACAAGCTTCTCAGCGTTAAAAGTGTCATACCAAGCGAGTTGGCCATGCAGTTAGGGTTGCACAGCTGTGAGCTAGCATTTGGGAGATAGTGGGTTCGAATCTCACAGTCGGCAGTCCTGAAAATGACTTTCCATTGTTTCCCATTTTCACACTAGGCAAATGCTGGGGGTGTACCTTAATCAAGGCCATGGTCTCTACCTTCCCAATCCTAGCCCTTTCCCATCCTTCTGTCACTGAAAACCCTTGATGGTTAGTGCGTCAGTAAAAAAAAAAAAAACAACTTAATGAGTGTGATGCAATTTCTAGCAATCACATTTCCTCTGATCGTCCAAATGAACAAAGCAAGCACTCAAAGAATGTGTACATGTACTGGTGACTCAGGTATGGTGAACATCATGTTACAGTGATCAGTATCATCAGCGGGTGCAATATTTTCAATCAGGCGATGAAGCTGGATGACTGGAATTTTGTCCATGGCTAATCACTGATTAATTCTTCTTCTTAATTCCTTAATCCAGTGGATGAAGCTACTTCTACATATGACATTATCAACACCAAATAAATAAAATATGTAATTAGTCCACCTTGATCAATACATTAAATACTAAGTAAAAACACCCTAAAGGTACATGTTTTGGTCCTATTGGGCCTTCTTCAGCCTTGAAAAAGAAATATGTTGTGTTTGAGTCATCAGTCCATAGACTGGTTTGATGCAGCTCTCCATGCCACCCTATCCTGTGCTAACCTTTTCATTTCCACGTAACTATTGCATCCTACATCTGCTCTAATCTGCTTGTCATATTTATACCTTGGTCTACCCCTACCGTTCTTACCACCTACACTTCCTTCAAAAACCAACTGAACAAGTCCTGGGTGTCTTAAGATGTGTCCTATCATTCTATCTCTTCGTCTCATCAAATTTAGCCAAATCAATCTCCTCTCACCAATTCGATTCAGTATCTCTTCATTTGTGATTCGATCTACCCATCTCACCTTCAGCATTCTTCTGTAACACCACATTTCAAAAGCTTCTATTTTCTTTCTTTCTGAGCTAGTTATCGTCCATGCTTCACTTCCATACAATGCTACGCTCCACACAAAAGTCTTCAAAAACATCTTTCTAATTCCAATATCAATGTTTGAAGTGAGCAAATTTCTTTTCTTAAGAAAGCTCTTCCTTGCTTGTGCTAGTCTGCATTTTATGTCCTCCTTACTTCTGCCATCGTTACTTATTTTACTACCCAAGTAACAATATTCATCTACTTCCTTTAAGACTTCATTTCCTAATCTAATATTTCCTACATCACCTGCCTTCGTTCGACTGCACTCCATTACTTTTGTTTTGGACTTATTTATTTTCATCTTGTACTCCTTACCCAAGACTTCATCCATACCATTCAGCAACTTCTCGAGATCTTCTGCAGTCTCAGATAAAATAACAATATCACCGGCAAATCTCAAGGTTTTGATTTCCTCTCCTTGGACTGTGATTCCCTTTCCAAATTTCTGTTTGATTTCTTTTTACTGCCTGTTTTATGTAAACATTGAAAAGGAGAGGGGACAAACTGCAGCCTTGTCTCACTCCTTTCTGGATTGCTGCTTCTTTTTCAAAGCCCTCGATTCTTATCACTGCAGACTGGTTTTTATACAGATTGTAGATAATTCTTCGTTCTCGGTATCTGATCCCTATCATCTTCAGAATCATAAATAGCTTGGTCCAATCAACATTATCGAATGCCTTTTCTAGATCTACGAATGCCATGTACGTGGGCTTGTCCTTCTTGATTTGATCCTCTACGATCAGACGTAAAGTCAGGATTGCTTCACGTGTTCCTACATTTCTTCTGAAGCCAAATTGATCTTCTCCCAACTCAGCTTCAACTTGTTTTTCCATTCTCCTGTAAATAATACGTGTTAAAATTTTGCAGGCATGAGATACTAAACTAATGGTGCGATAGTTTTCACACCTGTCAGCACCGGCTTTCTTGGGAATAGGTATAACAACATTCTGCCGAAAATCGGATGGGACTTCTCCTGTCTCATACATCTTACACACTAAATGGAATAACCTTGCCATGCTGGTTTCTCCTAAGGCAGTCAGCAATTCAGAGGGAATGTCATCAATTCCAGGTGCCTTGTTCCTATTTAGGTCACTCACAGCTCTGTCAAACTCTGACCTCAAAATTGGGTCTCCCATTTCATCAGCATCAACAGCCTCTTCATGTTCCAGAACCAAATTATCTACATCTTTACCTTGATACAACTGTTGCATATGCTCCTGCCATCTTTCTGCTTTGTCTTCTTTCCCTAGAAGTGGCTTTCCATCTGAGCTCTTAATATTCATGCACCTAGATTTCCTTTCTCCAAAGGTTTCCTTGATTTTCTTGTATGCAGCATCTACTTTTCCCAGGACCATACAGCCTTCGACATCCTTGCACTTCTCCTTCAGCCATTCTTCCTCAGCTACCTTGCACTTTCTATCCACTTGATTCTTTAATCGCCTGTATTCTTTTCTGCCCTCTTCATTTCTAGCATTCTTGTATTTTCGTCTTTCATCAATCAGATATAGTATCTCCTGAGTTATCCACTGATTCTTAGTTGATCTTTTCTGCCTTCCTAACATTTCTTCAGCAGCCCTACTGACTTCATTTTTCATGACTCTCCACTCTTCCTCTATAGTGTTTCCTTCAGCCTTTTCATTTAGTCCTTGTGCAACATGTTCCTTGAAACAATCCCTCACACTCTTTTCTTTCAACTTGTCTAGACCCCATCTTTTTGCAATCTTTCCTTTCTTCAATTTCTTCAACTTCAGATGGCATTTCATGACCAACAAGTTGTGGTCAGAGTCCATGTCTGCTCCTGGGAAAGTTTTGCAATCCAACACCTGGTTTCTGAATCTCTGCCTAATCATAATGAAGTCTATTTGATACCTTCCAGTATCTCCAGGTCTCGTCCACGTATACAGCCGTCGTTTATGGTGTTTGAACCAAGTATTGGCAAGGACTAAATTATGATCAGTGCAGAATTCAATCAGCCGACTTCCTCTTTCGTTCCTTTGTCCCAATCCAAATTCTCCTACTGTACTACCTTCTCTTCCTTGGCCTACCACGGCATTCCAGTCTCCCATCACAATTAGATTCTCGTCGCCTTTTACATATTGTATTAAATCTTCTATCTCCTCATATATTCTTTTGATTTCTTCATCATCCGCTGAACTAGTAGGCATATAGACCTGCACTATTGTGGTGGGTATTGGTTTGGAGTCTATCTTGACAACAATAATTCTTTCACTATGCTGGTCGTAGTAGCTTACCCGCTGCCCTATTTTCTTATTCATTATTAAACCAACTCCTGCATTTCCCCTGTTTGATTTTGTGTTGATAATTCGGTAGTCGCCTGACCAAAAATCCTGTTCTTCCTGCCAACGTACTTCACTTATACCAACTACATCTAATTTTAACCTATCCATCTCCCTAAATGGAATAACCTTGCCATGCTGGTTTCTCCTAAGGCAGTCAGTAATTCAGAGGGAATGTCATCAATTCCAGGTGCCAGATTCTCTAACCTACTACAACGATTCAAACTTCTAACATTCCACGCTCCGACTCGCAGTATGTCAGTATCCATCTTCCTGATGATCGCCCCCTCTCGTGTAGTCCCCACCCGGAGATCCGAATGGGGGACTAGTTTACCTCCGGAATATTTTACCCGGGAGGAAGCCATCATCAGTACATCATTCATACAGAGAGAGCTGCATGTCCTCGGGAGGTAGTTACGGCTGTAGTTTCCCGTTGCTTTCAGCCGTGTAGCAGTATCAACACAGCTAAGCCATGTTGAGTATTATTACAAGGCCGTATCAGTCAATCATCCAGACTGCCGCCCTTGCAACTACCGAAAGGCTGCTACCACCCTTTCGATGAACCATTCGTTAGTCTGGTCTCTCAACAGATACCCATCCGATATGGTTGCACCTGCGGCTTGGCTATCTGCATCATTGGGACACGCAAGCCTCCCCACCGCGGCAAGGTCACATGGTTCGCAGAGGAGGAAAAGAAATATAAGGTTTATAAAATACTCTAGGAAAAACACACTAAAAGTGCATATGAAAGAATTAATCTTGAAATGTTTTAACTTAGTATAGCTAACTTAAAGGGTCCACCTTTTCAATACAAATACATGTTATAATATTTATTTACAACATATTTTTACTTGGAACTAGTTTCAACGCTATTTAGCGTCATCTTCAGCCAAAATGTCAGAAATAGGCGTAGGCATATACATGTAGACATGAACATTACACAGAATGTTACAGCATTAAGATTAAATAAGAGCAAAAGAGACATAAAATAGTGAATTACAAGGTCAGAAATTGTTAGTCATCAAAATGGTCCATGAAGGGTGAATCAAAACTGTACAAACATGAGTTAGGACTCAAAAACATAATCCTCCAAAAAACATATAACACAACAAAAACACACGGAAGTTCAAGATGAACTTGGCATTGAAGATTCAAATTTTTCAGACGCTCTTCCATTGAATATCACCTGCCACGAGTGTAGTATAAACATAAGTTAAGATTCAACAAACACAATCGTCTCAAAATGCACATAACATTTTTAAAAAATTTGGATTGAGATGAAGTTGGCAGTTAAGGATTCATATTTTTAGTAACTTTTTCACTAAGTGTCAATTCAAAATAGGCTGCGAAGGGTGGAATAAAATTATTCAAGCACGAGTTGGGACTCAATAAACGCAATCTTTTGATATACATGTAACACAATTTGAAATTTGTGTAAGCTCGAGATGAATTTGGCACTTAAAAGATTTGTGTTCACTTATTCATTAAATGTCACTGGTGCGAGTGTGGTACAAACACGAGTTAGGACTCAACAGAAACAATCTTCTCTTGCACATGACATTTAAACCTTAGGTTCGAGATGAACTTGGCAGTTAAAGAGAAACCAAAGATCCTGTTCGACTTTCTCATTGCATTTTTCAAAAATATTAATATTCCAAATAACAGATCTGTCTTTCATATTATGCATAATACTTTCTCACGCCACACATTTTCACTGCATCTCCCTCCTTAATTCCCCCTCCTTCCACTCCTCACACCTCCCCTACCGCTCCTCCTTCCCTCTCCCCTCCTACCCCAACACTGTTCCCCTGACCTAAGCTGTCCACCATGCTCAGTTCCTCTTCATCTCGCGCCATAGCTTTACCGCCTCAAGTCCCGCATTGAACTGCGAACACGTTACGTTGCAACAATAGACCACAGATAATATCAGTCAACTTCAAAGCTCTCAGAGGACCTTTTTACATAAATCGAAGTTTGTATTCTTGTCAAATGAAAATGTTTACTACACCCTCAACAGGTGACATTTAATGAAAAATTACTAGAAATGTGAATCTTTAACTGCCAACTTCATCTCGTACTACGGTTTTGAAATGTTATATGCATTTTTAAAAGTTTGTGTATGTTAAACCCTAATTCGTGTTTATACTACGCTCGTCCTATGTGACATTTAATGAAAAAGTGACTACAAATTTTGAATCTTTAACTGCCAAGTTCATCTCGTACCTATGGTTTAAATGTCATGTGCAATTTTGAGAAGATTGTTTCTGTTGAGTCGTAACTCGTGTTTGTATTACACTCGCACCAGTGACATTTAATGAATAAGTGAACACAAATCTTTAAGTGCCAAGTTCATCTCGAGCTTACACAAAATTCAAATTGTGTTACATGTATTTCAAAAGATTGCATTTAACGAGTCCCAACTCGTGCTTGTACAACTTTATTTCACCCTTCGCAGCGTGTTTTGAATGGACACTTAGTGAAAAAGTGACTACAAATTTGAATCCTTAACTGCCAAGTTCATCTCAATCCAAGTTTAAAAAAAAATATTATGTGCATTTTGAGACGATTGTGTTTGTTGAATCCTAACTTATGTTTATACTACACTCGTGGCAGGCGACATTTAATGGAAGTATGTCTGAAAAATTTGAATCTTCAATGCCAAGTTCATCTTGAACTTCCACGTGTTTTTGTTGTGTTGTACCGGTATGTTTTGTGGAGGATTATGTTTTTGAGTCCTAACTCATGTTTGTACAGTTTTGATTCATCCTTCATAGACCATTTCGATGACTAACAATTTCTGACCTTGTAATTCACTATTTTATGTCTCTTTTACTCTTATTTAATCTTAATGCTGTAACATTCTGTGTAAATGTACATGTCTACATGTATACTCCTATGCCTATTTCTCACATTTTGGCTGAAGACGACGCTAAATAGCGTTGAAACTAATTCCAAGTAAAAATATGTTGTAAATAAATACTATAACATTTATTTGTATTGAAAAGCTGGACCCTGTAAGTTACCTATCCTACATTCTCAGTTCAATATGGACAAAAAAGGAAATTCTTAGATTTAAATGTTTTAACTTGCCTTAATGTAAAATCAAACATAACAAAAAAAATCATGTAGAAGAATACATATATCACTTATTCTTGAAGTCTTGATGATAAATATCAATAGCGTCAAAATTATTGTCCTGTAGAAAAGTTTGGAAATTGACAATTAGAAAAAATTAAATGAAATATGTTGTCAATACAGAAAACGAAAGAAATGTAGCAAAAACATGTCAGCTATTGATTGTGGCAAGGGAGGGGGAAAAGGAAATTGTGGGAGGGAGAATTTTTATGAAATGAAGGGAAGAGTTGTGACTATATTTTATCAAGAAGGATTATTAATGTCCTCAATAGGGCTGAAACATGTATCTTTAATGGGTTTTTACTTAACACTTAAGACCAAAGTGGACTAATTACATATTTGCTTTTCTGTAAAGTCAATACAGAACAAATATGAGATTCTTAAAATATTATCAACAACACTCATAACTCACATCAATGGTCTGACAATAACCCACATGCCAATTTGAAAACACAATTTCAGCATAGCCATAGCTTCTCTGTAAATGTGTGGTGTAATATGATTGACACTTGGTTAATTGAGCCTGTTGTCATCCTGAATTCTCTTACAGCAATAAGTCATTTGTCTGTCTTCAATAATTTTTGTAATTGCATGCACACATGCACTCTCTCTCTCTCTCTCTCTCTCTCTCTAGCAAGATACCCGTGCTTCGCTACGGTATTATACTGAAATTTATAATTGAATGCTTATTGTTTTATATATAATCAGCCGAAATTCGTGATCTGACTGGTTTTCTGAGAGAATCCGCCAAATTTCGCGATCTGACTTGTTTTCTAATAGATTACGGCAAGTTTCCTCCCATTTTTCAATCTTTCTTTCCAGGAATCGATTTCGTACTTCCCGGGCTAGGTCCAGGTATTCCACCCGGTCAGTTGGGTCCCTAAATCTTTGCCATCTTTTCCTACAAGCATTTTTAATATGGATCAAATCCTTGAGGAGATCCGGCGTGGTTTCGTCTTGGGTGCCTTGGCAGTACTGAACCCGCGGCCGGACTGCATTCTTAGTCATTAGCCATCCAGGACCTGTTTCCAGCGCGGTCCGCACATTTGGCGACGGTCCAGAACATTATTATTATTATTATTATTATTATTATTATTATAGATGTTCTGGACCCCATAGCAAGATGCAAGACTGCTACTTGGCAGTAAATTACATCTGCAGCCATTGTCATTGTTGACATTGTGACCAGCACCATTGTCGCGCGTAGGCAAGTGTGCGGGATTTCTGGCGATACGAATGGCATACTTCCGTGTATTATTGACCTTATTATAGAGGTGAACAATTGGACGGACAATCTCATTCCTATCGTTTATTTCAAAGATGTTTAAATTTTTATTTATATGCCAGGAGAATCTAATCTAAGAACGTTCTTTGAAGAAAAAGATGGCTCTTGAAAACGAACCCAGGAAAGATTAAAAATGATCGGTTTATGATCAGAATAAGTACATCGAAAATCTACAGCCTGTTTCCAGTCATTCAACAGGGTCAGGAATGGAATGAATAAAGCCCCCATCTAGCGGCGACAATTGGAATTGTGCCGGCTGCCGAAGCCTGTCGCACTCCTCTGGGGCAATGGATAATGAATGACAAATGAAATGATATTGGACAGTGTGCTGGAATGAATGATGACAGGAAAAACCGGAGTATCCGGGATTTGAACCACGGAACCGAGCTGTGAGAGACCGGCGCGCTGCCACCTGAGCAACGGAGGCTCCTTATAAGTACATTATGAACAGTAAAATCAACTGGACTCGCCTCCTTTTACACCCCACCGCCGTCAAGTTTATTTACCCTCCCCCCCCCCCCCCCCCACAAAAAATTAAAGAAGGCATGTTTTTTTATGTTTAAAGGAGATTCCAAACACCAATGTTCACGTCTGTTACCTTCAGCTTTGGGATATAAGTATCCCCATAAAAATAATTCACTTTATTTCACTCCTTTTCACACTCCTCCCCGCCCCAAGTGAATTTTCCGGCAAAAAACTTGTTTCTTTAATAGTAAAGGATCTTCTAAATACCAATTTTCACGACTCTAACTTCTTCAGTTTTTGATTTCTGTGTCCTCATGAAAGGAATTCAACTCCATTTTACTCCCACCCCTCAAGATGATTTCCCCCCCAAAACGCGTTTTTCTTTGTTTTTAAAGGAGATACAAATACCAATTTTCACGTCTGTAACAATTTTAGTTTTTATTAGATGAAAGTATTCTCATACAATTAAGTCAATTAATTTTTCAATTCTTTCACCTCCCCCCCCCCCCCAACCCACTTCATTGGATTTTCCGAGAATACGTGTTTCTTTACTTTTAAAGCAGATTCCAAATACTAAATTTCACGTCTGTAACATCTTCATTCTTGAGATATCAGTAGCCTAATTCCCCCTCCACCCAAGTGGTATTTCGGAAAACTAAAAATACACGTTTCTTGATTTTTAATAGAGATAAAAAATATCATTTTTCACTTCTGTAACATGTTAAGTTTTTGAGATATACTGTACAAATTCTCATTTTAAAATTTCAGCCCCTTTTTAGTTTCCCTTAAGTGGAGTTTCCAAAAACAAATCACCTATGTTTCTTTACATTTACAGGAGATTCCAAATACCACTTTTTATGTCTGTAACATTTTACGTTTCTCAGGTATTCTGTAGATATAATCTTTCAAAAAATTCACCCCAATTTGTCACTCCTGTTTAACCGCCATTAATTAAATTTTCCAAAAACAAAAAAACACGTGTTTCTTTATTTTTAAAGAATATCCCATATACAAATTTTCAGTTCTGTATTATCTTCAGTTTCTGAGATATATGTATCCTCATTAAAGGCATTCAACCCAATATTCACCCTTTTACACCCCTCCTATTGGGATTTACAGAACGCAAAAAAATACGTGTTCCTTTATTTTTAAAGGA
The DNA here is from genome assembly GCF_040414725.1 of Anabrus simplex. Taxonomy (NCBI): domain Eukaryota; kingdom Metazoa; phylum Arthropoda; class Insecta; order Orthoptera; family Tettigoniidae; genus Anabrus; species Anabrus simplex. The sequence goes on along the minus strand of NC_090270.1, from coordinate 223,925,639 downwards.
GATTCTAAATATCAATTTTTACATGTGCAGACTTTTAAAGTTTTGAGATATAGATACAGACATTTTAAAAATTCAGCCCCTTTTCACCCCCATTAATTGGATTTTCCAAAAACAAAAAAATACGTATTTCTTTATTTTTAAAGGAGATCCCAAACACCAATTTTCACGTCTGTAATATCTTCAGTTTCTGAGATATATGTATCCTCATTAAAGGCATTCAACCCGTTTTTCACCCCTTTTCATCCCTCCTATTGGGATTTTCCGAAAACAAAAAAATATGTGTTTCTTTATTTTTAATGAAGATACTAAATACCAATTTTTACATCTGTAAACTTTCAAAATTTTGAGATATAGATACACTCATTTTAAAAATTCACCCCCCTTTTCACCCTCCCATTAATTGGATTTTCCGAAAACAAAAAAAATACGTGTTTCTTTATTTTTAAAAGAGATCAAAAATACATATTTTCAGGTCTGTAATATGTTCAGTTTCTGAGATATGAGTACCGGTATCCTGATGAAAGGCATTCAACCCCTTTTTCACCCCTCCTATTGGGATTTTCTGAAAACAAAAAAATACGTATTTCCTTATTTTTAAAGAAGATTCTAAATGCCAATTTTTACATCTGTAAACTTTAAAAGTTTTGAGATATAGATACACTCATTTTAAAATTTCACCCTCCCCCTTTTCACCCCCTTAGCGACGTAATATCCAAAAATCCTCTCTTAGTGAGCACCTACATGTTAATATGAATGTATCCCCAAAATTATATTTCTGTATGTCCAGTAGTTTTGGCTCGGCGATGATGAATCAGTCAGGACAAGTTACTTTATATATATAGATATATACATATATATACGGGGGTCGAGTCATAAGTCATGGCAATTCTTTTTTTCTCGCGAACAGGAGACAACACAGAAAATCCAAGATATGCATTTTGGAAATATAGGGCATGTACTTATGCATAGTGCCTGAAGACAAATTCTGACTTCAAGAGATTCTCGTAGGAAAGTGACAGAATACAGGCCATTGATAAACATTGTTTTAGTATGGTATAGACAGCAAATACACAAGACTACGTACAAAGGACAGCTCTCCACTGCTTACAGACCTTCGAAACAATCACCCAATGTTTCTACTGTGCGTTGTCAGCAGTGGGACAGGCGCTGAATACCATTCGCTGCATGTGTATCGCTAACGTGTGACACTTCTCTCCGAAATGCTGTTACGATGTCCTCTTTGTTAGCAAACCGTTGCTTCTTGACTTTGGGGATTAGATCATAGTCATATACCTAATGCTTCCCGCAGCTCTGCATGGCATTGGTGTGCATTTCTGCCTCAGAGAACTGCTATTTTAATATACGATCGTTGCTCCTGCTTGTTGACTGCCATTTTGTGACGCTCTCACTCACACACTGAACTAAGGGGCATGCTTAGACCCACACTGTTGTTTACATACACCATCTAGTGGCATCATATGCAAGTACATACCGTACATTTCCAAATGCATATCTTAGATTTTCCGTGTTGTCTCCTGTTCGCGAGAAAAAAATAGTTGCCATGACTCATGACTCGACCTCCGTACATACACACACACATTGGACACATATTTATATGACCTTTTGTACTTGTGACACTCTATAATACTGCTTCCCAAAATATTTACAATTCCTCCTGAAACACCCTGCATATTCATCCAATACACATTTTGCATAGTTCTATAGTGTTAGGAAAAAGACAAGCAGTATTTAGGCCAATTAGCAGTGACTGTTATACGGTAATTTAATCTTGTTCTAATAGCAAAGAATTGCACACTTTTATTGGCAAAGTGTAGACAGGCCTTAGGCCTCCATGCATTAACTAGTCAGGAAAGACCTATGATCATTTGTTCCTTCCCTCTGATCATGCTTGTACTTGGCAACTTAATAATTTTCAACTGATCGCTTTTTGTGTCAGGAAGTGTACTTCCATTGAAATCCCAATGGAACTAACCCAGTCTTAGGCCCAAATAATTACACACCCATAAGTACACAATGCTGATAACAAGAAGTCTCATACTCCTCATCATCATCATCCTAAACCATCTCCAATTTCCCGGGTGTGGTATATGAACCTCCTCCATCTCATCCTGTCCTTGTACCATTCTTCCTCCACCAACTTGTCCCAATCATGACCTCTCAGCAGTACATCGCTCTTAACTAAATCTATCCATTTCCTTCGTGGCCTTCCCACGGGTCGTCTTCCTTCTACATTTCTGTCAAATTCCTTCCTTGCAGTTCTGTTTACTGGCATCCTCTTCATGTGACCAAACCACTTCAGTCTTGATATCTGAATCTTATTGAGGAGAGAATCATCTATTCCTATTTCTTCTCTAATTTTTTCATTCCTAATCTTGTCTTTCCTGGTTTTCTGGATCATAGTGCATAGGAATTTCATTTCAGCTGCCTGAAGTTTGGAATTATCTCTATTGGTCAGTGTTGTGGTTTCGAGACTGTATGTAAGAATTGGTGTATAATAGGACTTGTACAATGTCATTTTTGTTTTCATGGATATTTGCTCATCTCACAGGAGGTGTCTTACCTGGTGGTAAAACTCCTGATATGTATATTTAAAAAACACAGAACACAAGAGCTATCCCAGAAGCTTCTCCCTGTGAATTGAGTGAAAATTACGAGTATTTATTAAAACATTTTTATTGCTTTCTCAGGCAGAAGATATTTTACATTATTTCTAACAAGTGATTCATATAAAGGTTAGAAACTCATAATTACATAAGTAAGTAAAGCTCTGATTCAATGGGATCTCCAGTTCCTTGATTATTGTTTCTTAATAAATCTAAATATGTATATACATAAGTAATGAATTAAAAAATGAATAACAGGTAAATAAACTATCAAGACATTTCAAAATGTTACTTAAATACAGGTTTCACAATCTAAAATATCTTGAGAACCTTAAGTAAATTACCAAACAAAGTAAAAATAACATAACATTCTTGAAGACCTTCCTTAATATTCTTGGAGTATAGCCTAATTACATTGATAATGCCCTTGTGACATATGCTCTCGCTATACTTAAGCATCTCAAGATTCTTACACAATATCAGTTTAAAAAAGAAGAAAGCTATTTGTGTATTTTTCTTAATTGTCGGACATGATGCAAGGAATGTTTTCTGTGAGGTACTTAGCTTTCAATGCTTGAGAAATTTGTTCAAACAAGCAGGAAATCACAATTTTAAAAAAAGTGACTCCATATCTGAAATTAAAAGAAATTACATAATATGAGCATCAACAAGTAGAGAGGAGAGAGAGAGAGAGAGAGAGAGAGAGAGAGAGAGAGAGAGAGACACACACACACACACACACACACACGCGCACACGCACACACACACACACACACACACACACACACACACACACACACACAAAAAAAAAAACCATTGCAATATTTGAAAAAAAATAACAGCTTGATGATGTCAAGATCTTAATTTGTTCAAAATGAAATGTAATTGTGAGCTGTCTGTTGGAAATGATACAAGTCAGTCAGATACATTAAATTGTCAGGAAACAAAAGAACAGGAAAACCACAACAAAGCAAACTTTTCCACATTTCAAAAATATGTAAGTACCCTGTAGTTCTTCATCGGGATAGATATATGTACCAGAAACTGCCACTTAATTCAAGAATATCAGGTGCAGTAAATCATTATTTGGAACATAAGTGAATATTACATATAATGAATAATGAAGAAGAGGGCTTTTTTTTCTTTTTACTTTATCCTTATACTTTGCATAGTATTACTTCATGCATGCAAGTAAAATAAAATTTCAATGTGTTGAAAAATATGAGAAAGTCACTTGCAAATTTCTCTATAGAATTTATTATATTTGACATGTCCAAACTCCAACATGAATAGAGGATCCTTATACTTCTCTGCAGTAATTCCTTGGTGAACTTGTCCAAATTTGCAAGGTTCTGGAGTTTTGCTCCTTTTTTGATCATGTGGAAAGTAGTCCACTCCTCAATGTCGCTTAGAGATTTCTATGTTTGTTTTATAGTGACACTGTCAAAAATGATGCTTATACAAGACACTTTGCAGATCTGAAACTTGGTAGTATTGATAAACGTATCAGCTTCAGCAACAATATCAAAGAAGTCTCCACAAACCAAACTTTAATTTTTTTTTTTTCCCTAGCTTTTACTAGGTGGCACAGGCACTTAGAGCAACTTTCCAAGGGAATGATACGACAGATATATCATGTGCCATCTAATGAACACTTTTTGAACCCAGAGGAGGAGTAGGAACATAATATCTTTCACTGGGCTATTGGACATGGTACATATACTGATCTCCAGAAGGAAAAATTAAAAAAAAAAGAAATCTGGCACTTGTATAGTTTCCCATGGACAGTTCATGATTATGAATACCTGTGTGACATAACTGGTTAGTCATATGTTTCTTACGTTCACTGTTGAAGTTTGTTATCCCAGGACAATTAGTCTACATGTGCCTTAATAGAAGACCCTGTAGGTAAAAGCAAAATTCCAAAACTCTGGCATCTCTCAAGATCAATAACAATTAAAGGGACATTAAAAGATTATTAATATTAACTTTATTACATTATAGGGGATAATATAGTTTATTCTTTGAAATACTTTTCCTATAAATGAAAACTAATTGGAGAATTAGCCACTTCCTATATCAAGACTGAAGATCTGTTGAGATTGTTGGGAAATGAGAAAAAATGGATGCAGAAGAATTTGGATTGAATGAGGAGAAAGCCTATCCATCTGAAAATGTGGATATGGTCCTTGTCTTTTTTGAGTTTCCCATGTTTGTCCTTTTCTCCATTTCTATTGCTCCCTCTTCTGATGTTGACCTTCATCTCCCTATTACGTATTCCTGTCTTTCTGTATATTACTTGATTTGACCAAAAATATGCTAACATTATTATTTTAACACTATATTAGCTGGGCTGAGTGGCTCAGACAGATGAGGTGCTGCCCTTCTGACCCCAACTTGGCAGGTTCGATCCTGGTTCAGTCTGATGGCATTTGAAGGTGCTCAAATATGTCAGCCTCGTGTCGCTAGACTTACTGACACGTAAAAGAACTCCTGTAGGACAAAATTCCGGTAGTTTGGTGTCTAAAAAAAAACAACGTAAAAGTACAGTAGTTAGTAGGACATAAAGCAAATAACATTATTAATAACACTGTATTAGCAAAGATTTTGTCTGACTCCTTGGCTGAATAGCCAACGTAGTGGCCTTCAGTTTAGAGGGTCCCAGGTTTGATTCCTGGCTGGGATGCGGATTTTGAACATATCTGGGTAATTCCTCCAGTCAGTTATTATATAACAATCTTCGTAGTTGCAGCGGAATGCTGGGGGCTGGGTGTTTGTGTTTCTTTTAATACAGCAGAGTTCCACTATTCTGAAAACTCAATCCAAACTAAATGGGGCAAACTTCCCTCCCCAGAATATAGCTGCGGTGCCCCTAAGCAAACAGTTCGTCATATAGTGGAACAGTGCCCCCTGAGTGCTTATCAGGGAAGCACAAAAGACTTTCTTGACCCAAATCCTTCTTGTACAGACTATTTGCAGAGCTTGATGGTGAAATTGTAACCTACATAGTGTAATGTATATTTAATTTGTGATTGTGTGTTTTTTATTTTTAATGTCATGTGCTAAATAATAATAATAATAATAATAATAATAATAATAATAATAATAATAATAATAATAATAATAATAATAATAATAATAATAATAATAATAATAATAATTTTTGAAGTAGCAAAGTTGTAATGAAATTAAGAAATGTGTGGCATTATAATTTAAGGGACATTATTATACAGTAATTATTACCAACTATGACATTTTAGTATGTGAGGAATTATTCTCACAACTTAAAATGTATCATTTAACAATCCGGCATGAACTGCAAAGACAGCTATTGGCTGTAATTGGTTAATTGATGTACATCTAAAATCTTGATTGGACGATGAGGTGTAATTTCTACTGCTTATTATTCGTTGACTCCGCCTTGTGATCGTCAACTGTCTAAGTGTGTTTGCTGATGCACTACTCTGTGAACTGGCAGTTGAGATTTGGTCACCATCTAGTATGGCTATGTTTGGAGCAACGCTCTGTCTAGCCATTTTGGCTAGACGAAATGGCTACTTACCGCCCTAGTTATAGGACTGAAGCAGCTTTGGAGCCTCTTATGTAAAAATGCGGGTTATTGGTGTTAAGTTATTTTGTTTTTTATTTATTCTTCAATTAGGTGATTATCACCATGTCATTTAAATTCTGTTGTTTTAAAACCTACTGTGAGTTGTGCTACTATTTAAAAAGGGTTCCTATAAGGATTGTTTATAGACCCCTTCGTCGGTAAGTTTTGAAAAACTTATTTTATAAGAGAATATCTCGTTTACTATAACAGTTTTCACAAATACGTATTTTTTATTTTCCACCTTGCCGATACATTAATTGCTTAAGGCAACTTAATGGTTAAAAGTGGTTCATGTTTTGTATATTATTAACATCTTCAGCCACATAACACTGTTTAGAAGAAAAATTCATATATTGACAAAGTATCAATGCTTGAGAGGAAGTGTTCTTGAAAGTAACATAAGATTAAATGACAACATTAAAAACAAAATACTCATGAGAAAATATATAAATTCTTTCTACAATTGAAAGCAGTTGTCAAGGAAACACTTGTACAATAGTCCATAGAGAATATGTCCTAATAAATATTCTTTTCTTAAAAAGCTCATGAAGAAAAAGGCCAATTTATAAATTAAAAATTATACATTTATAAGTAATTGTCGAAATGAAGAAATCTAGATGCGTTCTTTTTTTGTTCATGTACTTGAGGAGATGGAGGAGCGGGGGATATTGTTGTTACTTTCAGCTTCAAAGGAGGAGGAATATGTTGTAGGGCTATCTGGAGGTGGAGAGATTCCAATTCTTTTCTCGTGATCTTTTTGAAGCATTTTAAAATACACCAGAATTTTATCATATAACAGGTTCTTATATTCTATAGCCCCATTAAGGTTACCACTACAGTGGTCAAGATGAATGTATAGATCTTCATGTGTGTTCATTAAGCTGCCCTTTTATAATATTTTTATGATGGTCAGGTCTAATCATAAAAAATTAAGGTTAGCTTAATGAACACAGCTGCAGTACAATGCTGGATTTCAGAACAAAATTATGATAATCTGAACAGTCCTTAGTCCCAATTAATTTGGATTAGTGGGACACTACTGTAAACATTTACATAGCCTACAACACATAATTCTATAAACCACCCTAGAAACATGCAATAGTGAATACATCCATCCACATACAGTTGATGTCAAGAAAAGCATCTGGCTGTACAACTGGGCTAAATCCATGTGAAGTGCTGACCTAAGGTAATTGGAAAAAGGCCAGGAAGAAGAATAGCAAATTCTTTTTAAACATTAAGATACAGCAGGAAAATTATTATTGTTGCTTATCAATAATGTCAGAATGTTAGCACAACTCCTCCATGGATTATCATTGTTCTTTTAAATCTCCCCAAGCATACGAGAAATTTGGACTGAATCCCAGGATCCTGTTTGCCCATGCTATTATTCTAAAACAGTTTCAAACATTTTTTCTCTTCAGAAATGTATGACACACCTTATCTGATAAGTATTTTATACTTATATACTGAGTGCTTCAAAGCCAGACTGGAACCTTGGTAAGTTGTTACTGTTATCATGCAAACAAGACTACAGTGTATATGTAGTCCATGACTAGGAAGAAAACAAGATCATGAGAAACAAGAAAAAGAATATTTCAGTAGTAGGTTGAAACTATTCCAATGAGTGGTACTAGTCTTTTTAGGAAGTGTACAAGATGCTTTTAATACAATCTACAATACCTAACTAAACTAGTTCTTATGAATGTTTGTGAAGAACTCATCACAATAACAAATTAAATCTTGAGCTACTGGAAAGATACTAAAAGAGTAACTGAATGGGTTGCTATATTTCTAGAAAATAGAGAGGAATTCCTCAAAGTATTATTGGACCTTTATGTTTTCTTATATATATATAAATGATACAAGTAAAGAAGTGAAATCAGAGATAAGGTTTTTTTGCAGATGATGTTATTCTGTATAGAGTAATAAATAAGTTACAAGATTGTGAGCAACTGCAAAATGACCTCCATAATGTTGTGAGATGGACAGCAGGCAATGGTATGGTGATAAACAGGGTTAAAAGTCAGGTTGAGAGTTTCACAAATAAGAAAAGTCCTCTCAGTTTTAATTACTGTGTTGATGGGGTGAAAGTTCCTCATTGGGATAATCACATAAATGGGATTGTAAATAAAGGGTACAAATCTCTGCACATGATTATGAGGGTGTTTAGGGGTTGTAGTAAGGATGTAAAGGAGAGGGCATATAAGTCTCTGGCAAGACCCCAACTAGAGTATGGTTTCAGTGTATGGGACTCTCATTAGGATTACTTGATTCAAGAACTGGAAAGAATCCAAAGAAAAGCAGCTCGATTTGTTCTGGGTGATTTCCAACAGAAGGGTAGTGTTCCAAAAATTTTGCAAGGTTTGGGCTGGAAAGACTTGGGAGAAAGAAGACGAGCTTCTTGACTAAGTGGTATGTTCCAAGCTGTCAGCGGAGAGATGACGTGGAATGACATTAGTAGACAAATAAGTTTGAGTAGTGTCTTTAAATGTAGGAAAGATCACAATATGAAGATAAAGTTGGAATTCACAAGGACAAATTGGGGCAAATATTCATTTATAGGAAGGGGAGTTAGAGATTGGAATAACTTACCAAGGGAGATGTTTAATAAATTTCCAATTTCTTTGAAATAATTTAAGAAAAGGCTAGGAAAACAACAGATAGTGAATCTGCCACCTTAAATGCAGATCAGTATTGATTGATTGAAAATAATGATTTAATGATTCATAACTGAATCATTTATACCAGCTACCCAACTATGAGTTAGGATCAAATGGAAAAGATTAAAGATTTCATTTGATACTGCAATCCACACTGTAGGGTAAACATCTTGGGAAGGGCTGATGACCTTAGATGTTAGGCCTCTTTAAAAGACAAACAACATCATCATCATCATTAAACATCTTGGTAGAGCAAAACAATCCAAATAGTAATAAAGGAGAGGAGGAAATGGGAAGAAATGAAGATTTAACCGCTCAAGTCAGTTTGGCGTGTATGTGTACGGATCTACAAAACAGAAGCCAGGAGCGGTTTGATGTTTACCTGTACGAACTAGGCTAGCGATGATTTAGATGTACATCTGCGTGCCATCTGTTGGTTGTCAACGTGAACTTTTAGCACGGCTCGCAGCACAAGGTATAATTCTATGCAGGGAGTATCTTCTACCGTTATGTGGCATTGTGTTGGCATAAAAAGAATTTGTTCCATCAACGTCAATCATTGTAAACAACTTGGCGGCGTCCTCGCATTGTCTGTATTTATCTAACACAGCTCTCGATCGCATATTAGGTGAAAGTAGTGATGAAAATAATCCGAGTGATAATGAAAGTGTTAGTGATGATGCCCCCTGTGGGTGGGGGCGGTAGAATAACACCCACGGTATCCCCTGCCTGTCGTAAGAGGCGACTAAAAGAGGCCCCAGGGGCTCTAAATTTTGGAGCGTGGGTTGGCGACCACGGGGCCCTCAGCTGAGTCCTGGCATTGCTTCCACTTACTCGTGCCTGGCTCCTCACTTTCATCTATCCTATCCGACCTCTCTTGGTCAACTCTTGTTTTTTTCCGACCCCGACGCTATTAGGTTTGCGAGGGCTAGGGAGTCTTTCATTTTCACGCCCTTCGTGGCCCTTGTCTCTCTTTGGCCGATATCTTCATTTTTCGAAGTGTCGGATCCCTTCCATTTTTTCATCCTGATTAGTGTTATATAGAGGATGGTTGCCCAGTTGTACTTCCTCTTAAAACAATAATCACCACCACCACCACCACCTTAGTGATGATGATTATTCACAGCAGGAAATGATGTGTGATGTACATAATGATAGTAATATAAATGAATGCTCACCCAAGTGCTCATGGACACCTGTTGATTCAAATTTTCTTCCAACAAGAAGGTAATTAGGCATTTTATCACTTTGCATGCCACCTTTTTGTATGTAGATACAACATCTGCACGATATGAACGGCATATCAACTTATTTTGAACAAAATCAGACAAGTCGTTTAGGTAATGTTTGTGACAGCATGTAAAATTATGATATTTTTCTAAAATTTATTACTGCTGTAGGGTAAAACTTGGCCAACTTTTAACACCGACTTGAAGGGTTAAAAAAATTAGTCTGCTTTATAGACTACTACTTCTTTATTTGCCTTATCCATTCTGGTAGTCACTTTGGCTATCTCTAGTTTGTTAAGTGCAATTTTGAAGAGTTGAGCTGAATTCAAATTATACCATTCTCTGAAGTTTGCCTATCAGGAAATTATTTAGCGAATCTGCTGTGTGGTTAGGGTCGTGCAGCTGTGTGCTTGTATTTGGGAGATAGTGTGTTCGAACCCCACCGTCGGCAGTGATGAATATGGTTTTCCGTGGTTTCCCACCAGAGAAATGCAAGGGCTGTACTTTAATTAAGACCACGGCTGCTTCCTTCGCACTCCTATCCCATTGTCACCATAAAGACTTATGTGTGTTGGTACGACATATTCCTTGTATTACGACTTGTAGAAGGTGATAATATTTTTGCTTGTATCTCAGTGTGCCCAAGATATTCAAGCTGTTCCTTTTTAACAAGTATCATCAATATTGAGGTTGACAGTTCATTCTATGAAGCAATTACTTATTTGTATGTGGTCAGTCCATGAGACCCATTTCACACCCACATTTTGAAAGCTTGGATCATCTTGTCTGTAGCTGCAGAAAGGGTCCACACATTTCAATGCCATATACAAGATTTGAGAAGACATAGCATCTTACTATCCTCTTCTTCAGGTCTACACTCAGGTCATAGCAGTGCAGCAGCTATTTTGTCATCATGAAAGCAGTTTTTGCCCTCTCAATACTATGTCTAACTTCAAGTGCTTGTTTCCAACGTTAGCTTGTGGTGGAACGTAGATAGGTATACGTAGTGACTCTGTTGGTTGGTTGTTAGCTTAAGAATACCGGGAGGCCTGAGATCAAGCTTATTTTTATGACTTATGTAGTATATTCAACGAGACACTGTAGTTCTTCCAAGCTAAGAAATAGCTGCAAATAAATAAAAGCTAAGAGAGGGGAGGTGAAAACATCACATGGAAAAACAGAGATCAGAAATGAGTTAGAGTACCACTTGGAAAAGCTCTGACATGGACAGAAGCGGAAAATGCCTGCAGAACATGAGTAACGCCAAGGCAGCAGTATAGAATTAAGTGCTGGCATGATCAAGGTTCCAGAAGAAAAGGGATGGCTATGGGAGCTCAGACTAATGAATACCATATGGAGGGAGGAGAAAATCCTGGAAGATAGAGCAAAGGGTACTGTAATCCATTTTTTAAGAACAGGAACTAGAGGAAATGCAGCAAGTACAATTAATACAAAGAATAACAGAAGAGAGATTAAAACTATGAGAAACACTATACAAATTAATTATGCGAATGCATTTTAAACATAAATGTACCATCGTGTTAATAAAGTCAAAATGTCTTATGAACAATGATATACTTGAATCCATGTAAGTGATGGATACTACCCAAAATTGTTCAAGATAGGGCAAGGCATACTTCAAGAAGTCAAGCGCCTAACCCACTGTGCTACACAGCAGACCAATTTTGAGAAAACAACATTGTAAGAAGCAGAGGTCTACTTGAGAAACAATTTACATCTATATATAAAATAAGAGTTTTGTCTGTACATTGCCTAAAATTTAAAAAGGATGGTATTTCTGGATCAGTCGTGTCCACAGTAACAAGGAAATGCACTTTTTACTTTTCCGTAATTTCTGTCTGTCTGTCTTGTCTGTCTGTTTGTATGTATGTACGTATGTACACGCATCACGAGAAAACAGCTGAAGAGAATTTAATAAAAATCTATATGCAAAGTCGGGTAATAAGTTGCTACAATCTAGGCCATAAATAATTTTTTCACGCTGACTGAAATGGTAGTTTAGGGGAAGGCCTAAAATTTAATTCTCAAATATGTATGTTATTAGTGGTCATATCTTAATGAAAATTGGTATACAAAGTCGGGGAATAAGTCGCTATAACCTAGGTCATAAATAAATTTACTCACGCTGAGTGAAATGGTAGTTTAGGGGAAGGCCTAAAATTTAATTCTCAAATATTTGTTATTAATTGTCGTATCTTAACGAAAATCGATAGAGGAAGTCGAGGAATAAGTCGCTACAATCCAGACCATAAATAATTGTATTCACGCTGAAAAAATGGTAGTTTAAGGGAAGGCCTACAATGGAATTCTCAAATATTTATGTTATGAGTGGTCCTATGGAAAGTCGGAGAATAAGTTGCTACAATCTAGGCCATAAATAGTTTTATTCACCCTGAATGAAATGGTAGTTTAGGGGTAGGCCTAACATTTAATTCCCAAATAATTACGTTATTAGGGGTCGTATCGATAAATACTACCTAAGTTATGTAGTTATAATTCCGATTATTTATGTCTTATACATTGTTACCATACCGGCTATGATCAGAGATATTCATGAATTTGGATTTTTGTTATCAAGTCCTTATCAGCGCCGAGTCACGAGAAAATTGGTAAACAGGATTTAATAAAAATTGGTGTGTAAAGTCGGAGAATAAGGAACTACAGTCTATGCTATAAATACTGTTATAAGATGCTCTAATATCACGGAGTCTAAAGAAAACTAAATGCGAAGAACTACAATATAGAAAGCTCATAAAATTGATCAACAATAACATTACATTGACCATTGTTCATTGTGATGTGCTTTGTCTTCTGTTGCCATTCATCTACGATAGATAGGATTACTGCTGCGTACCGAGTTTTTTTAAACATTTGCCTTACGTCGCACCAATACAGTTAGGTCTTATGGCGACGATGGGATAGGAAAGGGCAATGAGTGTGAAGGAAGCGGCCTTGGCCTTAATTAAGGTCCAGCCCTAACATTTGCCTGGTGTGAAAATGGGAATCCACGGAATAATATCTTCAGTGCTGCCGATAGTGGGGTTGCATCTCCCGGATGTAAGCTGTGCGCCCCTAATCACAAGGCCAACTTGCCCAGTCGTACAAGTGCAACAGTCTGCCTAAATATTGACGGGAAGTAGCTGGGGAGTTAGGTAACTTTCTTCTTTAGCATGCCATTCCTCTGTTTTATAAATTTTCCGATAAAATCACACAATTTTGTTCCACTATAGCAGCGGAAACATTTCCATAATTATTTTCTTTCTGACAATCAAGATTCTCTAATAAAGCAAGGCTCAGAACCTTGATTGTATCTTGTTAGTCCAATTATTGGGCTAGCCACCAAACCAATTTATTTTGGTTCCTAAGGATGGCAGCAAAATCAAAACAGAAATGTACCCCAGGTGGTAACCAATCCACCCTTGGAAATGAGATCAATAGGCCATTGGATTCTGGGGAGCCTACACAACCATGTTCAGGGGTATCGAAGACTGTGGTTATACCTTTCAATCGTGAAATACAACACCGAGCGATCAGCTATTTTGGGACCATTAACATCAACTCCATGTTAAAACTTGGAAATCTTACACACCTCACAGACACTCTTGACAAGCAGAATATAATTATCACAGCCCTCCAAGAGACTAGATATGTAGACGAAGATGGTGCCTAATCTGGGAACAGGCTTCATCATCAACAAGAAAGTACTTGATTCTATTGTGAACTTTACATCCCACAATGGGCGAACGTCAACCCTAACATTTCGAGCCTCCAACAAGAAATACACTATAGTTAATGTACATGCACCAACTAACTATACCAAAAAGACTGACCAAAAAGCTGTGGATGAATTTTAGGATGATCTGTACAGTCAACGATGGCCTTCGAAAGAGCTCAAACTATAAGTCAACCCAGACTCTCAACCACCATGCAAAGATGAAGTGCACCAGATCACTGCACACTTAAAGAATAATAAAGCCCCTGGTGAAGACTCAATTGTGTCAGAGATGTGCAAGAAGGCTGATAAGGCTTCGATTGGAGACATTAACGAAGGTCTTTGAAGAGATCTGGCAAACCACTAAGGTGCCTGATGACTGGAAATCAGCCCTCATTTAAAAAAAAAAAAAAAATCTTAAACAAATATTAACAACTACAGAGGGATCTTGCTTTTATCTATAACCTAGAAGATTCTTTCTAAAGCCCTCCTTTTATGAGCTGAAAAACAACCTGACCCACAGCTTGGGGAATATTAGGGAGGATTCAGGAAGGAGCGTACATGAACCGAACAGATCCTTAACCTAAAAATTATAACTGCACTTGCCAACCTAAGGAAAAAGAGATTTGGTGATAATTTTCATAGACTTCCAGAAGGCCTATGATTCGACTGACAGGAAGGCAAACATCTTGGAGAGTTGGGTTAGACAATAAGACTAGAAACCATCCTACCTGACATGCTGGAAGAGCTCAATGATGATGAATAAGACTAGAAACATCACTAACACCAAATCCAAAGTTAAGTTTTTAGGTGAAATTTCAGAACCCTTGGACATCAAAACTGGAGTCTGACAAAGGGATGGCTTATCACCTATGCTTTTTAATTATGCCATAGAAAAGGTCTTCAGAGATTGGAGAAAAGCCCTCGAAGGAAAGGAAGTCCAATGTGGACTCTATTTCAGGGGATCTAAAATCAGACTTCGTACAGATTGCCTGGCTTTTGCAGACGAACACACAATCCTAGCACCAACCACTGAAGCAGCTGAGAAACAGATTGAGGAACTTGATCATCAGGCAGGCAAATTAGGACTCAAAGTCTCAACTGAAAAACAAAATACAACCTATGTCAGAAAAGTTCCAGGACTGAGGTCATAAAAATTATAAAAGCTGCTCTTACCAAGTAATGGTCCATTGAAGTAGTTCCCTCAGGTATCTATACACAGTTGCCAGTATTTCTGGAGGTCTTGGAAGCAAGCCAACTGCGATGCTTGTAAGCTGATGTGTCACAGCCCAGTAGATCTCTGCGATATCTTGATGAAGCTTTCCTTTCAGTCGCAATTTCACTCGTGGGGAACAAGAAAACATTGCAAGGCAAGAGGTCAGGCAAATATGGTGGATGTGGGATGACAGTGACAGAATGTCTGGCCAGATACTCGGTAACAGATAAAGTAGTGTGAGATCTTACATTGTAGTGCAGTAAGAACCATTCCTGCAACTGCCACAAACCAGGGCGGTGACGTTGAATTGCTTGTCACAAACGTTTCAAGACTTCGATGTAAAGAGTTTGGTTCACTGTTTCACACCGAGTGGAATGTACTCATGGTAAACTAATCCTTTACTGTCAAAGAATGCGATCAACATTGTCTTTGTTCTCAAAGGTTGACGTTTGGCTTTTTCTGAGGCTGGTGATCCAGGACTCTGCAATTCTGCACTTTGATGCTTCGTGTGGGGGTCATACTGGTACAACTTGCATCCCCAGCAATAATCTTTGTTGGAAATGTGGGATCACGTCTGACTCTATCCAGTAGTTCCGCAGAAATTCTTCGTGTTTCCTATTTTTGGTCATCTGTTAGGGTGTGCGGAACGAGTTTTGCATTCTGTTTCCGTTTCCTTAAATCATCGCGTAAAATTTTATGACACCCGTCACGATTCAAATTAAGCTCTTCTGATATCGTAAGTGCAGTTACATGCAATAACTGCCTTACGCTCCACATCTGCATCGGAATGTGCTGTAGATGGGCGGCCAGTTCTGAGATCATCTTGCACCGAATCTCTGCCTTCCCGAAACCTTCTGTGCCACTCGAACACACGACTTCTTGACAGTGCATCGCCTCCATATGCTTGTGTAATAATTGTCCACGTTTCACTAGGGGTTTACGCGAGCTTAACACAACACTTATTCACTCTTTGTTCACAATCAGCATCCATTGTGTCACCGTCAATAAACCAAACAGAGTGTTGCTCAGTACAGCCCTGCCACCTAGTGCGTGTGCGTGGAAACACGGCCAAGGCCATCTCAGAACGTGCACATACCAGGTAACATAAAACCAACATTTGTTCCTTGTTCACACTGCAACCTCAGAAACACAACACTTGTTCCGGAACTTTTCTGACAAAGGGTGTATATGGCCAAAATTAAGGATAGTCCATCTAAGATAAAAACAACAGAGGGCAATGTTCAAAAGGTCAAAACTTTCAAATATTTAGGAGAGTGGCTAGATATGAGGAAAAATGAGAAACAAGGTGTGGAGGCGAGATTAATTAAAATTAAGTCAAATTACATGAAGACTTTTGAGACATACAGTAACTAATAAAATAGCGCTATCAGGCAATTGTAAGACCAGAAGTTTTCCATGTATTGGAAACACTGAGCCTGGGAAATAAAACCTCAAAACAAGAGCTGGGGAAACTAGAATGAAGGATACGGAGTAAGATCTCAGGACCCATTAAAAGAGAAAGGAACATGGAAGCTCAGAAAAAATTAAGATATGAATAACAAGGTGGGCACAGAAACAAATGTCATCAGGACAAGAAGGCTGATTTTCTTTCGTTCATGTTAAGTATGTCTGATAGCAGGCTGACGAAACAGATTCTAACACAGGTTTGAAATCTCAAAGGCAAACCTAGACGGCACCCAGCAGTGGCCGATTATTTGAGGCTGAACAGGATAAGTGATCAAGATATCCTAGATACACACATCTTTAAACAAAAAGTCCAGGATTGAGGATACCTGAAGATGAGGACAAACCCGTGAAATGACTTCCCTAACAGAGCACAGAAGAAATGCTCACCTTAAGAGAATGAAGAACAGTGTGTGCAAGGATATGTAAACATGCTTGGAAACCTAAATAAACATGGTCCAACAAGGCTGTAATGATGTTAAAAAAGTAGTTTTAAAATTTTAAGGTTAATCTTATTTGTAATCACTTTTTGTTTGTAAATTACTAAACCAAAGAATTTCAGGTAGAGAAAATTTGATACAATGAGAATTAGAGGATCGTTATTTTTTCTAGCAGATAACACCTCATTTCAGTCAACTGAGGATATATGCATTATGTTATTCAACTTACAATCTACGGCTGATTATTGCTATGTGAAGGATAAACATGTAGACTTGCAAAGAAAAATCAGTACATCATTCCCAGCAAAAGTAAACCAATATGGCTAAAAAAAATTCAGCATAGAGAGTTTACTGCTACCAGCTTAGACCTCAGGCTCTCATAATGAGGCAGGGAGTAAGGTGTCTACATGTTTCTTCCAGGTATATTGCTCAATTTAGCTCACAAAGAATTAATGACTGGGTTTAATATGAAAAGGCATTTGATTATGAAATACGGTATTAATAAACAGAATTTTAAAACATAGCCTATCCTGAGTTTGAAGAGTAGGAACAACCAAATTTTCCGAATGATGTATTTACACAATTCAAAACTGTTTATTTTCTTCAGTTACCTTTTGAAGGTAGGGTTGAGGACATCACATGAATGAACAAATTTAGTTGTATATTATAATGCCCCAAATTATTTTAGAACTGGTGATTTAAGTATAGGAATATAAATTCAAGGGATCAGCTTTGTGGAAAGCACCATTTCTTCTTTTAGAAAGTACGACACATTCACTAAATACGTCTGAAGAAATAAGCAAAGCAATTATTTTACAAATAGCAAATGTATAAGATAATTTGAACATCAGTAAGGAAAAATACTTATCACTCAAAATTTTGGTAACTTGTTTTAATTTACACTTCCTGAATAAACTATGTAGATTTTTTTCTCGGAACATAATTTACAATAAGACTTGAATGTTTATTTACATAATGCAACCGAGTAGGCTGGCTATCCGGTTTGGGTCATTTAACTAAGAGTTATGAGCTTGCATTAAGGAGATGGTAGGTTCATATCCCACCGTCGGCAGCCCTGAAAATGGTTTTCTATGGTATCCCATTTTCAGACCAGGCAAATGCTGGGGCTATACCTTAATTAAGGCTATACACAGCTGTTACCTTCCTAATCCTAGCTCTCCCCATCCTTGCATCAGTTACAACCTTTGATGTATTAGTGAGCGTTAAACTACTAAAAAAACATATATTTAAAAAAATAAAATACAGTATTCAGAAATGAATTATAGTCGAGCTGTGTTGCAATGTATCTTAGTTCCCTTACACCACTACCACTGAACTTAATTTGTTGTTGTCGTACAAACGTATGGCAGCAACATCTTATTGGACAAAGCTGCAGTTTTCTCATAAGTGTCTTTCAGATTACCGGGCAGAGAGAGGGTGTGTGTGTGTGTGTGTGTGCATGCGTAAAAAAAATCTAAATAGTCCTGTTCAGAGTAAGGTGAAACAGAAGTGTGAAACCCTGACAAGGTAAATTAAAATATTACAATACAGTATTTTAATATCCAGAACCCAAATGCAATATAATATTGTTATACAATATTAAAGTACCTTCTGTCACAAAAATAAATATACTGTACACACTTCACATCCAACCAAGGGCCTTGGAATTAAGCGAGCGGAAAGGGACTCTCGCTTCCAGCATCACATCTGCAGATGTCTGACTCAACTGAATGATGAGAATTTACACCAAATACAGCTTTTAAGAAACCTGGAAGAGGAAAAGGAGACAGTTCTAGTGTCATACCTTAGACCAACACAATACATTTTGGAGAAGAATTATGCACAAGACCTGGTTTATGGTGCTAGTTCCCACATAAAGATGTAGGAATCTGCTTGTATGAGGAATACCATAAGGTAAACTTACGAGTGAACACTACAAGAAATATGTCTTCCTCAGGGTATGTCAACGCCATAAAGATCTCTTGTACCTCTGTGCAGCGTGATCTATTCCAACTTAAATAAAACTTATTGCTGCTATCTTGGTTGCAACAAGACATGATGATGATGATGATGCTTGTTGTTTAAAGGGGCCTAACACCGAGGTCATCGGCTCCTAATGGTACGAAATGGGACAACATGTTATGACAAATTAAAAAAGTCCAAAATCCTCCACTGACCAGAATTCAAAGCGTGAGGATGAAGAATGAAAGGATGGATGGATATGAATTTAAAACGATCAGTGGAACCGGTTCACAGTGCCTCACATGCACAGAAGCTGGCACAAAACAATAGTATTACTGACCAAGGGACTGCTTCTATAGCACGATGCTGAATCGATTATCTTTGTAGTCGAAACGGGTCCAAAATCCAGATAAATGGCCCCTCATAATGGTACTTATCGCTAAGAAAGTAGAACCTTGCTATTTGTCATTTGGCAGTACTAATCAAAAGTAGCATAGACTCGTGGTATTCCACTCATTATGGTACTATTTACAGGTAGTGTAATGCACACATGTAACACAGACCTATGGTGTTTCGCACATTGCGGCACTATTTACAGGCAATGCAAACCTATGGCGTTCCTCACATAAGTGGACTAACCACAGGGATCCGAACTATCCCGTGGTATTCCTCACATAGTGGGAACTAAGCATAGGCAAGGCAGAACCATGGTGTCGCACATCCCGTGGTGTTGCTCATATAGGCGTACGAATCACAGGTACTGTAAGACCCTCATCCTGATTCACACACTTATTTAAAGATATGAACTTCATTAATGTTTCCGTATTGAACTGAGATCAACGATAAGACATCTATTAGGTTCAACCTTTTCAATACTAATTAGGTATGTGTTTATGTTACAAATACCTTTTTTTCAACTTGGGGACCAGTTTTGACGTATATAATGTCATCATCAGCCATAAAATGAATCACAAATATATAAGCAAAGAGATAATAATCAAAACTATTGTGGATACATATTGAAATATGTTCATTAAAAATCTGTAACTGACCATTCACACCATGTGTTAAGATAAATCACCATAACAGAAGAGTAACGGCTTAATAATTAAATCACCGGGCGAGTTGGCCGTGCGCGTAGAGGCGCGCGGCTGTGAGCTTGCATCCGGGAGATAGCAGGTTCGAATCCCACTATCGGCAGCCCTGAAAATGTTTTTCCGTGGTTTCCCATTTTCACACCAGGGAAATGCTGGGGCTGTACCATAATTAAGGCCACGGCCGCTTCCAACTCCTAGGCCTTTCCTATCCCATCATCGCCATAAGACCTATCTGTGTCGGTGCAACGTAAAGCCCCTAGCAAAAAAAAAAAAAAATTAAATCTGGCTCAGTGACACATTGAACTAAGCATAAAGTCTCTCACTATTCAAAGAATAAGCTTCTTCAATATGTAGTCTTTGTGCATCCATCTTTTACCACTGACTGATTTCATATTCATCAGTATTAAAAATTTTATCAGGTATAAATTACAAGTGACTCAAATAAGTTCTCGACGCTCTGGTTCACGCATAGCACGTGTGAGTGTTTTAAACGACTCTTTACTTTGGAAGCCTATCGAGCCTTCTATTGAATGGATGCACAAAGACTGCACATTGAAGAACCTTATTTTATTCTTTGAATAGTGAGAGACTTTAGCCTTACTTCAATGTGTCACTGAGCCAGATTTAATTATTAAGCTATTACTCTTCTGTTATGGCGTTTTATCTTAACACATGGTGTGAATGGTCAGTTACAGATTTTTAATGAACATATTTCAATATGTATCCACAATAGTTTTGATTTTTATGTCTTTGCTTATATATTTGTGATTCATTTTATGGCTGATGATGACATTATATATGTCGAAACCGGTCCCCAAGTTGAATAAAAGGTATTTGTAACAAACACGTACCTAATTAGTATTGAAAATGTTGAACCTAATAGATATCTTATCGTTGATCCACACACTGTCGCTACTAATCACAAACCTAGTGCGTACCTAACATAGTGGTACTATGCAAAAGTAAATGCGACCCATGGTGTTCCCTGTGTGGTGGTACTAATTGCAAGTAGTCTCATGGTTCTAATTTGATCATCCCTTGGTCGCCTCTTATGACAGGCAGGGGATACTGCGGGTGTATTCTACATGTGTGTCCCCTACTCGCAGCGGGTTGCAACAAGACAGAAAGTCTTGGACATGTGACGGGGTTCTGTCAGAAGGAGGGTTACTGGGCAATATTAGGCATCACTGGGCTTCAGCTGAAACTGCTTTACTTCTTCAGCAACAACAAAGGGATATGAAGGAAGATCAACTGCATCTCTGAGAATGACTCCAACATCCACAAGAAGAGCTGATACAATTGCCTCCATCCAACGAAGAAACATGATGGTCCTTGACACTACAATATGCCAAGCTCTTCAGGTTGATAAAGAAAAGGTGACGATTATATACCAAAATTCCCCTCAGTTAAGTTCCCTCTATGGCATTCCATTTCACAGCTGACTGGTCATATGCTTGTTCTTTGGTGCAAGAGGATTTCTACCTAAATTTACTCTCAATATACTCAATTTTTTGTTGCTATCCTTTTTTGAAGTAGAGAATATTTTTATCCGTGTTTTACATTTAAAGAAAAATACAGGATTTATGAGTTACATTTTGGAAAGAATTTCCTAATGTATACGCAGGGAGTTGCGTGTAACTTTTGATGTACTCTGGATTCTTGTGGTCAACTGTAATAGGGAAGAATGATTTGTTTTAAAATAAATATTTTTCTCTCTCTCCAAAGAATTGTAATACAATTTCTAGTTGAACCTCATGGGTCATGTAGACGTTCTCAAATTATTTTAAGAGAAGGAATACATTAATAATTTAGTAAATATATATTTGCTTACATGACAACTGATAAGAAGTGGTGGTGATGATGATGTCTGTTGTTTAAAGGGGCCTAACAGCTGGGCCACTGGCGCCCTGATAATAAGTATTATGTAATAAAATGATTCATCACTAGGAACATCCAACTTTTACAAGTTTAGACATTAATTGTACATGTGACACCCTCCAGGAAACCATACCTTAAGTTGTGTGACATTTTACACTATGAAGGTAAAAGGCAGGAAGAGTGAGAAAATATAGATTTTTAGATTTGAGTACCTCGGTTAGCCTGATCCTTGAACTATGTGTTGAAAGGAGTGACAGTGATGTGACCATATGGAAAAGTCTTCAAAATAACCTTGGAAACAAGTTGTGCAGTCTAACAAAACCATACCTTAAGTCGCAATGGGAATTTAACATTGGCGACTTAAGGTATGGTTTCTTAAATTAAGTTTCTTCTTGTACCAAACTATGAAATAACCAGCTTGTGCATCGAGATGATGTATATTTACAATATTATAGACTGAACATACATTTGCCTGCACAGGAGCCTGGTCATAGTGCTGTGATTTGTTTCTTCCTGCTGACAAGTGCGGTGCATAAAATAAAAATAACATTACATACCTGCCAACTTTACAAAACCAAAAATCAGGAGATTTGGATATGAAAATCAGGAAAAATCAGGAGGAATCAGGAGACACAATTGGTCAAAACAGCTTATTCTACATGTCTTGCGCAATACAGGAGTACTACTGGTACACTAACACCTATTGTCTCAAAACACAACTGTTGCTAGGCGAGGCTACAAGGTTAGAAATTACACATCTCTATTCCCTCACAGGAAGTATGTGAGTGAGGTGATCGACCTCTGATAACTCCTCGCGCGATTATGCACAGCACTATGTTATTTTAGTAAGGTAAGGGTGTATTCTGCCCGAAGGCAGGTCCGAACCTCCACAGAGGTATGCCTGAGCCGGAGTTTAAGTATGGTAGGGTGGCTAGTTCCTTTCCGCTCCTCCATTCCTTTACCCCCCCACCAACAGCGTGTGACAACCAATCCAAATCTTGACCACGCCCAATGTTGCTTAACTTCAAAAATCTCATGGGATCCAGTGTTTCAACACGGCTACGGCCGTTGTCTATGCTATTTTTATCAAGAAATACATTAAAATTCGCCAGAATTGTCTCTGACTGGCTCCTAAAATCTCTAGGAAAGTCACTAGTCACTATCCTTGAAATTCTGTCCTAAATTATTAAAAAAGACCCCAAACCTAGCGACTAATCCCTAGAATAGACTAGACTGATGTGAACGAACTGGAACATAGTACGCGAGAACGAGAGATTGACAATCGATATATGCGTCGCGATATACAGGTTTCAATAAACATCGCACATTCGGGCGCATTTCTCGTGCTAATAAACGCCGATATTTCATTTGAAAGCGGCAGTGAGCGAAGGAATTCCGGCCACTTGCGTACAAAGCTGAAATGCCGAGATTTGAAAACAAATTTTTAAAGTTCACAAAAAGGAAAGAAAAAAAAGCTAAAATCGGGAGAAACAATAGAATAATCAGGTGGCGGGAAAATCTGTCGAAAATCGTGAGTCTCCCGCCTAAATCGGGAAAGTTGGCAGGTATGTCCATGTGGAGAATTGTGTCAGGTTTACACGAAGAAATAACGATTTCTTTCCTGCCAGTAGGTCATACGAATTTTTTTTTTTGTGACTGGACTTTTGGTCTTGTGAAAAGGAAGTACTGTGTGACAGGTATTGCCTCGGTCATTCAAGATATGACTGCTGAGTCAAAACTTAACAAAGCTGCCATCATTGGAAAAGAAACTGCCAAGCTGTTAATAAATATTTATGACTGGTAACATGGTTGGAAGAGAGTTCCTTAGATCACATCTTTCGGTCATTTTACTGTGAAAAAGAATATACTCAGGGTCATTACGTGTCAACAATAATTGGACTGTCCAACTGTAATTGTGAAGGTTTGCGAGGTAGCTAATCTTCCTCAGAACATACCTAAGAAATTGTAAATAAAAGGCATGACTGCAGAAAGGACGAAATATCTGTTCACCAACATTCGAGAGTACTACAGAGCAGAAATGGGGATTTTGTTGTGCCAACAGCCATGCGACATTAAGGCCACTGAATCTGGGCCAAGTAGCAAGAACATTTCAGAAAAATGAGCAACAATTCAGGTTTTTATATTGCAGGATACAAGATAGGTTAGTAATGTAAATCATTAACTATTAATTGGATACTGACTGTGTGTAGTTTCAGAACGATCTTTTAAAATATCTGCATTATTATTATTATTATTATTATTATTATTATTAACAACATTAGCATTACTACTATCATTATAATTATTGTATCCTTATCTGTACATCTTATGACAGAACTTCTGTGTATATGAGTGCCGCAAGACTAAAACTTCCTTTTTCACTTTTTTTTGAATTTTGAACATGTTTAAAAATTTCTGGAGAATAAAACTCCTAAATATTAATGAAAATTATTTTAATATGCAATCTGATATTCCTTTATCCAGTGTAACAGTCAGATTTTCTTAAATTCTTATTATTGGAACACTCGCAAATATATCTATTATCAAAATATAAAATAACCCAAAAATGTGATTTTCCAACTTAAGGTATGGTTTGCTGAAGAACGTCGCATATCCAGTCATTCAAGAAAAGTGCATGGTACCTATGTATAAGTCTAGGAAACAAACTGAGAATAGAGACTTACCATGTAAAACTGTGTGTATAGAGAAATAAAAGAAAAACATGGGTCCAAAATTTTTGGCTGCAGCCTTCATCAGTGGAGGATAGATTTTCTTCTTTTGAGGTTGTTTGGGCCACCTGAGAACCAAGGGAGCTTGTGCTTTAGCTGTGTTATTGTTTTCGACTGATGCCGTTACTGGTGTTCTTATTGGTAGGTTTGGCTGCTACTTTCTTCCTGGTATCTTCACCTTTTCTGTTGACCAGTAATCCTTCATTTTCTTGCTGAACTCTATTTTGCATTCCTCACACCATTTCCTGGTCTCATTGTGGCTAGCTTTCTTACCTGAGCTGTTTTCAGAAACTACTGAATCTATAGACGTGAAGGTTGTTGTATTCACAAGGTTTGTATCTATATGAGGTGAATTACAATTTTGTAATGCCAATAATTGAAATTCTGATTAAATATTAAATGCAAGGAACATACAATACCATGAGTTCATTTCTTTTCTGACTGATATACATAGAGAACTGTAAATTTTAGAAAAACTTGTCAGCATTTCTATTTTACGAATTTTCAATGTGTTGAACCAATTTTAACCCTCTCAAAATTTGTGAGAATGAGGTTCAACTGTAGTTTTTCTCTGGTATCAATTGTTTTTCTCATAACACAAAGCTAAACGCAAGATCCCCAGTTTTCTGATACTGCGGTGGTAATGTATTTAACAAATCTTAAAAAAATCCAGAATGATAGTTTTGAGAAGTATGTTTATTGATTAATCATCACTATGATATGTATGTTTAATGAGAGAAATACAGTTATTTATACTTGTATGGAATGTTGAAGTGTGTAATGTACAACTGCATACCGATCTATTTTACTAAATCAGAATAATATTCAAATGTTCCCCTACGATTATTTAAAAGTAATAACAGCTGTATGCAGCCGTGTGCTTCGGGCATGATTAATTTATTAACACATCACCTCCCATTTCTTTCATATGTTTGGAGCTATGCTTGCCAATGCAAACATTGATACAGAAATATATGTCATTAAATCACAAAAATTAACAAACCTAACATACAAGGAAATTCGTGGGCTGTAGGAGGTTCCAAATGACAGCCAAGAGCTGGGAATCTCCAGAACAGGGGCCTGTTCCACGAACAAACTTTGCAACTTTTCACTTTGCACTTTGCAATTTTCAGTTCAGATTTTGTTCCACCATCACTTTTCAGATTTAGCTTGCAAAGTGAAAAGTTAGGAATCTTTTCACTTTTCAAGCCTGTTATGTTCTTCCATTGGTACAGAAATGCAAAGTGCAAAGAAATGAAGTGAAAAGTTTTCATAAATCTTGCAAAGAGATGATTCCCTTTTCATCTGTTAATTAACAAGTATGTACACTAGTTTCTCGGCGTAGAATTTTGTTTAGTGATATAAACACGTTACAACATGAGCTTTTATTAGCATCAAGTGAGGACAGTGATGAAGAATCCAATAAGAGAACGTACAAAGATGAGATTAATTTTCATAACCTCACTTCGACAGACTTTCGCGAGTGATTTTGTATTACCCCAACATAGGCCGACTATAATCTTGAAATGATCGGTCATTTATTGAAACATGTAACAAAAAGAATTCAATTCCTTTCTGAAAAAGAAAAAATTCTTATATGCTTACATTGGTTAGTAAATGGTGCCCAGCTGCACGGTGTACCACCAATGCATGGGGCATCAAAATCAATTACTTGCAGAACTGTTACCAAAGTCGTTGATGTTATAATAAATGTAGAACTAATATTTCCTATCAGTACGTTGGCCTGATAATATACATAATATAGCGAAAGGATTTCTAATGAAGGGTGAATTTCCTTCTGTGTATGGATGTGTTGACGGTACTCTCGTTAACATTGATGTGTGTCATCATTTGAGAGGTTATCTTTCAGGTTGTCCAAAAGGATGTCGCATTTCTCCTTGACAACTTCAGCACAGCCAGCTTCTTGTAATACTAACCTTTCTTTCCCATGATAAAAACTTAAACGTTACGACAATTATACCGTCAAGTTTGCCGCGAAAAGTAAAACATTAAAGTCATAGAGTATTAGGCCTATACAGTTTGCTCATGGAATAAACTTGATCGGATCATTCATTCACAAAGACTTTTCACTTTGTGAAGATGAAAAGTACAACCTAGATCATGGTGGAACAGAAAGACTTTGCAAGAATTGAAAAGTGAAAAGTTGAAAAGTTGCAAAGTTCGTTCGTGGAACAGGCCCCAGGTATACAAGCTTCCCCGAGAGGTAATGAGGAACTTTCCACTGGCTGCCAGCTAATAGAGAACTTTTATCTGAATGGATAAGGTGTGTTACCATGAAAATGTAATACAAAGAACAACAAGTATTTTTTCTTGAGACATACCTTTTAAACAGTAGTATGAGAAATGGTTACGTAATTTTCACAAATAATATCTGGAGGCTGCTTGGCGAACAAAATACTTTAACGCGGTTATTCATGGAGTGGCAAGAAACAGGATCTGTTTCCAGTAAGAAAAAGTGGGGTCCAAAATGAGCTCTGGCTGAAGAGATGCTTCAAGATATTCAGTTCAGATTGGAAATGAGTATGAAAAAAACCAACTCGGCAGCTTGTAGAAGAACGTAACATTTCTTAAGGTTCTGCTGTAAGAGGTCCTAAAACATTCAGGTTTCATCCATGTAAAGTGTCAGTGGCTCATAAATTAATCCCTACTGATCCAGCTGTGTGCTCTAATTTTTGTAGGTGAATTTTACAATCTGTATGTGACAGAATTGTGGTGCGACAGGCTTTGGCAGCCAGCAAAATTCCTATCCTCACCGCTAGATGGGGGCTTGATTCCATTCCTAACCTGGTCGAATGACTGGAAACAGGCTGTGGATATATATATGTGTGTGCATGTGTGTGACAGAATTGTGAATTCCATGCTTCTTTTAATGAAGGTCAAAGCTTGGTTTTATCTTAGTGGATAGGTAAATGCTCACAGTAGTGCGACACCAGAAATCTGCATGCATTTCACGAAGTCCCATTACGCGACCAAAAACGTTTTTCAACAGAACAGTGAATTTTAGCATTACATGAATGACATTTTGCGACAATGTGATGAAAATCTAACAGAAGAAGAAGAACTTTGTGTTTGGATAAGAATGGTGATCATTTTCTACAGTTACTGTGAAGTACTGGAAAGACAAAACCCTCAGTACCATAAACTGTCAGTTAAATATATTACTCGAGTGCATTACATTATAACTTTCCTCAGTAAGGCCATGTGCACTATTGGGCAAACAGGACCTTATCCAGCCCATAGGTTTAACATCCTATTATCTACTTTTAAGGTTTTCAGAGATGTTCAGGAACTGGAATTTTGTCCTGCAGGAGTTCTTTTAAGTGTCAGTAAATTTACAGGCACAAGGCTGGCATATTTGAGCACCTTCAAATACCACCAGACTGAACCAGGATTGAACCTGCCAACTTGATAATAATGTTATGCTTCATGTCCCACTAATGACTTTTTACAGTTTACAGAGACACCGGGGTGCCAGAATTTTGTCCCGCAGGAATTCTTCTACGTGCCAATAAATCTACCAACACGAGGCAGATGTATTTGAGCACCTTCAATTACCACAAATACCCTGTCAACCTGAACTCGGGAGGCCAGTGCTCTACCGCCTGAGCTACTTAGCCTGGTACCCGTAAAATCTCCAATGCATTAGGTTTGCCTTTCCTTGTACAATCGTAAGATGGTGGTGGTGATTTTTGTTTTAAGAAGTACAACTAGGTAATCATCCTTATACAATCTTAATAAGATATATTGTGATCAGTTTATAAGTGCTGCACGTAAAAGATTTATAGCCAATTCTATGCTTAAAAACATGTTTTTCTTCCATCTGCAAATCTTGCAGATAAAAAAAAAAAAAAAAGATATAAAAGACCTACTGCTCCAATCAGCATTCATCATTACAGTTCTCTATTTCTAAAAGGTCATGTAAATGAAGCCAAGGTATTAGGTAAATTTCCTTTCTGATCATTAAAAAGAGTGAATAAATGACATATCTAAGGATCCAGACAATTTATAACAGAATGGGATAGGCCTAAACAGAGTTAAAAAAAAAATCACATAATCATATATGGTACAGTATTTATTGTCTGATATGTTTTATTAGGAAAGAACTTTAACTGTGGTCTTCCATTCTCCCTTTTCTAGACATTAGTTATTTGCCTATAGTACAACCTTTCTTTTGATCATCCTGACTGTTCCGTATAACTGAATAATTTTTTGTTTCTCTTTTGGCACTCTTCTTTTTCTATTATCACTATTTCAAAAATTATTCTCAGGAGCTGTGGTAGCATATTACCCTTTATAATTATGTTAATGATACAATTACATAACATTTCTTACCCAATTCACAAACAAATTTTGATTCTATATCTTTGCTTCAATCATTTTACACAATGAAAAGTTTACAATATCTTAATTTGTGATGATTAACAGTCAATATAACAAAATCACACCAGTTCAGAGGGGCATATTTTTCAAGAAAAGTTCTTTTTTTCTCATTTTGTGACATAGATATATACAAATACAATATATTTCTGTATCTTAAAACGAATCAACTACATTTCTGAAAAGCACAGGATATGAATTATTCCACATTGTTCAAAGAAGTTGTGTTTGCATAACTCTATATGGTAATATATTTTTGCAGTTCATTCACATGAAACAATAAAACTTTTCTTCAGAATAATTTGTTTCCAACTGAAAGTAAAATGTTGATATTTGATGGGGCATAAATAACATTGAACTGTTTGTTTCTGGAGAGAAATCAAAGGAGTTAAGATAATAGTAAGAATAAGATACAGTAGTTATATATGTAAACAATTCCAACAATAAGAAAATAATAAATATATAAACACAATATTTAACAAGATGACAAGAATCACAGAATGAATACAAACTTCCACAAAATCAACATTTTGCAATAGAAACTCTGAATAAATCACAATGTAAGAAATAAATACAAGAAAAGAAATATCAAAGTAATTGCCAGAGAGGAATATATATACACTGATGACATACACAATCTGGATATGAAATGGGAACAGGAAGATTAGAAATAAATCAGGACTGTTGCACTAACAATTCTTGGCATTAATGAGTTTTCACTTCAATCTTTACACACATGTATATGAAGTTTAAGTGAAAAACAACTATTTAGCAGAACACTCAATCCTATCATCAACTAATAATATGAGAAATAGGAGAAAATACTGAATAATATACATGGCAACTCTGTAAGAAAGGATATAACATTCCACACTACTGCTGTTGCCATTGTCAAGAGTCAAAAGGATGTATAAATTTGCTAAATGTACATATGACCTGTATACAGAGCCATATTTACAACAGGGGTCATAAGCCCAGGGACTTTTACAACTCCTGTCTTTCCAAAATTCGATAAGCCTACATTCTAATTAATATAATAGTACCCTAAAAGAAAAGTATAAACAAAATAAATCAAATTTTTTTTGGTGCAAAATATGAAATAATAAAAATAATCAAAAATAGGTGGACATCAGAAATCTGTCAAGATCTGGAAAAATCAGGAATCACAGTGACCGACATCGCAGACCAAACCTGCTACAGAACGAAAATCAGCAAGTGGAAAGTAGAGTCAGAGAGAAACCACAAGAAGAAAACAGCAGTCAAGTGGACAGAAGAATGAAGAACCACGATGAGAGAAAAATTGAAGGCTGCCTGGCAAAGAAGGAAATGCACAACTTCTAAGTGAGCTTTGCGTGATCAGTTTTCTGATCTTTTTCACATCTAATAATAATAATAATAATAATAATAATAATAATAATAATAATAATAATAATAATAATAATAATATACATTCATGTACATCTGATGAACATTACTTTATAGACTCAACAATAAATAAGAATAAAAAAATATAAAAATTCATTATGTCTACCTATTTAATTACCAAATATGGCCACAATATCTTCATTATTATTTACAACTAAATCATTTTCAATGGCAAGCCCAGTGAGATAGATCAGAAGTAACGAGTCTGTGATGAACAGAAATCATTTTTAACTTTCACAACAAATGTTTGTTAAGAAGGAAGCCATACTTTTTGGTGTCAACTCAGTTAAATGTAACTTAAAAGCTTTCCAATCTGTTGAACACACAAGTTTAATATAAATATTATACCATAATGTACATGTAAAAAACATACTATTAAACAAGGAATAAAATACACTGGTTTTTCTATATACTGATATTTTTATGCAAATCACACCGATGTATTTGTTTACAAAATGGAGGGCTGAAAATCATTCAGATTAAAAATGACTGCAAATTAGTGAAAAAGAAAAGTGAAATGTCTTAAATATCAAGATATTTATCAGATATAAAAGATAGTGTGTATTTTATTCCTTGTTTAATAGTACGCTTTTTACGGGTATGATATAGTGTAATATTTAATAGTGAATTTGTTTGTGCATCAGACTGAAAAGCTTTTAAGTTGCATTATTTCCCAACAAGTGTGAAGGACCTTTCAGCAGAACAGTTTGTAGCAGAAGTACATACCGGTATACCAATTTTCAATGCAATACTGACAATTTAGATACAGAAGACGAAAACAGAAATGCCATTCAGCTTCCTCTAACTAAAGGCTGCCCAGAAGACAAAGCATCCAAAATGGAGGGCTGAAAATCATTCAGATTAAAAATGACTGCAAATTAGTGAAAAAGAAAAGTGAAATGTGAATTTTATAGTCAAGAAGGTAAGAGAGAGATGTGTTCTAACAAAGAAAGTGCAGTTGTTGAAGATTTTTAGCAATCATAAGTTTGTTTATGCTTGACAATGCCAAAATATAAATATTATATGCCAGAAAACTGAATTATAATGAGGCTCATTATACTGTAGTTCAAGTTTCATTATGATACAGGTTCTCCACCAATCAGAGTTCAGATTTTCATTATGATACAACTGTTTGACCAATTAGGTAAGGATAGCATCGCACCTGCGCTCAACGCACTAGCTTCACACTTGTTTCCATAATCAAACATGTTGGACACACATATTAACATCAATGCGCCTTCTACTTCCAATATTCCACAACCACACAGCACATTACCGCAAATTCACTTCACCAACTGTACAATAAACAATTTGTATTTGAAATAAAGCTAGGTTATAATAACATTCTATCAAAGCTTTGAAAACATATTGACACTGTCAAGGTCTCTGATCCACTCATGGAAAATCAATAACCCAGTGCATGCGCTCTGTTCAGTAAACTCAACTGTCAAGCGACATCGAGAAAAATTTATGAATATTTAAAAAGCAGTTATAATTATCGTCGAGCATAAACAGACGTATGCAACTCGCCTATAATGGTACTGTAATTAAGACACTTGTATGGAAATTATAAAACTTGCTTCGCTTATTTTAATAATAATGTTATTTGTTTTACGTCCCACTAACTACTCTTTTACGGTTTTCGGAGACGCCGAGGTGCCGGAATTTAGTCCCGCAGGAGTTCTTTTACGTGCCAGTAAATCTACCGACACGAGGCTGACGTATTTGAGCACCTTCAAATACCACCGGACTGAGCCAGGATCGAACCTGCCAAGTTGGGGTCAGAAGGCCAGCGCCTTAACCGTCTGAGCCACTCAGCCCGGCGCTTCGCTTATTTTAAAAATATACCCGTGTCTTAATTACTGCTATTATGTTTGTTGCATAATGTACTATTAAAAGCAGTAATGGTAGGCTATTATTTCATTCATCAATGGGAAAAGCTTTCAGATGGAAACATTCTCACCTAAATCTTTCTTTCATATCTGATTGGTAAATATCTTGATATTTAAGACGACATTTCAGTTTTTCTTTTCTTCTCTTTCACTAATTTGCAATCACTTTTAATCTGAATGATTTTCAGCCATCCATTTTTGTAAATAAATAGTTAAAAGTACATCAATATGATTCACATAAAAAAGGTCAGTATATGGAAAAACTAGTGTATTGATATTTAAGACACATTTGTTTTCCTTTTCTTCTCTTTCACTAATTTGCAGTCATTTTAAATCTGAACGATTTTCAGCCATCCATTTTGTAAACAAATAGTTAAAAATACATCAATAGGAATCACATAAAAAAATGTCAGCATATAGAAAAACCACTGCCTATCATAAAATTGCAGATAGAAATTCACTTATTCACATCATTTCATTAATAATTATTCCTCTACATTCAAACACTACTATACAATCTGCCACGCTTAAAAACTATTTTCAAATATATTTACTGGTAATTTTTTGCCATTTGCCTAGATGGTTCTGGGCACATGTCTCTTATATTTTGCACACATTCCTTTGTGCTTTAGTTGGTACTTATATTGTGTAGATACTGCCATTTACTACCTGTCTATAAGTTGAACTATCAGAGCAGTAATCAGAATGAGGTATTATAAAAAATACAACTATGTTGTTGGATATACAGTAGAGTCTCGATTATCCGACGTAAACGGGACCTGGAGTACGTCGGATCACCGAAAATGTCGGATAATACAGAATAACTTTAAAAATGAACTCAAACAAACAGGAAGGCTAAAATAATGACATGTTTTACGGTGCTCTATTTATTGAATTACCAATTCAATTGTACAGTACATGCAGTATTTAAACGAAAACATTCCAGATGTCTTACGAAAAGAAACTTTTCTCCACAGATATTAAGCTACCTAATACCGTACCGTTTTTGCCACCGATCACGCCACCCAGCACTGGCAGGAAAATTAGGGTCCCCTTCATTAAACTCCTTCTGGAAATACACAGCCTTTTCCTGCAGAATGGTGCCAGATATTGGCAGGCCCTTTTCCCGGTGTTGAGATACCAAAGAAATAGTGCTTCACTTACTTTTTCGTACTGACATTTTTTCATTGTTTTTCTCTGCTCTGGTAGAGCACAAGTTTTCAATTTCTTCCCTCTGTTTTTTCCAGTCTCCCACTGTAACACGTCCAACACCATAATCTGAAGCCACATTTTGAAGAATTTCCCCTTTGTCCAGTCTCTTTAATGCACTCAATTTGTGTTCCATAGAAACAGTCTCTTTCTTCCATTTACTCGCCATACTCACAGAGGATATGAAAACTATAACATCCGCACCCAACCAATACTACAATGACTGAAGACTCACTGCACCTGTCCTTGAGAAAAACCCAGTCCTACCGCCAGCGTTCAGGCCAGTGCTTGTCCCATGGTCGCACCCTCCACAGCGGGTGTGCCTGAATTTAGTCTCCACCAAAAGTTGAAATTAAGTCTAACAGTGTCGGATAACACGGAATGTCGGATAAGCGAAGGTCGGATGAGCGAGACTCTACTGTATAACACAGTGTGATAGTTCATTAATTATGCAAACTAACAACAGCACACTATAGACATGATACTGTATAGGCTTTCTCGTGGACAGTCGAGATTTTCTTCTTATGACGTAGAGCACAGTTCTCTGTGAAACGTAAAGAATTTCACCTTCATCTTATTTTCTTGCACGGCATAAGCTCAAAAGCCTATACAGTATCATGTCTATAAGTACGGGCCGTGAAAGCATCAATGGCAACAGCACACTATTTGGTTTACAGAATGATCTTTGACAATTGGTAACACAACAGAGGTTGGTAGCCTTCAATGAGCAGGAGAAAGACAACGGACAACATGAATTTATCTAGTCTGAATTTTCTGTTTCTATAGTAAGTCTTTTTCAAAGTTTGTAAGTGAGTCACAGAAGTAATTCATTGCTGGAGATTTGAGAAAACATACTGAGGCATTACAGAT
Organism: Anabrus simplex; assembly: GCF_040414725.1. NCBI lineage: Eukaryota > Metazoa > Arthropoda > Insecta > Orthoptera > Tettigoniidae > Anabrus > Anabrus simplex. Next base: position 223,891,200 of record NC_090270.1, on the reverse strand, counting down.
GACAAATACCTACTTTAGTTTTAGAGAAGAGACAGATGAAAAAGCTTCATGTGAACTTTGTGACCTGTAAAGCAGCCCATAATGGTTTTCAAGAGCACCAAAACTGTTTTCCAAGAAAACCCACCATGGCACAATGAGCAAATTTTAAAAATTATCACAAACATTTTTTTATCTTGAAGGAAAATAAGTTGCCCAGAAAATACTTTTTTATGGCAACGATAGGATAGGAAAGTGCTTGGAGTTGGAAGGAAGCAGCCGTGGCCTTAATAAGGTACAGCCCCAGCATTTGCCTTGTGTAAAAATGGGAAACCACAGAAAACCATCTTCACGGCTGCCAACAGTGGGGTTCGAACCCACTATCTCCCGAACGCACGTTCACAGCTGCGAGCCCCTAACAGCATGGCGAACTTGCTTGGTGTCCAGAACATAAAGCTTGTAGTTGTGCAAAGAAATAACAAGAAGGAAATTTTCACATCTATTTTACCATTAAGATGACGTTGTTTGAGTCATCAGTCCATAGACTGGTTTGATGCAGTTCTCCATGTCACCCTATCCTGTGCTAACGTTTTCATTTCTACGTAATTATTGCATCCTACAACTGCTAAAATCTGCTTGTCATATTCATACCTTGGTCTACCCCTACCGTTCTTACCACCTACACTTCCTTCAAAAACCAACCGAACAAGTCCTGGGTGTCTTAAGATGTGTCCTATCATTCTATCTCTTCTTCTTGTCAAATTTAGCCAAATCGATCTCCTCTCGCCAATTCGATTCAGTATCTCTTCATTTGTGATTCGATCTATCCATCTCACCTTCCGCATTCTTCTGTAACACCACATTTCAAAAGCTTCTATTCTCTTTCTTTCTGAGCTAGTTATCGTCCATGTTTCACTTCCATACAATGCCACGCTCCATACGAAAGATAGGAAAAACTAAATGCCTGAACAAAATTTATGACACTCACAGTCTGGATTTAATGGAAAAAGATGCTTATCAAAAGCTGAGCCCCCACATAACTAACACTTGTCCATGGAGAGGTTTCAACCCATTTTCAGATCAGTCAATATACCAAATTTTCTTGTATCTCTTCCTCTTCATACTAAAATATTTTCTTCCATTATTCTTTTTTTGTAGGCAATCTTTTTGCAGAATGTGCTCAATCCAATTTGCTTTAATTTTCCTTATTACCTTCTTCCTTCATTCTCAGTACTTTGATGTTGGTTCACCTTATAGGTCCACTTAATTCACAACATCCTTCTCTACAGCTACATCTCAAATGTTTTTAGTTAGTTTCTTTTTCTTTCTTTTTAGTCCACATTTATATAGTGTCAGGTTGATATTTTTTACAGTTAGCAGTTCTTTTACCTACTTAAAGGCTTCCTTTCCTTTCCTTTCCTTCCCATAGGCTATCCTTCCTCTAATCTCCTCCATACAACTTCCATTGCTAGTGACCATGCTTCCAAGGTATTTGAATAAATGCACCTCCTCTAATTATTGAGCTCCAATGTTCACACTCGTTGTCCTTTCATATCTGTAAAAATACAATAATTAAGTAGAGTACAAAAGTTTTAAAATAAACATAATGGGATGAAAAAATCTTTCAACCATAAGTAATGGCATTAAAATGATATCACAAGAAACTTCCCATTTATATATTAATTATAAAAATATAATTTTGTATCTTTAGAAGTATTTCCAGTTTTCTTGATCTTAATTCTTTCAAGTGAAGTGAGTCCTAATGCTGTAGGCTAGAGAATTTAATAATCCAAACATTTTACAGATAATTACGGTTGAAAAATTCACTAACCACTTAAAAAATAGTAACGGATATATTATGCATACATTATAAATTATTGTTCTTGTCATCCAAACAGGTATTACGCCAAATGGCCCGTTGCAGTCTCGATCCATCTCTTTGCTGGGCATCCAATAGAACAACTTCCTCTGGGCTGGGATTTAATTAAATTCACATATATGATAAAATACCCTACCTGTTAAGATGATGTAAACAACATTATAGGATGATACATGAGAAATTTGCACCTGAATTGTTTTCTTTCCAAGACCTAGCCTGGCCTGTTGGAGCAAATATCATCATGTGATTCAAACACTAAGCTCCCTCTGTGGATTAGTGGCAACCGGCCTCCAGATTACATGATCACGAATTAACATTTGCTGTAAGTAGTCTGATTTTTTAAAGGTATTTGATATTCCACGTTGTACGAAGTTAGCAGGTAAAATACCTCTGGCAACACATTCAGTGTTTACCCAAAGAAATGAATTAACATTCAGCCAAAGGTCGTCGAATATACTACCAGTTTCTATGCCATATGAAAAAAGTAAAATGAGGCTGTCTGAACAGCATCAAATCAGCTTTGCATGGTAGCAGAGGCCATAATATTATCAGATTTTTTTGTTTTTTATTCACCTACATCAGCCATGGCATTTCCAGTCATGTCAAGAACCCTTGGTTTCAATTGTTGTTTGGAGGCAGTTGGTCCCTTTTTGTCAGAGCTGCAGTTTCTAGGACATAGGGCAAGATATAAAGGTGGTATGTCTTTTAGAGTAACACATTCGATGACAGATTTCTGTCCCAGCAGATGCTTTCAACATGTTACTAATCTACTGCCTGATGATATAATATTACCAAATATTTGAAATACAGAAATGTTCTTATTTCCTCATGTCTCAATAATTCTGCTCACCATCAAACGTATTCTCTTTAACAAATATATTTTAAGTCTAAATCTGTTGAATCCTCCTTTTCACCACTTTAACTATTTTTCCACTTTCATTTCCCTCTCATTTCATCTCATATCGTAACATGCTCTACAAACACCATCTGTACTGTTTCATTCTTCTAGAACAACTTTGTAATATCCACAATGGAGACAAGTAACTTCCCTGCTGCATTCTATGTCTTGTCTTAAACCGGTCATTACTGGTTTGTTCTTGGAAATTATTCTTAATACCAAGGTATAGTTGACCACAAATTACTGAATGTGTTTGCAGTTTGATAACCTGTGTTTCTGTGATATTTTTTCAGCATAATTGTAATTCTTTGGGTCTGGGTGTGGTGAGAAAGGATAAGGATCTTAAGAAAGGCACAAAATAAAGTTGCAATTAGAAACCATGGTATAATTTCAAAAAACAATTTTAAATCCAACTATCTCCCATGCTGATGGAAGGTCTCGTAACAAGCTTAGTAACTCTAACTGATATTTTCCTTCAAAGGAATGGAATGTGAAATTGCTAGGTAGTCATTCTCTTCACAGGGTATAGTTTTATTCCCTTCTGTGTAATTTTTTTAAAATTAGAGGGTTAGCTCCTTGTTCCCAAGATTGAAGGTTTGAACTTAGCTAACTTTGCTGGATTTTTTAAAGAAAGGACAATTCATAGGTTTGAACTTAGCTAACTTTGCTGGATTTTTTTTAAGAAAGGACAATTCATAGTTTGGCACACTGCGACATGAAAGATGCTGAAGAGCATCAAATAGAAAAACTTGCAATCATCAGCTACCCCATCATCATACCTATAATAAACTGTGTATGCAATGTTTCAATAAACATATAGAAATATGTGATTAAAGTTATATTGTAAGCTTGCAAAACTGCATCAATCCCAAAATGTGACATTCTTCTAGCTACCTGGGATACATTTACATACATTAAAAGCCCTTCATGTACAACACACGAAAAGGCATTGGTTACTTATATAATGTTTACTGTGCTCTTATATTGGCAACATTCAAGAGTTTGTGTTTATAAGGACTCATCAAGTGATAAGAGATCCCAAATGATGTGTAATTCCATGCATTTTATACTGAAGAGGTTTAGACTTCCATAGTGTAATACAACAGAAATGAGCAAAGGAGTAACTACAGAACATGGAGAATTAACAGAGAGGATGGCACTACTTCCAAGAGCAAGAGAAAAGCAGATTGCAGGAAAAATCATACAGGGACCAAGAATGTCAAATTATTTTTGAAGCTGCTAAAAACTGACTTACCCCAAACAACTGCTCCTGTAAATTATACTTTAAGTTTATTCATATACTTTCACCAGAAAATGGTACCTTATTTCCATGCAATAACAAATATTTTACACCAAAACTGAATAGAGACAAAGAGTACAAAAAATCAGAAGATTTAAAGAATCTCTTTACAGCCCCCCTCCCCCACTAGGGATGAATTTGTGTGAAGATCTGCTAACTGCATTAATGCCCTAAACTTTACAATATTGTCATCAGCTATGTGTTGGACTAATTTATAAATGCATGAAAATAAGAATGTGGTTACCTATCCTATTAATTGGAACATCTTATTAAATTATGTTTCTCAACAAGAAATATATCTAGTAAAAGGCATCTTAATATCCATACAATTTCAATGTTTTCTTTACAACAATATTCCACGCTTACATTTTCTCAAAGAATGTAAGATCACACTTGAGTTTAATATTCAAATGACTAGTGTTAAAGTCATCCTAGTTAGTCCCCGAGCAGGCCTAAAATCAACATTTATAACATTATCAAAAATGCCAATTCCTTACACAAATCATGTCTACAATATCACTTTAAAAGTACATACTACTTATCAAATACGAATGCACTTAGTCAGTACATAAACATTTTGAGAGAAATGTTACAATAATCACAAAATAAAACATATAGAAGTAGAATAGAATAAATAAGAGCATTTTGTGAGGAATTTCTGATCATGTGTTTCCAAGTTGAACAGCAAATTATGTATGGAATGATAGCATTTGTACAAAATATTTGGTTATTACTGCATGATTTCCACAATATTCACTCCCATTATAATATACACGGGTATTTAAAAAGTGTTAGAAACATACAATACACAAATTTACACAAATCGTCACAAGAACAGTGACTGACTTTGTGATACACAACATAGCATTTAATATTCTACATTGTCATTTATAAAATGACAGTGAAAACAATCACGTGCAGCTCCCTAATGAAGTCTTTATGTATTGTACATTACAAGTTAAATTGGATAGGTTTCTAACCAACTTCATAGTAAACCATACTCAGAAATTCCTGGAAATGTACTGTGTTCACTATATCTTGGCTACTGATTAAAGAACTTCTCATATAACTTCCAAAAAAGACAGATAAAACTTCCTTACGTACTTCACATATTTACAAATGAGTGCTTCATATTCACCTACAAATAAATACAATAAAACAAATGCATGTACAAATATACTGCATATTCCCTAGTGTTAGAAACTAGTACAACAGTCTGAAATCTGTTTCAATAATACGATATGGAACATGGTCAGAAGCTGCAATAAGGATAGTTTCTGTAAGATACATCTTAACAAAAATAATATAAATACATAACTGTATTTATCTGATATTTAATTTATCTAAACTGAACCCTGCCCAATGCCTTAATGCTCCATCATAAGCTTTGTATAATATAATACAAAACAAATCTGATAAATTATAGCTCTAAAACAAAAATCTTAGAACAATTTCCTTCCAAACTTCTTCAAAACTCTCTCCCATATATTATTCTAAATAGCTCCAGCTATATGAGAATGTCTTATTATCCAGTGCTAAAGAAATAGTGACAGGCCAGAACTCCACAGTACAATTAATCTACTTCAATAATGAAGTCCCAATTAGTTATTCAATTGAAGAAGATAATTTGCGGATCTCACATAACTTCGGGTAGTCTACAAATTCTGTCCCATAGATCATAATGGTGGCAAAGGTGACTGCTACCATGGAACCCCAGAAGAGAAGATATAGTAGACTTTCAGTGTTATATTCTGTGGGTGAAAAAAGAAAAATACATTATTGGAAAAGTGTTTGTAGATAGCTCATCAGTCATATGTCTCTGCAAGTTAAAGAAAAAGAAAATCACAGGACACAAAAGAGAGAATCTTTAAAAAATGTTTCGAAAGACTGCCTCTATTTTAGCAGTGTGTTCTACACAATAGCAATTAGAATTAAGCTCAAAATGTTGGGACAACCCTGGAACTTCACAGACACTCAGTTTCTATGAGGGTGCAATGACCACTCTGCTCGAGCAACAAGTATTCAAGAGTACGATATTTTCACCTTAAGTTGGTATGATTGAGAAACTACATTCTCCTTGGGTCTACATTATTAAGCTCTGCCAATGCATGCCAGAATCCTAAAAATTTTATTTTAGATTATTAAATGGGTTAGGGCAGATTCTCCTTAAAATGAACCTTCTAACAGAATACCCAAGGAGCACTCCTAATGTGGATCAGTGGTACAGTAAAAGTACAGTATTCCAAGATCGCAGATTCAAATTTGGTAGTAGTAGCCGTCTGATTTTTGAAGGGCGGAAAAAAGACTATTCAGCACTCCATGTCGTAAAATGTCAGCATTGATATTTAGTGACACATTTGGTGTTTGATGTAGATTTCGATTCCAATTCATAATTCCAATATAATTGGAAATTTCCAACAACAGACCAATTACATTAGAATTAGGAATATATCCATTCAGGACAAATATTTCAGCTCTCTATGGAAATCGAAAACTATACCATCTGATAGCCTAGCAGGCATAAATTTTTGTAGGAGGCCTAACATCTAAGGTCATCGACCCCTAATGGTACAAGGTGGACGACATGATATGATAACTAAAACTTTAAAATTTATCCACTGACTAGAATTTAAAACAAATGAAGATGAACAATGATTGTGAATTTAAAATAATCAGTGGATGTAATTCACAATGCCTATTTTCTGTAAAATGATACATGATAGATTATGGTAGAATAAGACATTGCCTTAAAATGCAATAATATATCATGTAAATTACTATTTAAAAAAAACACATTAAAATATACAAACGCAAACTAAAACAGTCAAATTAACAAAACGTAGTAAACAATAATACAAAGACTAATAAGAAACACTACGTTTATATGCGATAAAACAAGCCACTATCCCTCATAAAATGAATGATGAGGTCTGCTGACTGCTCGTCATTTCACAGGTTGAGGGAGATGGTACTCAGGAGTTTTGGATTACGGCGCAAATTGCCCAGGTCAGCGCTCTCCGTAAGGAAGTGTACAATGTTAAGATGATTGCTGCAAGTACACCCCGCAGGGGGTTTCTCCTTTCAGTAAATAGGAGGGCATTACTATAATGAGGTCAATCCGAAGACGACGTAATACCACTGCTTCCCTCCGAGAAGTCCAAAGGGGTCCTCCGTACCTTCGTTGTACCTCTTATCGGTCTCAGCTTATTTAGACGTGGAGTGGTCTGAGAGCGAATATCATTTGCTGGAACCTTGTAAGGCAACGGGGACAATGTAACAGCCTCCTTGACAGCCACATTAGCTAACTCGTTTCCCCTCTACGTCCATGTGACTTGGGAACCACATAAACGTGATTCTGGTGCCGGCATCCGAACACCCGGTCAGCAGGTCCTGGATCTGCTGCACCAGAGGGTGCCGAGGAAAACATGTATCAATAGACTGCAGCGAGCTCGAGGAGTCAGTACACAGCAGAAAGTGTCGGCGCTCATCGGAGAGTGTGTACTGCAGATCTTCACAGGTAGCATAGAGCTCTGCTATGTACACACTATAGGTTTCCAGGAGAGCAAAAAGAAACCCACTTTCATTTCTGCCCTTGAACTATCCGTGTAAACGACGATTGAATCTGCATACCGGTCAACAACGCACAGGAAGAGCCTCTGATAAATCGAGGGGTGCGTGTTTTTCTTTGGGCCAGTGTGCAGATCCAGAATTATTTCAGGTTGTTGTATTATCCACGGTGGTACCCCACTTGGTTTTCTGACAAGACAGGGAACCGAAGGTGCATCAAACAACCTGTGACTGCTATCCAAGCCTATTCCAATTGGCCGCACTGCTCGAGGATAAGCAGCGTACAGCCGATGGTTTCCATTGTGGAATATGCAAGGATAGCTTGGGTGAAGTGGCATCTGTCGCAAGTTTGCAGCATAGGACAGAAACATTTGCTGGTGCCTCAGGTGTAAAGACGGCACACCAGATTCAGCAAGCAGGCTAGCAATGGGGCTTGTAAGAAAAGCTTCCATTACCAACCTAACCTAACCTAACCTAACTGCTATTAAGTTTTGCAAGGAGGCTTTGCCTTGCTGATCCATATGCTGCATTGCCATAGTCTAACATGGATAAAATATGTGCCCTATAAAATCGTAGGAGCATCGTGTGGTCAGTCCCCCCAAGTAGTGCTGCTAAGAAACTTCAAAATATTCAACTTCTTAGTGCACTGCACTTTTAACTGCCACATGTGTGGCTCCCACGATAATTTGCTATCAAAAAGGAGCCCAAGAAATCGGTGTCAACTACGGGAAGAGCGACATTTCCTAAATAAAGCTCAGGATGCGAGTGAAGAGTGCACTGCCGGCAAAAGTGGACAGCAGAGGTCTTTGCGGTTGAAAACCGAAGATCATGTTCTAAAGTCCACTGTTCCACTCTTCTAATAGCTTGCTGTAATTGTTGCTCTGCGACTGCCATATTATGCGAGCTATAATGCAGAGCAAAATCATCCACATATAGCGACGGTATAGCGACAATACCGTTTATTCTTAGATTTAAATACCGTTTATGGCAATCGCGAACAGTGACACTAAGAACCGATCCCTATGGGATACCATCTTCCTGAACGTACCCTCCCTACTCGGACACGGAATAGATGGAGGGACAAAAAATTCACAATAAATACCGGCAAGTTACCTTGGAATCTCCATTCATGTGGGACTGAAAGAGTATCATATCGCCATGTGGTGCCATAGGCCTTTTCTAAGTGAAAGAAAACAGCCACCAAATGCTGTATGCGGAGAAATGATCCTGGTTGGAACTCTCCAGGCGTACCAAGTGGTCAGTGGTCAAGCAAGCGGCTCAAAAACCACATTGGTTCTCGGACAAAAGTCCTTTTTTTCTCCAGACACCACACAAGTTGGCGCTTACACAAACAGTTAGTAAGACAAATAGGTCTGTAACTTCCTGCATACTTAGGATTTTTGTCAGGCTTGAGGACAGGAATGACTAGAATGACTATGCCCTTTCGCCACTGAGACGGAAACTCGCCCTCTATCCAGATTCGGTTGAACACACGAAGGAGATATAACAGACCATCCTCACTAAGGTGTTTCAACATCTGGTTATGGACACTGTCTGGTCCAGGAGACGTGTACTTGCAAAGCGGCAAGGTGCTACGGAGTTCCCACTCCGTAAAGGGCATGTTATAGTCCTCTGAAGCACGAGTGGTAAAACTGAGGTGATGACGTTCTGCCTCCCACTTCAGAGTGAGGAAATCACAATGGTAACTCCCGGAACCAGACACATCTGCGAAATGACTGGCTAGATGATTAGCAATCGAGAGTGGTTCAGTGATGATACTGCCTGCAATGGAAATTTCCAGTAATGAAGAGGATCCATGTATACCCAAAATACGTCGAAGTTTAGTCCATACTTGAGATGACTGTGTATGTGACATCATGGACGACACATATCTCTCCCGCGAAGCTTTCTTACTCTGCCGAATAAGAACTCACGCCTTAGCATGGAGTTTTTTAAATGTTACCAAGTTGGCCACAGTAGCCTGCCTACGATAGCATTTATGAGCGCGCTGGCATTCTTTGATAGCTGCTGCAATTTCTTCGTTCCACCAAGGAACGAGTTTTCAGTGAGAAGTCCCTGAAAACGATGGAATGGGCTCCTCAGCAGCAGCAAGAATAACTTGTGTTATGTCAGTTATATATATCACCGTCTACACTCCGTCTGGTCATGTCGTTGAAGGCAGCTAATGATGTGAACTTTGGCCAATCAGCATGTTTAAGAATCCATCGAGGAGGAGCCTCGACGGATTTCTGTTTCAACCAAGTAAGAACAATGGCAAAATGGACACTGTCACAGAGATCATCATGTGTATTAGCTGCCTCTGTGGATCAGTGGTAGAGTGTCGACCTCCGGATCCCAAGATAGCGGGTTCAAACCCGGCAGAGGTAGTCGGATTTTTGAAGGGTGGAAAAAAGTCCATTCGACACTCCATGCCGTACGATGTCGGCATGTAAAAGATCTCTGGTGACACATTTGGTGTTTACCCGACAAAATTCATTAAATCTCAGCCATAGACGCCCAAGAGAGTTTCGGTTGACTCTGTCTGCCATCTAGTGCGCCTTGAGTAAAACGGAACGTCGAAATTGACGAGCAGACAGCCAGATGGCGTCAAATTAAAATGTCTGCACATGGTAGCTGAGGCCATATGATTATTATTATTATTATCATGTGTATTCCACCGAAACAGCGGAACCAACGTTCGGCTGCATAGACTAATGTCTATGCGAGAGTATGTACCGTAACGTACACTGAAATGAGTTGGTTCACCTATATTCAAAACACATAAATCCAGCTCTCTTACTACTGTTTCCAACTCCCTTCCCCTGGGGCAAGGCGTTTCAGAGCCCCATATAGGGTGATGGACGTTAAAATAGCCCAATAAGAGGAATGGAGGATGATCTATAAGATCAGTGACATCATTTATATTAAGAGGCTGGCCTGGTGGAAAATAAATATTACACACTGTTGCTATGACAGGCAGCAGAACGCGAAATGCTACAGCCTCCAGTGGGGTTCTTAGTGGAACCTCTTCGCTGTAGGTATCAGAATGGACAAAAATGGTAACGCCACCGGAAACCCGGTTAGCATAATGTCGTTCTGTCGAGTATAGTCGAAAATTTCTCAAGACCGTATGATGACCTCGTCTCAGATTTGTTTCCTGAATGTAGAATATACTATACTCACTAATGAGCTGGCGCAGCTCATCAAGATGCCTATCATAACCGTTACAATTCCCTTGAAACAGTGCCATAGTGTGGGTGTGGACTTCTGAGGTTTAGGTTAGAAGCAGTGAGATGCTACTTAACCTACGCTCACATCCCCATTTGAAGATGGAGATAAAATGCCTACGAGGGGAGCGAGCAGGTTTTCGAGGAGGAAAATCTGCTGGCGCAGACTCAGACCCTCTGAGTGGAGGGCGTGAGACCCCATTCGTAAGGGCGTTCTTCTTTCCCACTGTCGATTCTTGTTTAGACGGACTGGAAAGTAAATTCCCAGCCCTGGTCGAAGATGCCGCCTCCGCCGGCTTAGGCGCAGCTTTCTTAGCTGGCACAGACTTGTTTGGCTAGGCGGGCAATAATTCCATTGTGGAGATTTATCTCCCGTATGCAGTTATCAGACTGTGCCTCTTGTAATGGGCTGCTGATAAGTTCACCTGCATACACCCCAGCGTCAGTGGGTAGGGTCTGACACATCCCACTCTGATGAGTCTAGTGTCAGACCTAAGATGAAACACTGGTTAATAGAGCAAACGCCTGAAAAGCCTTACACCTGATCTGTTACAGACTTGTTTGTTGTTGAAGGCTGGGATGAACCTGCCTTCGAGCTTTTTCTCTTTGCAGCGTTGTTCACAGGAGCAACTGCCGCCTTGGGTGCAGCGGTCTTCTGGGAAGGTGTTCCGGTTGTAAATGACGAACCTAGGAGAGACTGTGCTATCATGCTGAAGTCTAATGTCTTGGCGGGGGCATTCAGAGAATTAAACTTATGGCATGCTTCCTAGTAGGAAAGACCATCCAGGGTCTTGATCTCCTGGATCATCTTCTTACTCAGGTATACCGGACAGTTCCGATCTCGAGGGGAATGAAGACCAGGGCAGTTACCACACCTATATGGCGTTGTGCACTCTTCCGCGCCATGAGCTTCTCTTCCACACGTACCATTCATACATGGATTCAAACAACAAGATACCATGTGTCCGAATCTCTGACATTGATAGCACCGCATAGGAGGCGGGATGTAAGGCCTCACACATAGCAACAACAGGTTGTTGCCTTGACTTTCTTTGGCAACACTGACGATTTGAAGGAGACTACGAACGCACCTGTGGCAACATTTTCACCGTTGACTTTGCGCACGATGCACCGGACGTGTGTCACACCACAGTGCTTCATGTCTTCCATCAATTCATTGTCTGTGTTCAGAAGGAGATCACGGTGGAAGGTAACTCCACGAACCAGACTCAAGGTTTTGTGCTCTTCCACTCGGACGAGGATTTTGCCAAAGTGGTCGCACTTAAGCAACCGATCCGCCTGGAGCGCAGTGTTTGTCTAAAGAAGCAAACCACCATTGCGTATTTACGTAAGATCCTTAAGTTCACCGTATACACCTTCGATGTGTCAACTGAAAGGGATCGATTTGACCAGCTTGAAATCTTGCCCATCGGTTCTGTTGCAACCAGAAACCTAGGGAAGCTGGAACCCAAACTAATACGTGGCGCTTGTTCCCAGGGAGTTGTCCCACTTAGGGAATCAAATGTTAAATACTTGGGTAGCGAACTACCCATGGCAGGCGGAAGTTGATTCCATGTCATGCCCGAATGCCACCCACTCTGATTAAGGGGCCTCTGTAGCTGAACCAAGTAGCCAAGGTAATACTCAACTGGTAATAGCAGGTATTGGCCGGGGTCAGATGTTAGACAATGACTAATATGGAATGACTGAAGCAATGAGCACTAGGACTCCCTTCCTCCAATTACCCGCAACAGCATGTACCCCATAGCGTGTACAGAGTAATACTGTAAATATAGAGGAAAAAATAATAAACAATTAATAATAACATGTCCTTCCAGCATTCGGCTGTGTGGGGACCTGTGTTGTCAGGCAGATACTACTGCATAGTTACATGGCGGTCCCACCTGAAGGATTCCTGGGGTCACCAGTGGGCTTTTGAGCGTAATCGCACATATAAGAGGCTCATCTCTGACCAGCATCCACGTCCAGAATTTTGAATCGGTCTACAACTAACCCTAAATAATGAATAAAGAGGGGACCGATGGCCTCATGACCCTTTTAGTCGCCTTCTATGACAGGTAGGGATTACCTGTGAATGTATTCGGAGCACCTCCCATCCACAGGGGGTCCAACACGACACCAAACCACAATCCAAGTCCATGCCTAGGTCACCCCTTTTGGTCGCCTCTTACGACAGGCAGGGGATACCGGGGGGTGTATTCTGCATCTGTGTCCCCCACCGGAAGGGGGTGTTACCCTTTTTGTCGCCTCTTACAACAGGCAGGGGACTTGTACGGCAGGGGATACCGTTGGGGGTATTCTTCGTCTGCGTCCCCCACCCACAGGGGGTGTAGACTAAGTCTCTTGCTCCAAGGAGTCTGTGCAGTGGCCTCGACTACATGCACTAGCCATGTGTCTTGGTAGGTTACCAATTGATGAGCCCAAAATGGCACACTGTGGCAAAATGCTGGCTGGAAAATGTATAATTTCCAAAAGAATGAGTCAGCTGGAAAATGCGTAATTTCCAATAATAGACTAATTATATTGGAATTACATTTGGTACTTATCCTAGAAAATTTATTATTATATTATTACTATTTTTTGTATGAATATTTATGGCAGTATCACAAAGAAGGAACATGAATGCAGAACATGTGATCAAAAAGATATTATCAAGAGAGTTCACCCATTCTAAATCCATTCAAGTGCAATGAATTATTTAATTCCAGCAGCTGTTATAAACTGTCTCCTGAAGCACTCAACGATGTGTGTTATCGCCTGATCTGAAGTTCCATAATCATACAGTGGAGGTCTGATATTACCTATTTATGCAGCACAGACTTGGTTCTTCAGTAGACACATTTAATTCTATTCAGCAGGCACCAAGTTCTCCAAGGCAACTGAAGTCCTGGTATATACGTGGGGGTCATCAATATTGGGGTCATTTAGACTTAGATCATCCACTTCTCCTTCCATGCACCTTCAGTCTTGAATGTCTGTGACATGCAGCACAGAATGGTCTACTGGATTTCGATGCTTGCTTGTTGTTTTAAGGGGCCGAACATCGAAGGTCATCGGCCCCTACTGGATTTCAAGCATGTAACAGGCAGGTTGAGCATGATTTCTTAGATTGTTAGTGGCAGAGAGAAATTCACATTACTGTATACTTCCCATTCACGGACCACTGCTTTTTGCCATCTGAGCTGTGGAGAAGGGGTCCGACTCGTTGGCTGAACGGTCAGCGTACTGGCCTTCGGTTCAGAGGGTACCGGGTTTGATTCCTGGCCGGGTCGGGGATTTTAACCTTAATTGGTTAATTCCTACGGCACGGGGGCTGGGTGTATGTATTGTCTTCATCATCATTTCATCCTCATCACGACGCGCAGGTCGCCTACGGGAGTCAAGTAGAAAGACCTGCACCTGGCGAGCCGAACCCGTCCTGGGATATCCCGGCACTAAAAGCCATACGACATTTCATTTCATTGTGGAGAAGGGATATTACTTAGAACATGAAGCCAGGGTACAGGGGTAGTAAAACTTACAGATTGACTGATATGATTCTTATGGTGCCATTAAGCTGGACATCCATCTGTTTACATGTACACTCTGGTGCTATACTGGTGAGCAAGCTTGCCTGATGGCGTCAAGTCTATGAATGGATGCAAGCATAAACCGTCAAATTTGTAAAACTTTAGTTAGATGCTACCACCTACTGTTAATGATATAAAACTACATTTACTGAAGTGGGCTACCATCAAGGAATTTACCTATAAAGAAATACAAGACTTTGAAGTTACTGGGATATCTAAATTATCTTGACAGAATTGCAAAATAATTGTGCTAACTGATTGTTACTAAAAGTTTGCGTATGATAGCGCCACAGTATCGGCAGGGTAGCAAACATTATGGAATTACATGTCCATTTGGTACAATGTTAATTCAAAATGGAATAAAAAATACAGATATTTTCATTTTAATAATGCATTGCCTTAGAAGAGTATTCAATGCAAAAAATTAATGTAAATGTCAAGTGTTATACAGAAAATTATTGTTTCTTATTAGCCATATTTTCTGTTTGCAAACCAAGTAAAGATGGCTTCTGCTTTCAAAGGTGATGATAATTCATGCGAACATAATCAAATTTCTACCAATGGAAGTTACAGAAAACATAAAAAGAATGTCAGAAACTGGGAAAGGGAAGAGCAGAATAGGAAAATGTTTAGTAGCGATTCTTGTATTACATACAAAGGTGAACCAAGAGAAAAGCTTGGGTGGAGACTGTAAATGTGTGCGAAAGTAAATACTATCGCTCAAAAATGGTAAAAGCATTTTGTGTTTTCATGTTCTAGTCCAGTATTTTGTGTCCCATTCACCTCTATGGCTGAGCATGTCTATTCACACTCGACGAGAGGACTGAGGAGCTGCGACATTTGGAAATCCAAGGTTCGAATCCCGGTGCTAACAGCAGATATGCCTGAGTGTGGTTTTGATGATGATGATGATGATGATGATGATGATGATGATGATGCTTTTAAAAGGGCCTAACATCTAAGGTCATCGGTCCCGAGTGTGGTTTTACCCTGGGGGTTTTTCCGCATTCTCTCCAGACAAATGCTGGTATAGTATCTTATTTCAAGTCCCCTGGCAGCTAGCCCATGACAACAACCAGCTATCATTTGAGGAACCTTCAATGGTCTGGATTATGATTTGGTGGTTGCATCTGAACATAGTTTTCCCCACCCTTGTTGTGATTATTTCAAAAAAAAAAAAAAAAAAAAAAAAAAAAAAATGTTAAAGCTGTATGCCAATGTTAAAAATAAAGCTACTTTTTTGGAAGAAAACAAAAAAAATTTATCCACCCAAAATGCATTTTTTTCCATCAGTGAGATAGCCTGTTTTGTGTGCATCCATTCATATGGTCTAACACCGTGGTTAGTCGGTTCGAGTCCAGTTGATCGAAAAAATGTCACCAACAGAATATCTTTTTTCTTCTTTTTTTTCTGTTTGCTTTACATTACACCAACACAGATAGATCTTATGGTGAAGATGGGATAGGAAAGGCCTAGGAATGGGAAGGAAGCAGCCATGGCCTTAATTAAGGTACAACCCCAGCCTTTGCCTGGTGTAAAAATGGGAAACCATGGAAAACCACCTTCAGGGCTGCCGACAATGGGGTTCAAACCCACTATCTCCCGGATCCAAGATCACAACAGCAAGCCTCTAACCGCACAGCCAACTCGCCCAGTCATCAGAATGTTGGCTGGCAGGGTATGAGAGGTGGTGGTATACAATTTCTAATCACCAGATTGCAAGCCAAAAGCCTGGATTCAATTCCAAACCTCTCCGTAGTGTTCATATGGAGTGAGGGCATATGGGGCATATGGCGCTGCTGATGGTGATTCGTTCATCAGATGGAGATGTAAAGCTTTTAACAGTCCCCTTGGTGTTATTCAACACGAGTAGGCTATGTGAAGAGACTGGGTTTCACCCGCTCCCTACCTCATCATCATCATCCCACATTCAGGTCCACAGGTCGACCATGGGAGTCAAATAGAAAGACCTGAACCAGGCAAGCCAAACATATCCTCAGACACTCACGGCACTAAAAGCCATATGATAAGTACCGTAATTACGCAAATAATCCCCGCACATTAAAAAAAAAAATTGTGGCACGAAACTGGGGTGCAGGTTTTATTTGCGTCAAGGTTGCCAACACGCTCCTGGCTCACCTAGTTTTCAATACTGAGTGTACAGTTATGCTTTGTGCAACCGTAGATGGAAGAAAACTGTCCCCATATGTCATATTTAAACGGAAAACAATTCAGACTTTTCTAAACTGACTTTACATTTTTTTAAATAGTACCATATTTTACAGAGTAATTTAAATCCAAAATTTCTCCGTACACGATAGAACGTGCCTTCCGGAACGTGCAGAGGTAGCTTTCCGCACTTTCACTCACTTCAGTGTGTATATAGTGTGTTTCATAGTTGAAAATAGAGTGAAATCGTAATTCTTTTCTATTCAGCATTTTAAGGAATGCCACAATATCATGTAGCAGGGAGTACGCGGAAAAGCAGAATCCGCGAAAACTGGCGAGGGTTGGCATTTCAGAATTACAAGATGGCTGTTAATTCGAAATCACGTAATTGGAAGTCCGATTTCTGTATTACAAAGACTTCAAATTAATGAGGTTTTACTGTATCACAAAACTAACATCACATTTCGCCGGTGTGTCTATTTCAAGTGTTTACATTGCATGAAAAGAGTTATCCACCACCGGTCGTGTTACTGTCCAGTAAAGAGGAATCACGTGTGAGAAGTGTTTTAGATGTGGAGTGTCACAATCTTGTAATTTAGGAGAGGATTCTAGTGATGCAAGAGACAACGAATCTTCCCATCTACAGGGAATCAAGCCTATTGCAAGTTCAGATTAATGAAATACCTGTCATGTAAGTAGGCCTACTTGCTCATTTTCATGGAAAATATATTCCATAGCAGTGATAATGTATTTTTATCATCTCAGGCAAAGCAGCTATATCCATAAGTTTACTTGTTCATATTTGCATAAAGACCACATGGACCTAGCGGAGTGATACGAAATGTTTGTTTATGCCTACCTTACTCTTTCGATGGAAGGAATTTTAGTTCATTTAATTTTTTTTTTCAAAATGAGCCTTCCTAAAATGAGGGTGCGGGCATTATTCGATGGCGGGGATTATTCGGGTAAATACGGTAAGTACTGGTGAACAGTACTCTGCAACAGAATATACTAAGGACAGGGCTGCAGCGTGCAATTTCCATTTGCTTCCTTATGATGTTATTCCTGCTCTTCAGTATATCTCTAACCAAAGTAAGGATTGTTCCTCACTGTCTCGTCACGGAAAGTTACTCTTACACGATGGTTAACCAAATGACCGTTCAGATGAAAATCTGTCATTTCATTGTTTGTTGGGTGCTTACTTTGGAATGTGATCGTTGCATCATCAGCGTAGCAGAATTTTCTGGATGCTGTTTCTGGCATGTCACTCATAGTTTGAATAACAGAGTGCTAGAAAAAATCCCTATGGCAAGCCATTATTGATTTGATATGATCTGCTGCTCTTATCACCAAGACATACCTGGAAATATCCATACCTTAACATACTTGATAACAGTGTTATTCATTTTGAGCAATTTTAGCAGGAATCCATCCAGCCATATGGTTCATACCTGGCAGTTAGATCTATGAATGCTAATGAGGTTTATAGCCCTTTCTGGAAGCCCACTTCAATGTGTAATGTTAATCAAAGAAGCAGTTCACAGCAGCTGTGGTTCGTCTGAAGCCTATCTGGTAGAAAGGTAATTTATCATAAATTATTAAGCAGATTGTGCCATAAATTAGTCTTTCAGGCAGTTTATAGCAAACATTATGAAGAGCAATTGGTTGGTAAATTGATGGGTCATCCTTTGGCTTTTCTGGTTTAAGGAATATGCAAGAGTTTGCAATTTGAAAGTTTGCTGGTACCTTCCCTTCCTCATAAGATCTGAATAGAAGTATTTTAGTAATTTTCTTAACTTTTTTTCCAATGTGGATGATGAATTCTGGAAACATTCCACCTAAAATGGTGCCTACATCAGTTTGAGTGATACGATGGCATTCTGAATTTCAGAGCCTGTGAATGAGGAGCTGGATTTTCTTCAAGGACGTTATTAATGGTCTGAAGTTTTTCTTGTATATCTTCTCCATGTTGTCTCTGTCCAAGCAGACAGTTTCTGCTCGGATGATATGATGTGCTTTTAAGGGCCAAATGATGACTAAAATCATACCATGTCCTACAGTTAAATATAGAAGGAATAGTGCAAGATAAATGTGAATACCTGAGCAAAATAGCCAAAGAAAGCAAAGGTGACATCATCATTATCATCATCATCATCAATGAACTCTCCCAGCATGCCAGGTAAACTCAACCCTCGATGTCTTCCCTCAACTGGTCTATTCATCTTTTTCTAGGTCTCCCAACTGGTCTTCTGCATGCTAAGTTTTCTTTCCATACAAAAATGTGGTATTTTTGTGCTATTCATTCTTTTAACATGCCCAAACAGTTTAAGTCCAGATGATCTTAGTGTTTCCTCCATAGATTCAATTAATCCTACGTTTGTTCATATCCCTTCATTCTTTATAAAGTCGTGTCTTTCGGAGGGCAGTTCTAAGAAACTTGATCTCAAAAGCTTGAAGTTTGCTTATGTTCTTTGATGTTAATGTGTATGTTTCCAAGGAATATGTAAGAATGGGAATGAGATATGACTTTTGTAGGGTTATTTTTGTTCTTTGAGGCACCTTTCTGTCCCATAATAAGTTCGCACAAGACTACAGAAATTGAACCCTTTGGTTACTCTGTTCAGTACTTCTGGCTCTGCCCTGACATTACTGGCTATCATACTACCTACATATCTGAATTGGTTTACTACTTCAACCTGTCAGTTGTAGGTTGCATTCAGACTTCTCCCTACAAATTTTCATCACCACACTTTTTATTGTGCTTACTTTCATTCCATACTCTTCAAATTTACTTTTTCACAAATAAAGTTTGCTTTCTACTCCCTCCTCCACATCGTCCCATATTACTGCATCATCCGCAAACATCAAAGCCTGTAGTTTTCCATTTCCTATTCCCTGTAGGTCTTTCAGCATGGTATCCACAACTACTATGAATAGAACAGGTGAGAGGGCACTTCCTTGTTGTACTCCCTTGGTTGTGTCAAACCATTCATAGTGTCCACCTCAATGGGAGAGAAGAGTTATACCTCCGTAATTTTCCCTTTTCCATTTTTCACTATTCCCCTTCTCGAAGACAGAACTATCACCCCTTTTGTCCAATCTTCTGGCACTTGGTTATCATTCCATATCGCTCCAAGGACTCTGTACAACCACTGCATCCCAGATATATGAGAGGCTTTAATCATATCAGCTGTAATTTCATCTACTCCATCTCGCCACTTTTCATCTTACGAAGGGCTCATCAATTTCTGCCCATGTAATCGGAATGCCGTTATCTGTTGCTCTTTTACTTTCCTCCCTATCACAAGACTTGTCAGAACCATTAAGGAGCCTGTCAAAATACTGTTTCATTGTGTTCCTCAGGTCTCTCATATTGCAAACTATATTACCATTAGCTGTCTTTTGCAATTCCATACAGCCTTTTCATGTTTCCTTTACTGTCAACTTCCAATTTAGAGGTGAATTCCTCCCAAATTTCTCTTTTTTCTTCCCGAACGATTCTCTTAACTTCTAATTTCATGTAGCAATATTCTTTTGCAATCTCTTCCAATCTGCTGTTATCTCAGTGGTCACTCTAATTCTTTTCATTAGACTTGGCTAAATCTAGGGATTTTTTGGCCTAATTTCTCTTTGTTATTGCCTCTTTCACTCTATCATTCCAACATGATGTTCTTTTCTCATGAACTCTGCTGCTTGTACTCCCACATATTTCATCAGCACTGCTCACAGAGCTTGTTTGAAATCATTCCTTTCTTCTTTTCCATTTCTCATATCTGTTATTGTCAACAAACCCAGTTCAACCCTTCTTAGAGAAACAAAAAGAAAAACAGACAACTATGCCTCTTTCACCTATACCAATAATATTTATGAAATCAACAACATTTTTAAGAGGCATAAGGTCAATATTGCCTTTAAAACAGTTAACAATAACATTAATCTCTTTTACAACCATCATAAAATCAACAACACTATGAATACAATAAATCAGGTGTATATAAGTTGAATTGCAATCAATGTTCTGCGAGCTATATTGGGCAAACCGGGAGAGGCTTTTTGATCAGATATAAGGAACATGTTAACGCTGCTAAACATAGAAGATACTCTGCCATGAGCACTCATATGACAGAGTCCAATCATTTCTTCACTTCCATAGAACAGGACCTAAAAATTCTTTATTTTCATAATAAGGACAGTTTACTCAACGTTTTAGAAAACATTTATATCAACATAGATCAAAAACGCAACCCTACTCTTAATATGAATGAGATTTCTGAAACTACGAATGTAATTTTTGAGGCATTGCTCAACAGTTCCTATTTCGACAAACATTCAAACAAGCTTCCATGTGATTGCTCCCCGCCTATTGATTCCAACCTTCACATAATTTCCCCTCACTCCAGCTCCCATCACACACGACCTCCATAGTTCGTCTTCAGTCAGCCACAATCATCCATGCTAAGCTAATTACTCTTGGGAGGCGAGAACGCAAGTAATCAGATGTGCCACATTCTTCCCTTTCTTTCATTCTTATATCGTAAGATATAGAAAAACTTGCCTAATTTCAATAATTACAATAGTCCTTATTCTTATTCCAGGGCCATCCACTGTATTTCTACATACGTCATACGATCAGATATTCCACCGAATTTTTAATAAGAAATGTCAACTTTGCACCAATTAGACGATCTTTATATCATCTCTCTGGATTTCCTACACATGCTCGTTGATCGTCTTTTTTCTACTAGAAATAACATTGTGCACCTACTTACCAGCTTTTACCGAAGGACCTGAATACTGCATGTCAACAGCACCCTCAAGAAGAATTTTAATACCAAGTATTACTGTATCATCTCCTGTGTATAATTTTAAGCTTGTTCATCAACAACTTTTGAATGTTTGTGCTCGGAACAATCTAGAACAGCCTCACTATTTTAATTGACGTATTCGGCAACCTGATTTATTTCAATGTGTTATTCTGTCCTTGTCTTTTTTGTGCTTTTTCTTCAGTATTTTACGGCTGATGATGTCTACAAGTTAGACGAAACATGTCCTTGATTTAAACTTATAGTATACGTACGACAATACGGACTTTACAATGAAATTTATTTTATGTAATCTGAGACACTATCGATGTCTTTATGGAGAACAAAACCTATGCCATTCCATGCTACCGATTTTATTCCCACTTCAATATAATTGATATCCATTCTTTAACACACTCGTACTGCAGCTTTTCCATTTAATTTCACTTAGACCTAAGATGTGTCTGCGTCTCATTAAATCCATGATCTGTATGGGTTACAATGTTCAAGGTTAGAATCCAAAGCTGATTCCTATGATTGGTTCATCCCATGCCTCTTCGAGGTACTTCGGACAAGATCGTTACCAGTTCCTAATAGACTTCATATCAGCACAAAGTTAATTTAAACTCCGCCACAGATTGCCCAATAGAGCCTGCTTCTCTGCCATCTGGTAGAGTAAAACGGAATGTTGAAGTAACATATAGATAGCCTAAATGGCATCAAATCAAACCTGGCAGCTGAGGCCAAATGATGATTACTATTATTAATATTATTATTAAGACCTAGTGTTTACAGTGCACTATGTTTTCTGGTATGAGCTAGAACAATTTTGTTACTTTCATTGATCTGTCTCTGTCTTATCCTTGGCTTTGACAATATTAAAGTAACCGAGGTATAAGCGATGCTAGTAATGCTATTCCTTATACAGCCAGTCCCTGCTATGAATGGTGTGAAAATGTTGCTCATAGGGTCTGCTGGTGGATGCATTTCAGAGGGCTTAACAGACTGATATGTAACAGCAACGACTGGCTCAGCGAGGAAAGCAACAGGAAACTACCGCACTCCTCATTTCTCTAGTACGCCTCTTCAGTGACGCCTAGGCCATCTATAACAGCTAGTGATAAGAGTTGTTGAGGATCCAGCCAGCCTTAAGGCTGACGACTGGAGTGAGCATTATTATTATTATTATTATTATTATTATTATTATTATTATTATTATTATTTTGCTAGGGGCTTTACGTCGCACCGACACAGATAGGTCTTATGGCGACGATGGGATAGGAAAGGCCTAGGAGTTGGAAGGAAGCGGCCTTGGCCTTAATTAAGGTACAGCCCCAGCATTTATTATTATTATTATTATTATTTATTTATTTATTTATTTACAGAGTGTACGCCCACATTGGAGCACTTAAATCAGACTACAACAAATTTGTCTTCCTTTTCTTCTCCCAAAAAGTCTTGAATCTGGTTGACCTGGCTGCCCTCTCCGCATCCGTTATAACATATTGTTTCCTCTGTACAGTGGTCAGAGGAAGCCTGATACATTTATTCTTCAAAATACTTTTCTCGCCTCTGTTTTCTATGGTTTGCATGGTAATATTCAACTCCTCCAAATCACTTTGAACTTCTTTAAACCAACTGTTTTTTGATTTACTATTCCAAAAGTAATTAAATAATTGTTTTAAAACTCTGTTATCACTTAGTCAAAATATATTACAAAAAAAAGGCAATTCTTCTTTTTCTCATCGTGTCTGTGATGGACTCACTTTTCCGATAGATAACCTCATTCGGCAACAATCTCCACTGTCCATCCACCTGATGTTTCTTGTTTATGATCGTCCTGAGTATCCTTCGATCAACTCGTTGTAAGCGTTCTGTTGTTGATCTAGTATTGAGTTTAAATAATGTTTCACAAGCATAAGTTGCTTCTGGTTTAATAACAGAGTTATAATGCCTACATTTAGCATTAATCGAAAGACATTTCTTTTTGTATGTAGGCCAAGTTATCCGTTGTGCCTGCTTCAGTTTATATATTCTGCTCTCTATTGATGGTCTTTCATTGCAATTCCAAGTGAGATTTTCACCCAAATATTTAAATGTACTTACAATTTCAATTCGTTTATTATTATTTAATAATAGCTCTGAATTTAGAGTTCTGAAAGTAGGCATTATTTTTGTTTTATCATACGAAATTTGCAATCCAATTTTTTTCGCTACATTTGCAAGTTCTTCCAATTGAACTTTAGCCTCTTCGAAACCATTTGCCAGTATCGCAAGATCATCCGCGAATGCCAAGCAATTTATTGATATTTTTTCCAATTTTGACTTTTGGAGGACATACCTTAGTCCGCTCTTGCATGACCTTTTCCAATACACAATTGAACAATAATGGCGAAAGTCCATCTCCCTGGCGGAGGCCTGTTGTAATTGCAAATGATTTAGATAACTCATTTCTGAATCTAACTTTAGATTGAGTATTCTTAAGAGTCATACCAATCAGGCTAATAATTTTGGAATGTAGACCAAATTCCTGAAGGACATTCAACAGTGATTCACGATGTATACTATCATACGCCTTTTGAAAATCAACAAACGTAATAATTAAATTTTTGTTTCTAGATCTATGATGTTTCATAATCCATTTTAAACTGATGATTTGGTCAGGGCAGCTTCTTCCTGGACGAAATCCACCTTGATATTCCCCTAGTTCACAGTCAAGATGACCCTGTATTCCGTTATAGATAATCTTAGATAAAATCTTATATGTGATATCCAATAATGACACTCCCCGATAATTATTTGGATCAGATCTATCGCCCTTTTTATGCAATGGTTGAATTATTGCCATATTCCACTCTTCAGGCATTGTAGCAATATTCCAAATATCTATAAGATGTTTATGTAGATTATGAACGGTTTGGTCATTAGCATTCTTCCATACCTCTGCGACGATTTGGTTCTCTCCCAGTGCTTTATAATTTTTAAGGGAATCAATTGCTGCTCGTAATTCATTATAAACGGGCGATATAACCTTTTCTAAAGGTATCCTATTTTTTGGATGTGTGTCATATTGCAGATATTCTGAAGGTTCCTCACTGTTAAGTAAGTTCTCAAAGTATCTAGCTAAAATTTCCGCATTATCTTGATTAGTATGTGCCTGTTTTCCATTAGTATCTCTCATTAGGAGTGTTGGGGGAGTATAATTTGTTTGGTATTGCCGAAATGTTTTATAGTAATCTCTTGTCTTATGTTGAGTAAATGCTTCATCAATAGAGTGTAACATCTCCGTGTGATAATTTCTCTTAACCCTTCGGATGATTTTAGCCGTATGTCGTCTAGCAGTAACAAGTTCTTCGCGTGACTGTTCTGTTTTCCGTTGTTGATCAATCAACCATTATTATTATTATTATTATTATTATTATTAATAATACTGCACTGACAGCTGTGTTATCTTGAGACATTTTTTCACGTCACACCAACACAGATAGATCTTATGATGATGATGGGATAGGTAAGGTCTAGGAGTGGGAAGGAAATGGCCATGCCCTTAATGGCCATGCAGTGTTGGCATTTGCCTGGTGTGAAAATGGGAAACCATGGTAAACCAGGGCTACCAACAGTAGGGTTCAAACTCACCATCTCTCAAACACAAGCTGACAGCTACGAGACCCAAACCTCGTAGCCATTCACTCAGTATCTTGAGACAAAGATGCGACTTTTGTAGAATCTGTAGATCTAACATCAGTCAAGAAATCATGATAATGCAATCTTTAGCATGGTCACCATTTCAAGCTCAGTTTTGTAGTTAGAATATTCTGTTCAAGTCATTATAATGAATGCTGCCATTACAATATTCAAAACTGTGGACTGTGTTTAAACACAGGCTGACACACAGAGATGATCATGTTATTTTTGTAGAGATGAAGATGAAGAGTTCTAGTACTGTATGTTAGCTGCTCCAGTAAAATGGGGACTGAACCCATTTAGAAACGATGGGAATCTGAGTTTTTGTTCCTAGCTCATATGTAAATACAGTGAAACTCTGTTAAGAAGTTTTTCAAGGGACTACAAAAAACAAACTTTTTAAGCAGGAAACTTCTTAAAAGGTGTAATGCCCAAAAACTTATTCTGTACTTTGAAATACATGTGAAACACACAGCCAACAGATTTCCTTGTTCATGAACAATACCGAAATACGCCGATATATGAGAGCTGCTAACAGAAAGCCACAATATAAAAATTTGATTATCATGACAATATTTTTAGAGATAAAGTAAAATAATTGAACATACCGTATTATAAATATATTTGATAAGAGAAGGGAACATATTAAGTTATATAAAAACGTTGCAAGGTTTGCTTATTTTAGCCGGCAGAACCATTTCCTTCCACGCTTTCCTTTCCTCCGCACTTAGTAGTCTCTGCTTCGCAACAAATTGTTTTGTAAATGATGCCGGCTCTATTTTTAAAGTGGTCCAGCCACCCATTCGACGCGGTAAAAGGTACCCTTAATTTGTGTGCGGCTTTCTCCTGCACAATAGTCCCACTGAAAGGTATGTTTAAACTTCGCTGCTGTTTAAACCACATTAGCACAGCTTGTTCTATTTCATCGTACTTTTCAGATTTAACTTCCTTACAATTTGCTGAAGTATTCCCTGCAGAAGCAGAGATCTCTTCTTTCTTCGCTATAATACCGTTCAAAGTAGACGGCGGCATCCCCAGCTCCTTTGCCAAAGCAACATGGGAAAGTGTAGACGACTCCACTTTCCTTATACTGTAATCTCCACTTTGTCTTTTATTGTTAGTGCCTTTCGCTTGATCTCTTTCCCCTGAGTTCCGCTCATTTTCACTTAAAAAAAGTTTGTACGTTGATATTACAAGTACAACTAACTTCACCGACTCCTATTCATACTAATTACGACGCTACACTATGCTTGGCAATCCGTAGCTTAAGCTTATAAGACGCAAAGACAAGACGTGTACTATAGTTTGTTAGCATGTGCTTTCTATCTTCCTCACACCCCTGACACCTGCTTCAAGGATAACGGCAGCAAATGGGAAATCTAGCAACTTATTCTTAGAGATCTTAGAACCTAGGCCTAAATCGCTCCTGCATTCCTACTGGTTGTCACGGCAACGGGCATAGTTTCTGGCTGTTTCACAAGTACCGCACGGCCAAGCCAGTATTGAGTTTATTTTCCCGCTTCAATCCTCTTCATCCTATAGGTAATGAAGAAAAGAAACACAGGTTCGAAGTTGCAGAAATGAGTGCATGGAAAAGTATCTGGGGTATTACGTGGGAGTGATAAAGGCGCAGTAGCAACGCTAGCACATCTGAACGTAAACGGTTTCTTTCCCCGCGAGAATTTTATTTCATGTCTCCTCATCCTTGTGCTACGTTCTAATAATGTGATGTAATAATTACGAGTGACACGATAATACAATGTTTAGCTCGTATAAAGGTAAAATTAAAAATAACTTTCAATTTTATGCCAACACGTGGTATTGTTCTTTCTTTCTTTCTTTCTTGAGGAGTTTGTTCGGGATTGAAGTGTCCTTTTTCCCAGTCTCAAGCCATACTTAATATTTCACCCAACAATATTATTCCATTTCCTATGCACACGCATCACTATTAAGGTTTATTTGCACACGAATAACCAAGTGTGATGTGAAATATTAGGAACCATTGCAAGACTATCAATATGAGATATGATGCTAACTAAGCCCTTACTACCCTGTAGGAGTGTCATTTCCATGAACGTAGTGAACAAACAAATGAATGTAGTATAATTACAACCGTATTTGAGTAGAATCAAGAAACTGGTTAATAAGAGTGATTATTTGTGGTGATGGTTGAAACAACAATACTGAAACACATGTTGGCAGAGGTACGTGGAGACTTATTAATTTCTGAATTAATAAACGTTGTTGTAATGCATATTGTGGACACTGGAAACTAGGTGATCACTATTGCCATTTCTGTGGCCACAAGTACAAGATGGATGATTAGAAATATGAAACCTATATTTGTAGGCCGGGGTTAAGGAGTGATTAAAACGTAATCGTATTATATTGATGATGTGCCGGCGCGTGTACGTACCTTTAAAAAACCATGCCTGTATTGGGATGAAAAATGAAAATGAAAACCTACAACCTGTTTTCCAGTCATTGACCGGGTCAGGAATGTAATAAATGAAATATATATATAGGCTGTTATTACAATGGGGTCGCCACTCCCAAGGTGATTTATATTAATGAGTGATAAATGTTATGAAATGATAATGAAGAGTGTTGCTGGAATGAAAGATGACAGGGAAAACCGGAGTACCCGGAGAAAAACCTGTCCCGCCTCCGCTTTGTCCAGCACAAATCTCACATGGAGTCACCGGGATTTGAACCACGGTAACCAGCGGTGAGAGGCCGACGCGTTGCCGTCTGAGCCACGGAGGCTCCTGTATTGGGATGT
This sequence comes from Anabrus simplex, assembly GCF_040414725.1. Lineage (NCBI taxonomy): Eukaryota > Metazoa > Arthropoda > Insecta > Orthoptera > Tettigoniidae > Anabrus > Anabrus simplex. The sequence goes on along the minus strand of NC_090270.1, from coordinate 223,863,326 downwards.
TGGGCTGTAGTTGATGATAGTATTTTCCTTTCGCACCTGCAGAAAGTTGCCATAATGTTTGCCAAGCCTGATTAGCATCTATCTTAATGCGAGAAAAGAGATCAGAAAGCGGAATTTTGATTTGTAGTAGGTTTGAGGTATCATGACTTGCCTCCTTTGCTGCAGAATTGGCTTGATCATTACCGTAATGATTAGTATGCCCTTTTATCCAGATCAACGTAATATAGACGCCTGACTTCTCAAGTTGATAAAGCAAGTATTTAACCTCGTATAAATACATATTGTGGGATTGTGAAAAAGACTGTAAAGCCTGGAGAACACTTTGGGAATCTGTAAAGATATTTATCTTTCGGAAACCAAGACGTTGGACATATAATAGCGCTTGATAAATCACATATAGTTCTGCTGTAAATATAGGTATAATATTCGGTAAAGGATATTGAAAACTTATGTGTGCTTGAGGGTCAAAGAAAGCTGCTCCTACTCCATTAGGGGATTTCGCCCCATCAGTAAATATATTATAATCTTGTGGGTTTAATGATCCTTTAAATTTTTTGTGAATGAGGTTATTAGATTCTGTTCCGCGGGAAGATTGAGCAGATGGGAAAGAAGAAGGTATAATTATTGACGGTTTGAAAGTGAGAATGTTATAACTGTATGAATACATAATTAAGCGAGGTGTTCGTAGGATCGAGTCTTGAATATTCTGCATGTCAACATATGCCATGTATATAGCTGGGTATCGTCTATTTGTTGGGGGACGCTGGTGGTAATATTCATACAATAATTTCAGCTTAGGAATTATCATGGAATTCGATCGAGCTATATGTTTGAGAATACATTTTTTTGCTAGTTTTAACCTACGAATGTGAAGAGGTGGTTCTGTAGCTTCAACTAACAGAGCATTAGTGGGTGTAGTTTTGAGTGCACCAATACTTATACATAAGGAGGAATATTGTATTCTATCTAATTTTAAGAGAGTTTGTTTAGGTGCTAAGTCAATTATATGTGCACTGTAATCCAATGTAGATCGAATTGTAGCTCGATATAACTGTAAAGCTGAGGAAGCATCTGCTCCCCAATTACGCCTAGTTACTGTTTTCAGGATTAAGGGTTATAAATTTCATGTTGTTGGTCCGTATTGAACTGAGAATAACATATGAGTAACAACACAGTAAAGGTTTCCACCTATTCAATACAAAATATATTCACAATATTTTAAAATTACATGGAACTAGTTTCGACCCATCTAGGGGTCATCATCAGCCACATCAAAGCAAAGATCACTCTTGACGAAATCCTTTTCCGAGACAATTACCCTTTCTCCCACACCCTTCAACCCCACCTTAAGCCCTCTTCCCCTCCTAAACCACCTCCACTCTTCCTAAGCTATATATAATTTTATGTGTGTCATTTCACATTGCATTCTTCATTATTAGGACTTACTGTTTTCCATGATTATATAATTTTTACAACACTAAGCCCCCTTTTATACTTTGTTCCAAACCTCTTATGTTTATTCCTTGTATATTTATTAGCTATTACTCACCTGTTCCATACTAACATCTCTTTTCATTTACCACATTCACTTGTTATTCCATAATAATCTTACTGTTAAAATTAACATGTTCTTAGGATTTCATCATGAGTGATCTTTGCTTTGATGTGGCTGATGATGACTTCTAGATGGGTCGAAACTAGTTCCATGTAATTTTAAAATATTGTGAATATATTTTGTATTGAATAGGTGGAAACCTTTACTGTGTTGTTACTCATATGTTGTTTTCAGGATGTTAAGATAACCTTCTGACTTTCGATATAACCACTGAAGCTGAAAATTCCAATTTAGATTTTGATCCAGACAAATACCTAAATACAGGTGTTGTGGGACAAAGGGGATACTATAGGCATCAAAAGTGATAGGACTTTTATCAAACACTCACTTGGTACTGAAAACCATAGCTGCACACTTAGGAAGTGAAAGGTAGAGGCCATGGGAAGTTAGCCACTGAAAAACAAGACACATGACTTGCGATATTGTGTTCCTACAGGTGTCAATGTTAGTATGGGAAAAATAAATTACATAATCATAGGCAAAAGCTATTATACGTGCATAAGGGGTTACAATAGTTTCTAGTTCTTTCATATATAAAGCGAATAATATTCCACTCAATATGAACCCCTGTGATAAGCCACGTGATGTTTGACGACTGTCGATTTGGTATTGAGCACATTTTAGTGTTATTGTACGGTTTGTGAACAATTGGTGCAAAATAGATATAAAATTAAGTCATGGATTTCCTTTTGATTTTGCCCATAAAATATGCAGTAAGACTAAATCATAAGCACCTTTGATGTCCAAGAAAATAGCGATAGTGGTTTGCTTCCTCCATCTAGCTAATAAAATATCAAGGATCAATATTGTGATAGGATCTTGTGTACTGCGTCCTCGCATAAAAGCAAATTGATACTTAGGAAACATGTTATAATACTCCAACGTCCACACAAGTCTTCAAAGAAAAATTTTGCAAAATGTTTTGCGGATGCATGAACCTAAAACGATTCCTCGAAAATTTTCTGGCACGTTTGGATGTTTGTAGGGTTTTAATATTGGAGTTATAAAAAAAAGTATTCCATTGGGGCACTTGAATGGAATTGAGGATATCATTATAATACTGCATTAATAAAACCTGAGCTTGGGAGGGTAGTAATTTAAGCATGTTATGTAATGGCATCTGGTCTCGGTGATGAACTATTTTCATGGGATATTACTGCTTGAAGTTCATTATAGGTTATTGGTTGTAGCAATGTAGGAAATTGACGAGGATCATGAGCTGACGGGGGTATAAATGGGGGTATTGCCGAGGCCGGGGTGATCGACTGTAGAAATTCTTCTAATACCATACGAGGAAAAGAATAGTGGGTTTGATATTGGAACGTTCGTGTAATCATACGAATGGTGTTCCATAATTGAGCAGAAGGTAGGTGAGGGGTTAAAGAGGAGAGAAATGCTTGCCATGCCTTACGTTTTTTGGAATTAAAAATTAGTTTCGTTTTCACGATATGCTTACGTAATTGCAGATAATTATACTGAGTCATGGACTTACGATATAATTTGAATAACAGTTTGCGCCGAGATATAAGATCGTGACAGTCTTTATCCCACCATTTGATTGCGGTAACTGGGGGAGGTCTAAATGTCTTGATGGGTCTGCAAGGGTGGAAAGTATTTAAATAATGGGTCAAAAAGGCAAATAAGGATGGAAAAGTTATGTTGTTACCATGTTCACGTTGCAGGATTTGATTAAGATAAGCTTGGGGATTAAAATTTTTATATGAGCGGACGTTACTTAATGTTTGCAATGCTAATGATGTCGGGCCACATTTACTAAGACCATACGTGATGATGATAGGGAAATGATCGCTAGTGTGAGTATCTGCCAAAGTATGCCATGTGGTAACTGGAACCATGTTCGTACGGCAAAGTGTTAGATCGACCGCGCTAGGTGGGGAACCGGGAGGTGTAATACGAGTCGGAGAGCCGTCGTTTAGAATTAAAAAATCATGTCTATTGGACATTAATAATAAATTTAACCCTTTTGCTGTATCTGTTGCACTTCCCCATTCGGTATGATGACAATTGAAGTCTCCCACAATGAAGATGTGTTGAAACTGTTCAAATTGAGCAAAAAATTCCGCCCATTGTCCTTGGGTGATATATATTTGCGGAGGACAATATAGATTTAGAAAAGAAATATTATTATAAATAAGTCCTACTGCATAAGTGTGCGGTATCAGATATTGAATAGATAACGTAGTATAACTTAAAGACTTTTGAATGCACGTGGCTACCCCGTCATAACCGTTACCATCGTGTCTTATGATCTGATAGCCAAATAATCGAAAATGAGAGTGAGGTTTAAACCATGTTTCTTGTAAAAATATAAGATTAGCCTGAGTCTCTTCTATTAGTAATTGTAATTCATGCCGCTTGGAAATGACACTTCTACTGTTCCATTGTAGTAGTCTGATCATGAACTGATAGTCATGATATGATCCCTTAATTTATAAATTACATTAATAAGTTGGGGTTCTTGACCCAAGACTTGTATTAACATTACCAGGATGCGTTGTATTTCTTGGTGAAGGTATTCCTTCGTTGGAGTATAATTTTCGGCCTGAGAGGCTGAAATATTTCTCTGCCCTTGGTGTTGGGGCGTAGGTTGAGTGTGCAACACTGATTCAGCTGCCGCTGATGTACTTGGTAGCGAAGTTAGCTGCTCTGAAGGTACATTTTCGTTCTGGAGAATGGCTAAATAACCCTGTTTGTCATAACCTGGCTCAGGCGCTGAGGGCGGAGATTGCAAAACAACCTGAGTAAACTTACGCTTCCGGGGATTTTCAATCGAAGGTGACCAATTTTCTTGCGATAATGGGGGAAACTGGTTCGGTTGTTGGTCTGGGTAATAAACTGGAAGTGCTACCCGAGCTTTTGCCTCAGGAAATGAAAGGTATTCCTTACTCATGAGTTTTTTTAATTTGAACTTGGTATTTATGCTCGGGACAGTCCAGTGATCCCGTGAGATGGTCTTTTTTGCAATAGGCACGTTGAATGAATTGTTCAGTACACTCGTTAGGTGCGTGTAACTGTGAACATTTACCACAACGGGAATTGTTTGCTTGACATTGCTTTACGGTGTGGCCATATCGTTGACACTTTCTGCAACGAATAGGTGAAAAAATGAAGGGTTCTACATCCATATATACTTTGTACAGAGCCATCTGTTGAGGAAGCATTTGTGAACGAAAAATAATCTTAATAGAGCCGGTAGGAAGATAAGTTGTTACACCGTCCTGTACGACTCTTTGATTAAGCCTCTGAACGGATTTGACCGGTACTAGAGTATCTAGATGGTTGAGGAGTTCCTCATGTGAAAAGTCCTTATCAACACCACGTATTATTCCCACTCGTAATACTTGTGACGAGGGAATATACGCCTTGATTTTTAATGCTTTTAATATAGAGTTACGCACGCATTAGCTTGCATGGCAGTATGAAAGGTCGCTTGTATCCTGTTTCTGCCCTTGCGTTGAAGTGATTTGACGTTTAAGTCCTGTTCATAAAAACGGCGACCGAGGGCCATGGGGTGTAATCTACCGACATTCTTATCTACAGTGGATTCTACGAAAACTACATATGGACCATGGTGGAATTTATTATAATACTCAGGTGCAGTAACCACTTGCTGTATTGTTGATTGTTGATCGGGCTGGCCTTCAGTAGAACGAAGTGGAGTTCCTATATCTGGATTTCGCTGATCACTATTGATTGAATTGGGTAGCGGAGGTTGCTCTGAATCAGAAGTTTTATCGGAGATGGAGTCCTCCTCCATTTGAACTTCAATTTCACTCTCTACTAATATCTTATCACCTGTCACTGTCAATGGCCCTCCACTGGAGGCAGCCATGGCCTACCGTCCACTCTCCCCACACACACAAAAAGAAAACTAGTCACCAACGCCATACACGAATAAGACTCACTCACGAGCTATCATACCGCACGGCGAACAAACACGAACTGTGACGTGGTATTGCAATGCATCTGTGTGCCTCCCACCAACACCCAGTTGGCTATCAACATTCGTTCAACTTTGTAAACGATCGGGATCTTTCGGCCGGCTGTGGTGGCATGTGTATCAGCTGGCTGCTGGCAAGTCGGCTGTTTCCTGCATAGAGTCGGGAAGTTGTTTTTATTCACCTCACTAATAATGGGCACGGAAAATCTTATCAGTTTAGTTCAAAAACGTAATTTCCTCTACGGCAAGACCCATAAGTATTATTGCAACAACAACGCAAGAGAGAATGCCTGGAAGGAAATAAGCAAGGGAATGAAAAATCAAACAGGTTAGAATATTCAATTTTGTGGTAGATTAAAAGTAATGTTGTGGACAAATACACCTTACGGTTTTTAATTAATGTTTAGGCCACCTCCATTAATGACTTCACCCTGTCACGGCCCGCAAATTACTGCATTAAAGTTTTCTCAAACCATCCATTGCGTGCTTTATGTTTCCCACGTAGAATCCTGTTCGATTCTATTCCGCGAGATGGAACGGTGGAGTGGAAATTTCGACTGATGGGTTCGATTCGATTCCACTAGGTGAGAGTGAGAATCTGCTGTCCGTGTTGTCATAGCGTGATGTCATATGGCCTTGGCAGGCCCGCACATGACACCAGACACACACAGTGAGCGCGTGAACAGTCTAACACAGGGTGCAACTTGCGCGGAGACTGGAGGATTCTAACCATGGGCTGCTTTGAGCGGACGTTTTCTATCTCAAGGGGCTCTAAAATCTGAACTGTTCAACTGGGAAATATATTTACAACAGAACACTTTAAACGGGAAAAAATATACATATATCTTAATGCAACTGATCAAGAAACCAAGAATATCACACTTCTCAGGCGGGAAAACTTCTTATGCGGGAACTTCTTAACATAGTTTCACTGTACTTCAGTTCAATTTTGCTTAGAATTAATTATGAGTACATTTTCCAACTAAAAGGTGTTATAAAAAAGGGGAGGGGGTGGGGGAGCGGGAGGGAAAGAGGGAAATTTTTAAAAAGAATGATATCTGAAAAAGCACTAGACACACATTCAGCATAATATATCTGAATAATATACAACATTTTGTACATACACAGTGTAACTTTTAAAAAAAAATTTTGTTGCAAAAATAAGCAATTCAGAAAGTCATGAGCAAACTCACCGGACGGAGTGATGACATTGGCGAAGAACATAGCGATGGCAATCAGCAAAACAAGTGGAAACTAAAACAAATACAATGTTTCTCTGAGTGATCAAGGGAGGAAAAATATTCTGGCTACACTCCTAAAGTTTAGCACTATAGTAATATGATGTACATAATTAAAAATATTTATAAAAATGTAACCAGGAAAAAACAAACATTTTGTAAACATAAAAATTTACAATGTATTTACTTCTTAAAACTTTAAAAACTATAAATCATTTACTATTTCTTTCTTTCAATAATTTGTTATTTCTGGGCTAACAAAACACCCCACCATGATATAAATTTTAATAACTAGCTGTAGTATCCGGCATTGATAAGGCAATCACTTAAGATGTGCATGATGTCATTTTTATCCACCCCTCACATTGCTCCTCAGGTTATAAGTCACATAAGTGGGCATGCCTTTCCCTGTCAGCAGCTTGTCATGATGTACCCATTTTCTTACTCTCTGTGGCCCTTTGCAGTTTCTACTTTATTTTCATTATTGCTGATCTTCATTTGATCTCTTCCTTCCGGTATAAAAGAGCACCTAGTATCAGGTTAATACTTACAGAAATACTGAGAGGTGAACAAAGTCTTTCAAATGTTGCTGGAGCGATCTCCATAGCAAGTCTCTTTACAATCTATAGAGTTAGTTACTGGCTCTTGGACTTCAACTTTAACATGACTGCCATTGATATTTCCCATAATTTTCAAGGTCTTGGAAAAAGATATAGAACAAAAATTCGCCATGAGCTATTTTTGTGTAAAACCAACCGAAAGATACATTGAGTTTTATACCTTAGGCCCCTTCTAAGCACCCACTCCTGGTGAAATATTTTGGACAACTGAAATACCAAGTTTCATTAAAATCTACTCATCTATTTTCTCGAGATACTGAGATCCTTGTCTATTGCTCTTATTCTTACAATTATTTGGCTGATGATGTCCACAAGATAGACAAAACATGTACCGATATTTGTTAATTGTTAATTCAATAAATAAAAAATCTTTTAGTTTTGTAAAGGTGGAACATTTGACTACACTTATTGATTAAGTATATTCTCTGAAAGTTAGTTAACTGACTTTGTTCCAGACATGGAATTCCCTCTTTCCAAAGAGTTTTCCATTTTCAGAACAGACTGTGTGGGCGGGCGGGGAATTCCCCGGCCGTTAAATCCAAATGGCGCTCTAACCTACGTACTGATTTAAGTAGTGGCTGTGAAGCCGTTTGGGTAGAAGTGAAATTTCAGCATTCCAAATATCTATTTGCTTGTTCTTACAGACCACCTCAATCAACCCTCAATAATTCTGAAAATTTTCCCTCTTCTGTAATGAAAACCATTAATCTGAATCCTAATGTAATTATACTGGGTGACTTTAACCTCTCTATATCTTGGAATCCCCCTGCGCAAGGTGTCCCTTCTAATAGCCTCAACAAGTGGCACCTTGACCATTATATTATGGGCCTAAGCATCCAACAATACGTCCATGAGAACACATGTGGGGGATAGTCTTCTTGACTGCCTACTCTGCTCCATTGAGCCTTCAGTTATTTCTGTAGGACGAAATATTTTAAAATCAAACGATAAGTCTGTAGGGGCAACTTTCTCTATTGCCTCTCCCCGCCCCCGAAATGTCATCGACCCTATACCAGGAACTGTGTACCCATGTGGCGAAAGGTTGATTGGCAGGCTGTCAATCACACCCTCTCTCTTCTACCCTGGCACTTGCTGCAAGTGGGTGAAGTCCAAGAAGCAGTGGACCTGTTCTATGACTGGACTCGTGCTGCGATCCGTGACCTTGTTCCCTCTCATAAAACATCTGCCAGATGCCCTCCATGGAAGAAAAGTGACACCAAAATTGCAGAAATTAAGAAACGAAAGCCTGGAAAGACCAGAAAACACCATAAACAGCTTCTAAAACGGGATTACCAGGACTACGTAAACTCTGCCTGCCTAGAAGTGAGAAGTAATAGCAGGAGATTCTAGTCTCTGATAAACAACAGGAAAAATTCAAAGCGTGTGCCAGACACAGTAACTTGGGGTGATAATTTAGCCAGTGGTAGTAATAGACCGGAAATTTTTAATGATTACTTTGCGTTTAATTTTGTTGCACCTGTTCAGTTCCCAGATTTTCCATGTATTGATTCTGTTCCTTCTCATAGTCTCAGCAATCTTTCCACCTCTGAGTCAGAAGTCTATTCTTTACTTTCCTCCCTGCCAGAAAATAAACCTACTGGTCCAGATGGTCTCAGTCCTGTCCTCCTTAAGAATACTGCTACGACTCTTGCCCATCCTATTGCTGTTATATTTAACCGTTGCTTCTTAGCTAGCTACTTTCCTGATGACTGGAAAATCGCTAACATCACTCCGGTTTTTAAAAGTGGAAAGAATTCTGATGTCAGAAACTATCGCCCGATTTCTATATTACCTACCCTGTCTCTCATCTGTGAAAATATTATTCACCAGAGTCTCCTTTCTCTCACCCTTCCTTATATTAATGCTCTCAAATGTGATTTTATTGGACGATAAATAATATCACATGAGAACACGTACATTTCCTTGTGTAAACTACTTTATTGTCAATGTAAGTCACAACACACAATTACACACAATAGCCAGTGACACTACAACACTTAATAGCGGTGTACCCTGAAGTAGATTCTGACAAGTACAGATATCAACAACACTGACTCGCTCACTGTAACACACATACTCTCTCTCTTGAACTGACTGCCCCACTGACTGACAGCTTGATATATATACGGTTCGATCAACCTTCTAGAATTATTGATTTCTGGAAGGGTTCTTAAAACACTCTAAATGGAACACACTCAAAACATCGATTGATCAGCTAGTCGAATGGAATACTCCAGTAATGGATCCAGCTCAAACTTTCAATTACTATTTACCAATGCATATGGAGATCTCTCCAACATTCTTAATGCCTCTACATATGTCTGGGCAATAAATCTTACAGTAAGTTTCCATAACCCTCCGTATGTACCAAATTATAGCAGAATACACCTAATATATGAACATTATGGAGTTTTCTACAGCTTTCGACTATACAGATTTTGAGATTAGACTATACACAATACATATTTGAGGTTATACAAATTTATAACATGTATTTACAGGGAAACAATGTTTAGTCATATTTAACATTTAATAAAAGATCATTTAACATATAATAAATTATAATTAAAACATATTAAACATAATAACTGAAGGTTTTACAACAGTTAGGATGCCGTACCTATGACAATATATCGTCCCAGCAGCATAGTTTTCTTCCTGGTAGCTCCTGTCTAACTATACTGGCTGTTCTTCTTCATCATGCAACATCTGCTCTTAATGCCGGTTCTCAGCTGGATGTGTGCTACATTCATATTGCAAAGGCTTTCGATACCATAGACCACGCACTTCTTTCCTATAAACTCTCACAACGTTTTAATATCCATGGTCGCTTCCTAACTCTCCTGCAGAGCTTCTTCAATACCAGAACTCAGTGTGTGCTTCATGATGGATTCAGTTCGACTCTTTGTTATGGTACATTCCAGCATCCCACAGAGCAGTATCCTAGGTCCCCTTCTTTTTGTTCTATTTATTGACGATCTCATTAATACTATATCCTCCATTTCTTGTGAAATTCTACTATTTGCATATGACTGTAAAACATTCAAACAAATCGATTCTCCTTACAGAGTGGGCTTAACTCGCTCTCTGAATGATGCTCCACATGGCGACTTAAGTCTAATCCTACCAAGTGTTCAACGCTTCAACTTGGCGAACGAAATGGAATTCGATGGGGAGCTATCAATATTAATGGGGCTTATGGAAGAAAGAAAGTAGAACTGGCTGAATCAGCAAAGAGGATGCATCTGGATGTGCTAGGAGTAAGTGATATTTGGGTAAGGGGAGATAACGAGGAAGAGATAAGAGATTATAAAGTGTACTTGACGGGTGTTATAAAGGGAAGGACACAGCCTGGGGTAGGGCTCTATCAGGAATACCATTCACGCAACATCGTTTCTGTTAGGCACGTAACTGAGCGAATGATGTCGGTAGATTTGTCAGTTGGAGGAATTAGGACTAGAATTGCGTCCGTATATTCACCATGTGAGGGTGCAGATGAGGATGAAGTTAACAAGTTTTATGAAGCATTGAGTGACATGGTAGTCAGGGTCAACAGCAAGGATAGAATAGTGCTAATGGGCAATTTCAATGCGAGAGTTGGGAATAGAACTGAAGGATACGAAAGGGTGATTTGTAAATGTGGGGAAGATATGGAAGCTAATGGGAATGGGAACAATTCCATCATCCTACAGTCAATTTATTTTTATCCAACAAATCTATCAAAAACACTTCTGAATTAATCGACAAATTAAAGAACTTTGACATCCAACCAAACTTTTCTCTCCATTCTTTTGACATCGTAAACATGTACCCTAGTATTCCAATTTCCAAATTATTCCCCATAATAAACAACAACTTAAACAAATTCAGTAATCTGAGTAAACTAGATATTCAAGATTTCATGTCAATCTTAAAATTGGTTCTCAACAATAATTATTTTACCTTTGACAACACCATTTATCAACAAGATGGTTTAGCTATGGGCTCACCAGGCTTCAGGCATTCTAGCTGAAATTTTACCTCGACTTCTTAGAAAACACAAAAATTAATAATAATAATAATTTCTCTAACATCCTCTTTTGGGCCAGATATGTCGATGACACATTAGTAATTTTAAACGCAGAATCAACCAACGCAGCCTCTACACTTCTTCTCCTCAACAACATTGACTCTAACATTAAATTCACCCTCGAATCAGAACACAACAAAACTCGTAATTTTCTAGACTTAACCATTACTAGACATCCTTCTTCTTTATCTTACAAAATTTTCAGAAAACCAACCCAAACTGCAACTACAACAAGATTCTTCGCACCCTCATGCACATAAACGTGCTACTTATAACAGCCTAATTTTCCGTGCCTTCAACACCCCTATGTCTAAAAAAGATTTAAATAATGAATTAAACACCATCCGCAACATCGCTAAATTCAATGGCTATAACAACTCCTTCATAAACCGTATCATCAACAAATTCAAACACCGCCCTAAAACTACTTTATCTAAAGACAAAACCAAACCCACTGCATTTTCCACTTTCACTTTCACTCAAGAAGCTTATAAAATAACTAATGTTCTTAAACAACATAACATGAAAATTTCCTTTAGAACCAATAACAGAAAATTTTGATATATTACACAACTCTAAATCACTAAATAAATCTAATGCTTTTTCAAACTCTGGAGTATACAGATTCAAATGTAACAACTGCAGCTCCTCGTACATCGGTCAAACTGGCCGAAACTTCAATATCAGATACTCCGAACATATCAACGCCATTAAATACAACAGATTCTCCGCCATAGGACAACACATACATGACTCCAAGCACAATTTCACCAATGTTGAAAAAGACATGAAAATACTTAAAATCATTAACAGAGGTCCCCTCTTAAACACTACTGAAAATTGTTTTATTCACGTTGACCAATACTTCAACTCCAATTTCAACTTAAACGACATTTCTGAAAAACCCAACATCCTATTTGACTTCCTAATCCTTCTTCTCAAAAATTCCATATTTCAAAACCTGAATTCAATTTTCAATGCCTTACAAAGTTCCTACCCATATTTTGTACCTCCAGTAATCCACCCTAAACTACCCCTCCTTCATCCCTATCTTATCCTTTCTCACCACCTTTCAACTTTAAACCCTTTTAATCTTTTCTTATCCACTAATCTTCTTTCTTTATTAATTTATCCTATTTTTCTTTTCACCCCTTAGAGAGAAAAAAAACAAAACAAAAACTACATTGCCACCTTCATTTTGGGCCCTCATTTTCAAATTTAAACTCGTGCCTTGCGTCCACCAACTTTGACTACTACAATCACGACCTGAATTTTTTTATATTCAAGAAATAGCGCACTGTGTATACACGTTTTCATTTGTTTCTGGTATTGCGCTTTTTACCATTTTTTCACTATTGTTTTTTCACGTCAACTGTTCTAAAAATCTTCAAGGTGATAATTATGTATTCAATTGAAGGGTATGGGGAAAGACAATGGTAACCCTCAAATTTGAATATTTCAAGCTAAGTAGAGTAATACAATGGTAACCCATATCTACACTAATTGGTGCTACGAGTTCGCCTTATTGATGACAGATGGCAGCACAATATTGGTTTGTTTCTATGGGAACCCACACTCTCTAGTGAGAGACAATGGTAACCCACAATTCAAAATGGAGGCAGCAGCTAGCAGTAGTAAGGGAAGTTGTGATATTAATGCGATTTTAAGTGAATTGTCTAGTGATTCCAGTGATTCTGGCTGTTTTGATGATGACATTAATGATCCAGACTTCAGTTTACAGAAGGAGATGGAAGATTCTACTAATATTAATTCTAGTACAAGTGAGGTAAGTTTTGTTTTCCACCATATGTTGTTATTTGCTGGTTACCATTATCTTTGTGCGGGCTAGTTAAGCTGCGTTTTTATTCGGATATTGAACTATTATACAAGATCATGATACTGAGATACAGTTAATATGCATTTTCATACAACTGTACTGTAATGTATAAATCATACGATGCTTACAAATGTAGTATACTCGTATTTGTGGATTACCATTTTATTCATCATTTCATTGATGAGGTTACCATTTTATTGATGTAACGGACCTAATAATCTAAAATGCCACTTTCTATACAATATCATTTTGTTACCAGAATGAAGAGGACCACAACAGGATTGGCCCTCAGAATAAATACATCGCAATGAAGACATCAAGAAAAAGTAAAAGGAAAGTGAACAAACAAAGGAAGAAACTTGCAAGGAATAGTGGACTTGAGTACACTACAAAAAAAGGTACAGTGATCCAGGTGGGAAATGTACCTGGTGCTTCTTTTAAATGTGCTAAAAGGTGTTTTGAACGGACTGGAGAGGGACTTATACAGAATATAAACAAGTCATTCTGGAACATTGCGGACTTCAACAGACAAAATGCTTATCTGTTCGGTTGCATGCGGCTAGAACCCATAAAAAGAAGATATACAGGCAATGAGATTAGTATACGTAACAACACTGTGCGATACAGTGTAATAAAAGATGGCAGAAGCACTGATGTCTGTAAAGTTACATTTTGAAGCATCCATGGTTTACAGCACAACAGAGGTAGGGTAGAAAATATACAATCAAAAATGCAAACAGGGGCTACTACTCCACCAGATGATAGAAGAGGCAAACACAAGCACAGACCACATGCCTACTCAGATGAAGACGTGCAGTTAGTTAAGAAACATATAGAAGGTATTCCAAAATACAAAAGCCATTATAGTAGAAAAGATAATGATGATAAATTCTATGTGTCAATGGAATATTCTATACACAGTTGCTGATATCAAAGCAAATCCTGTATCTTTCGATAAGTATCATTGCATTTTTATTGAAGATTTCAATATTTCTTTCAAATTGCCCAAATCAGATACTTGTCCAACGTACGATTCAAATGAAATTGAACTGATGGCTGCGAGAAATGACAACATGGAAAAGTTAAAACAAATAAATGTACAGAAGGATTACATCTCAGAAAAGCCCAGGCAGGCCAAGATAATCTAAAAGTACAAACACAGCAGGTTTTAGATAAAGATATCCATGTAATAACTTTTGATCTACAACAGGCATTGCCCACTCCTTAACTCTCTACAGGCCCAATGTTCTATAAGAGGAAATTGTTGACATATAACGTTAGCATTCAACCCTGTAACTCCTCAACCTGTCATTTTTTTTGTTTGGGATGAAACAGTAGCATCCAGGGGTTCAGATGAAATAGGCAGCTGTTTACTGAAGTATTTTGAAGATCACGATATAGGGGGAATAAGTTGATTGCAATTTCAGACAGCTGCTCCGGGCAAAACAAAAACTGGAATATTGTGTATGTTTGGATGCTGCTTATTGCAACAGGAAGATTTTCCTCCGTTGAGCACCACTTCCCTCTTTCTGGACACTCCATGTCGCCAAGTGATCGAGACTTCGGTGTTGTGGAGAAGTACGTTCGTCGACATGTGCAGTATGTGGGTGGACATCTTGAAGAAGTGTGCTCAAAAGAGACCGTTTGATGTCCATGTTATGAGATCAGAAGATTTTGTGTGCTGCAGTGACATGAGATGTTTGTTTAATCAGAAGAAGGGCACAAGGTGTTACTCCGAGATAGTGTACGTCTCATCCTCACTGCAGACGAGCCAGGGATCATGTTGGTATCAAATGCTTTTAATGGGGAAGAATGGCAGAAAGTAAACTTAAACAAACGAGGTCGTCCTTCAACCTTACGAAGTACCAGTCTTCGAAAGAAGTATTCTGGGTCACTTCCAATCGTTGCAAAGAAGAAACACAACCTCATTTCTGCACTGAAATGGATACCTCCAATTTACCACGACTTCTACAGGGCCATAAAAAACTTAAGAAGACATCTACAATTGAGGATGAGTATGTAGATGCCTCTGCAGATGAGATGTGACAACATTCAGCAGCCTTGTGCTAGTTGCAGGAAAACAATGGTATGCCACAAAATAAGTTGCCAATTGAAAGAAAACAGTATAATTTGTTCATTATTAATTCAATGTTTATATTTTTTTCTATTGATTTGTATGCTTCAGGCTTTGAACAGCAAATACCAGTTGCATTACTAATAAAAGTCAATAACTTTTATATGAAATATTTTTTCAAACCTTTCCAATTGAATATCTCCATTCATAGCCAATGTGGGTTACCATTATATTTCCCCATACCCTTCAATTATATTGAATCGTATTATAAGAATATGTCTAGGTACATTTTCGTGAACTAAGCAAATACTTGATCATTAATCTATCCTTCAATCTCCGTCAGCATTTGAAACTACAGCACTTGACGTTGTAAACACCGCGCCGATCTTCTGGAGCTTGCAAGTTACTTCGGTTGAGCTGCTCGTCTTCGGCTTCTTCATGACTTTAGATCTTCATATTTGGATTGTGTTGTGACTTTATGCCTGGCGGTGTATGCAGTCTGGCTCATTTAACTGTTCTCTGCTTTTTGTGAACATTGTGAGACAGTGCCAAACATCGCGTGTGTCATGCTGATGCTCGGAAGATTACGCATTACTTCTTTCAAGTGACTTACATTCCACTTCGTCTGAATTTTACAGTGCCTACCCCCATCATTTTTATATTGCCTCTATGATGACCAAGACTGGGCTCGAAACCGGTACCATTTCCACTTTTAATTAAATAAGAATGTAATCTCTACATCTCTTATTTACTTGTATTGAATAGGTTGAACTACCATATTTATTATTTCAATTTAACTATCATAAGGACGGAAAAAAAAAAAAAAAAACTGAAAATGTAGGATTGAAACCATCAATGATATGTTCCATTTAATGCTAGGCTAGCAACCACATGTGCTATGGTGGAACAGTGAGTGTATGCTTGTATTAAGAATAGATTAGAGTACATTACTCACTATTTCATACGCTTTTCTCGTCGCTGTAACCTCGTTTTAAGCATTAATTTCGCATTTTGCTACACATGGTCATTAGGCACAACATATTAACATAGTGACATGCTAGACTAATGTAGACATTTGATTCAAATGTTACTCGGCACAACACATCAACATAGTAACATGGTAGACCGACATAGATAAATTATTTGTATGATGTAAAGTTTTTCGAATGGTCTATAGCAACTGTTGGGTGTGGTCATAATCGTTTGCATGCTGAACTTATGGGGCATTAGTATTGCAAAGGATACCAGTATAGAAATACTGACCATACAAAGTTGTCGCATGTTTGTTGGGCTGCATAAAACAAAATTAGTAGGCCAGTATATAAGTTTTTACACTTTCCTCCCGTTTACAACAGTATTCTTGGGGTTGGTTGAAAAGTGTAAAATTACTTTTATCCTAATGAATCACATTCTGCCAAAGAGTGCCCTTTCACTAAAGGTCTACCTGGCATACGAGCAATTCTGAACCAAGAACTTGCCATTTTATCGACTTATTTTTAGCATCAATATTTCTACAGAATATTTCAATATTTCTCTTAATGTCATGATTTATCAACATGGGAAACATAACTAAATTTAGAAAACCTTATGCCTTCTATAGATTTATGGAACATGAAAATATCTGCAATCCTGTAACATTTCAAAATTAATTAATTCTACATTGCTGAAGGAGATTTGACTGTATAACTCTATATTTCCTAAGCTGACTTTGGACTTTCATTTTTGTATACCACATGCCAGGCAGGTAGGAGGTGGCACAGGTTTTCTCTAGGATATGTAGTATCCCTTAATACAGATGAATGGATAGACAGAAAGGACAGAAAGGACAGAAAGACATAGATATAAAAATTAGTGAAGGACATTACCGTAATGTATTTCCAGCCTTTCTCTACATCTAGAGGACATGGTTTCGTGACACATTCTCCTTCCTCTATTCCATAATGTCCCAGAAATAAGTCAATGGCATCCTGGAAAAAAAAAAAAAAAAAGTCTAAGTTTAAAAAATATGGTAAACAATTAAAAAATAATCTATTTGCTTTATTGTACATGAAAGGAATTCACTCTGAACAAAAACTGGGCGTGAAAACTATTTCAGAACAGATTGGGAACAGGATACTTAAATAGAATTATACAATAGAAATGGCTCAGAACTACGTGTACAGATTTTATAATACATCTAAGTGCAATGACACAGTTAACCCCAGAACTGTGGACTGTCTTTCCAGAAGACACTGTGGTATTTCATCAAGTGCAACTGTCTCTCAAAGAGACTGTCTCTGAATTCATATGCAGTTATGTAGTCAGTCATCATATGGCACCAATTTCAGATTGTTGTGGTGGTTGCGAAGTGTTTTTTCTTTCGTTTCAAAAGTCTTTGAGAAATAAATGAAGACTTGCAGGCTAGAGAAGTAGAAGCATTTTTGTCTTTCATCACTCTGACACTTCTCAGGGCCGAGAAGCAATGTGGCTGTTAATTTTGTAGTGGACTCTGAAAGAGAGCGCTGATATATAGATTTTTTTAATTAAGTTTTTTTTTTTTCAATCTGCTTTACACTGCACCGACACATACAGGTCTTATAGCAATGATGGGATAGGAAAGGGCTGGGAGTGGGTAGGAAGCAGCCATGGCCTTAATTAACGTACAGCCCCAGCATTTGCCTGGTGTGAAAATGAGAAATCATGGAAAACCATCTTCAAGGATGCTGACAGTGTGGCTCGAACCCACTATCTTCCGGATGCAAGCTCACAGGATGATTTATGCAGATTTGTGTGACTATGGTGAAAGTTATTATTGTGTGGACACAGATGAAAAGGCAATAGATGAAAGCAGTGGGAGTAATGGTGATGCAAAGGGTTTTCAGAAGTTCTGAAAGAGAATTAAGATGAGGACAATGTCTTAAATGTTTAAGCAAACATTTCAGAAGTGTCAGGCTAGATATTCTTCTTCTTTTATGGCCACATTGGACCACTTCAATAATTTTCTGGACATCATCTTTGATAGGTTTTCTTTCCGAATTGTCTAGTACCTTTCATTCGTTCTGTTCTTTTCTGTCGTTCCACATCTGGACACCACAAATCTGGTTTCTGGTGTCCTCATAATGTGACCAAGAAATAGGATCCTCTTCCTCCGTATAATATCTGTGATGGGCTCCAGTTCTCTGTACAACACTTCATTTGGCATTATCCACCATTGTCCATCTGTATGATATTTTTAAATTTATGCATGTCCTTGCTGTTTTTCTCTCTACTTTTAGGATTTTGTAGATTCCGTTTCTCTGAGTGACTAAAAAAGAGTTGATAAACTTAACTATAATAGATGCTGTATTTGTTCCTGTATTGACTTGTCTAAACTTATAAAAAACTATTTAAAAACTGTACATGCTTGATTCCACCTTGTCAATACACTTTTATCCTTGAATACAATTTATTCATCGAACCTGTTTTGGGAACATAAAACATTCCCTTCATTAGCGATTATTAAAGTCCAACTTATTCATAAATATCAAAGGACAAAAACAATATAACACTTTCTTCTGTTTTGTCCAAAATTTACAGAACGATTATATCATAATTCACCATATCGATGAATAAACAAATGTTAGTGGTATATCAGGAAAACTATTATTACATAAAATATTTAATATTTAATTGATTTTGAATGAGAATCACTTCCTAAATACACTGAAGATCTTTAAGTCTTATCTTTTTCTTCTCCCCCCCCCCCCCCAAACCAGACTCCATACACGATTAAATGTTAGTTTATACAATGGGTTCTCCTTCTGCAATTATTTCATTCAAACTTGATTAAAAGTTTTTTTTTTTTTTTTAGCAAGATACATTTCTAAACTTTTAGAAATAAGCATTCTTATCTACTTGCTAAAATTTTCAGAAAAAGGAACATCAATATCACAAACAAAACTGATAATACTAATAAGATAATGTTCAATTAAGATAAAATTGAAAGTAAATTTATATTTCATTAAGTAGGAGTTTACAAATTGACATGCCAAACATGTAGGGAGCAATACGTAGGACAGTCTGGAAGAAGTTTGGCTATAAGGTACAAAGAACATAATAATGCAGTTAAGCAAAGAAGATATTCAGCTATGGGAGAGCATATGGTTGAAAAGAATCACGAATTTACAGACATTTCTAACGACATAGAATTAATACATCTGGCCACAAAGGGAAAATTCATTAATGTTTTAGAAAGCGAGCTTGTCCTTAAGGTAATCACATAAATGGGATTGTAAATAAAGGGTTCAGATCTCTGCACATGGTTATGAGGGTGTTTAGGGGTTGTAGTAAGGATGTAAGGGAGAGGGCATGTAAGTGTCTGGTAAGACCCCAAATAGAGTATGGTTCCAGTGTATGGAACCCTCACCAGGATTACTTGATTCAAGAACTGGAAAAAAATCCAAAGAAAAGCAGCTCGATTGGTTCTGGGTGATTTCTGACAAAAGAGTAACATTACAAAAATGGTGAAAAGTTTGGGCTGGGAAGAATTAGGAGAAAGAAGACGAGCTGCTTGACTGGTTACTCCGTATTGAATGATGTTATACACAGCAATTATAATAAGAAGTATTCTTTGTCCACCTATTCAATACAAATCACCTTTTTGGTGTTTACACTTTCATACAATTAATTTCTCTACGGGACATGTTTCGCTCTTATCAAGAGCATCTTCAGCCTTAATCTTAATTTTAAAATGATGTTCTTGAACAGTCGTAAACATATTAAACAGTCAATAGTTAATATTAAAATTACAGCAGTCTAAAAACCAAATTACATTACATCTAAAAAACAACATTAAAGCTCTTCTTAAAGACGTGATAACATGAAAAAATTAAAATTATCACAATGTCAATTTAAAACTTTGTGTCTGAAACTATTATTGGATCTTCGTCTTAAAAACAGTAGTAAATGTCTTTCTATAAAACAGCACCAAGGTGAACCCCAATCTTACTGAAAAACGAAAATAAAATGCAACTTATGTGACGTGGTGTGTCCACAATGTGTGTTGAAAAATAGTGCCCACAAGCTGAAATATGGAAACACGATAATCCATATTGCTTTAAACATAACGGACAGGATGCAGAATATGAGAAGGAGTCAAATGTGGGCTCTAGTTGAAAATGCTGATCTACTTGTTTACAAATGTAGGTAGTAAGTTATGTTGCACAAATTTGCGAGGTATAGAACGCCGTGCTTGACCTCCGCCCAATTTATATAGATAGTGGGATAGTGGGATCTGTAAAGAAAAAAGGGGGAGAATTTAATATTGTGTTTCCTAACTGACCAACATTTAAATGGGAACTTACTTGTTATTAAGATGATAGGTATGTCCTTCTGATTAGGAGTTGCTAACTTGTCTGCCAGTGTGGCTCCTAGTATTGTATTTGTGTGATAGAGGTGGTGGGGAACCTAGGGTGGGAGAGGAGATGGGCAGATCTTTCTGCGTTATTGCCGGTATAGGAGGGGCTCTTTTATGAGTGACGGGAGCTTGTTTAACATTTGGAGGAAGAATAGAAGGTAATGGGGAACCTGGCGGGGGAGAGGAGGTAGGCGGACCCTTATACGTCATTGGCGATATAGGAGGGGCATTCTTACGAGTGACAGGAGCATGCTTAAAGTTTGGAGGACGGGTATAAGCCTTCGTATTTAACAACTTAAACATCTGTTGGATTCCTTTCTGACCTGATTTAACAGTATTTAGTAACTTGGGTGTTAATTCATGTAAAGGACTTCTGACTTCTGTATCATCATTGAGATTTTTATCCTTATTATAATTCTGATCCAAAAATATAGAGAGGCTTTCCAATTCGTTCAATAGCTTACCTTTTTCCATACTCCTAATTAATGTCAAATCTTTTTCTATGGAAGTAAAATGATGTCCTGTCTCTTTCATGTGTATACTTATTGCTGAGTATTTATAATGTTTTTCTGCGTTATAATGCTCCATGCACAACGATTCAAACTTCTAACATTCCACGCTCCGGCTCGCAGAATGTCAGTATCCATCTTCCTGATGATCGCCCCCCTCTCGTGTAGTCCCCACCCGGAGATCCGAATAG
This sequence comes from Anabrus simplex, assembly GCF_040414725.1. Classification (NCBI taxonomy): domain Eukaryota; kingdom Metazoa; phylum Arthropoda; class Insecta; order Orthoptera; family Tettigoniidae; genus Anabrus; species Anabrus simplex. The sequence goes on along the minus strand of NC_090270.1, from coordinate 223,841,838 downwards.
GGGACTAGTTTACCTCTGGAATATTTTACCCGGGAGGAAGCAATCATCAGTACATCATTCATACAGAGAGAGCTGCATGTGCTTGGGAGTTAGTTAGGGCTGTAGTTTTCCGTTGCTTTCAGCCGTGTAGCAGTATCAACACAACTAAGCCATGTTGAATATTTAAAAGTAAATAACCAAAATAACACAGAATTTGAACAGTTGTGAGACTTTTCTTCAAACACTGTGCCATGTTCTAGTTCAGAAGTGCCTGCAATACAGGTGAACTTGATCTTGGGGTCAACCGTAGCAACACAAACATTGCATAATAAATATGAGACATAAAAGGTGTGCAAATCAAAATTAGTTGATTAAGTGCATAAATAAAATCAACATGCCTGTCCTTTACTCTATACCACTCCACAGCTTTCTTTGGAAGACGTACCGGTAGAGAGATAATCTTCATCAGCGGAGTTGAGAGAGAGAATCTTCATCAGTGGAGTTGTTTTTATCCATTGTGTCGTACCAAATGATGCCATCCTCTGAGCCATCCATCGCGTTAGATATCCTGGTCTTCTTGAAGCTCTTTGCGACAATGCGCTATTTGAAATTTGATTTTCAGTCAGATATTGTCCAATCTATTTCAATCAACTTAAGTCTTTCCATATTGCTGAAATACTACATGAAACTCCTCTTTTTAAATAATAGCATTCATTTTCTTCAGATATGTTTCAATCAATCCAAATAATCTTTCTGAAGGCAGAAAATAGTTGCCTGATGTTCTGGGGAGTACATGTTGCCAGCCACTTTGTACACATTGTTAAAATGTTTATGTTTTTATTTTATTCAACGCAACATCTGCAACTAGATGAATGGAGTCACAACCTGAAAGATCAGCAATGTTAATCTCATAGCATACAACTGAAGCAACCTCAATGGAAGATTTTTTGGCCTCATTTTCTGTCCATGAAAACATGGATTCATGGAGTCTGTTGACATAACCTTAACTACTGACAGGTTGTAATAGTACAGCTAGCTGCCTCTGTGGATCAGTGGTAGAGTGTCGGCCTCCGGATCCCAAGATAGCGGGTTCAAACCTGGCAGGCAGAGGTAGTCGGGTTTTTGAAGGGCGGAAAAAAGTCCATTCGACACTCCATGTTGTACGATGTTGGCATGTAAAAGATCTCTTGACACGTTTGGTGTTTACCATACAAAATTAATTAAATCTCAGCCATAGACGCCCAAAGGAGATCCGGTTTACTCTGTCTGCCATCTAGTGGGCCTAGAATAAAACAGAACGTCGAAACTGGCGAGCAAACATCCAGATGGTGTTGAATTGAAATGTCTGCACCCGGTAGCTGAGGCCAATCGATTTTTATTATTATTATTATTATTATTATTATAGTACAGCTGCCTAGTATGATGACGATGGTGGTGTTTGTTTTTTAAAGGGGCCTAACAGCTAGGTCAATGGCCCCTAATGGTACAAGATAGAACAAAAGGACGTGATATTTAAATTTTAAAATATATCCACTGACTAGAATTTAAAATAAATGATGAAAAATAATTATGAGATTAAAACAATCAGTGGATCTAATTCGCAATGTCTTATTTTCTAATGAAATTATAGAAAATATAGGTTATAATGGAATAAGACATTGCCTTGATGTACAGAGATACATATCATTCAACTTTCACTATCCCTCATAAAATGGACGACGAGGTCTGCTGACTGCTCGTCATCTCATAGGATGAGGGAAATGGCACTATGGCGTATATCGACCAGGTCCACGCACTCCGTAAGGATGTGTACCACGGTTAGATGACCGCCGCAAGTACACACCTGGGGGCGTTCACTCTTCAGTAGGTAGGAATGTGTTACTATGCCAGGACCAATCCCAAACTGAAGTCTTCCATAACCTTTGTAGTAGTAGTTGTAGGGTGGCATGGAAAGCTGCATCAAACCAGTCTATGGACTGATGACTCAAACAACAACTTTTAAATAACAACTAGTGCACCCGTGCTGCTCCACAGCATCCAACACTTCTTTCCATACAATACTCTCTGAGCTTCAACCATTCGGCCGTATCTGGATCTCAACATTTGCAAACGATCTTGCCCGATCTTGCAACATAACTTGTCGTGGCTGAATACTGATTCGGGGAAGTAGCCTACCTACCTTTTCAAGCGTTAATCTCTGTGTTTTATTAATGGTCATACAGAAGGCTAGTTGACTTGATATCTTCACGTATGTACGTACGTAGACTCTTAGTAGCATGTAAGTTATTTGGAATGTTCTGCCATCTGTTAAGTATATTCAGAAGTTGGGGAAGGAGGAGAATCAAAGAGTATCTAGCAGAGAATAATATTCTGCCATGATCAGAGGAAGTGTATACTCTCTGGCTTGACAGGTACAAATCAAACATGGCTGCATGCAATCACATTACTAAGGATGAAAATCACATATGTATATCAGAATATTAATGAAAGTGTTAGTAGCTTAGGAACCTGCTAGGTACATAATGTAGTGCGGGATAGGGTAAGCCTTCGCCTGCAATTATTGGAGTGACGATTTAATCATTTGATTTAATGATTAGTCGAAGTTGGCTGAACTTACGAGACCTATCAATGTCTCATGATTCACCGACAAAAATTTCCGGAGAGAATAAAACAAAAATGAAGCAAATCGGTCCAGTAGAACAGACGGACGGATTTGCCAAAGCTGTTTTTAGTAGACACTTTTAATACATAGATTTTATAAATAAATTTTTTGAAGTTGTATATCTCAATTTTATATGCAATGTTTTGTATTCCTTGTGTAATAACCACATTCCCCCCCTGCCCCTCCCTCGAGTTTTGCCCTCTAAATTTTAAGAAAAAGAAGGGGAGAAATTAAATAAGTACGGTACTAAGATTTTTTTACATTCAAACTGAGCCTCTGTTAACAACCAATATCATTTCCAGTGTTTAAATCTTGTTTGCTGGCCTTGACATCCTGCCAGTATCTCTTGAGCCAATCGATTAGTGTCTTCTTATGTTCTTCACTCAAATGTGCCTACTGCACTCTTATCCATTTTAAAACACTGATAGCTTTTGACTATTTGTCTAAATTCTGCCCTGTCCCTGATTCTGTTTTCTGGGATACTGATCCATATCAGATCTTTTTCACATTCTTGGAACCACCTCAACTGTATTGGTTTTTGTTTTATGAAATCCTGCATTTTCTTAGTTGGTCATTAGTAACATGGAAGACGTTCTTATAGAAGATTAATCTTTTCTTTTTAATTGTCATTGGTTCTTTTTCTCTGTAAGTTCTTTATTGGACCTCAAAGATACTTGCCCACTCACGGCCGTAACTTTAAATGTGCCTTCTAGACTCTGATTTAATTTTAAAAGCCTGTATTTTTTCAGTCAATTGAAGAAGAATATTTTGTTTTTAATTGATGACTAGCAGTTTCCCGCTGGCTCCGCCCGCAATGTACAATGTATGGTGTTGTTCGTTACTATCCTCACGGATGTATTTGCAAAGTTCCGACTTTATGAAATAAAGCACATGATCTGCTGCAGTAATAGAATGTAATATTGTGTCAAGAAAACACTTGAAAATACATTACACAAAGAAATTGAATTAAACGTTCCTTGGAACAACACTATGCGCTGAATTGTTGAAAAGTCCTTGAAAGATCTTCGTCATGGAGACAAATGTACTCATAACTTTTCTCAGAATGTAGCAATTTAAGTAGTTATTACCTCAAAAGAAAGTGCTTGATCCACTGAGTGTTTTTAGACCAAAACCAACTGCGAACATCAATTAGAATGAAAGATTTAATTGCTTCAATGAGAAAAAAAATGTTGAACAAATGGGACGTCAAATTGAATGTGCACTCATAACTTTCCTCAGAATCAACCAATTTGAATAGTTAAGAGCTGAAATGAAATATCGTGATCCACTGAGTGTTCTCAGGTCAAAACGAACTCCGTATCTCAATTAGAACCAAAGATATAATAGCTTCAAAGAGACAAAAAATGGAAAAAATCAAATAATTTGAGGAAGGCGAAAGTTAAGTGATTTATAGTGCCTGATGACAAATCTGTGCATGAATACCTTTCAGTTAGAAAAAAAAAAAAAGGAAATCGACCGGATAGAATGGCCGTACTGACTGACCAATTTTTTAAATATATAGATTAGCAGTTTTCCGCTGGTTCCGCCCGCAATGTACAATGCATGGTGTTGTTCATTACTATCCTCAAGGATGTATTTGCAAAGTTCCGACTTAATGAAATAAAGCACATGATCTGCTGCGGTAATAGAATGTAATATTGTGTTAAGAAAACACTTGAAAATACATTACACAAAGAAATTGAATTAGACGTTCCTTGGAACAACACTACGCGCCGAACTATTAAAAAGTCCTTCAAAGATCTTTGTCATGAAGACAAATGTACTCATAACTATTCTCATAATCTACCAATGTAAGTAGTTATTACCTCAAAAGAAAGCACTTGATCCACTGAGCGTTTTTAGACCAAAACAAACCATGTACCTCAATTAGAACGAAAGATATGATTGGTTCAGTGAGAAAAAATGTTGAAGAAATGAGATGTCAAATTTAATGTTCACTCATAACTTTGCTCAGAATGAACCAATTTGAATAGCTAAGAGCTGAAATGAAAGAACCTGATCCACTGAGTGTTCTTAGGCCAAAACGAACTTCGTGCCTCAATTAGAACCAAAGATATGATAGCTTCAAAGAGACAAAAAATTGAAAAAATGAAATAATTTGAGGAAGGTGGAAGTAAAGTGATTTATAGTACCTGATGGCAAATTTGTGCATGAATACCTTTAAGTTAAAACAAAAATGAAGGAAATCGACCGGATAGAATGGCCGGACTGACTGACTTTAGTTTTCATAAATTTTTTAAATATATAGTTGCCCTCCATCAACAACTTGTCTCTATCTGGATTAAAGAAGAACTACCAGAACACTGGACAACAGCCCTCATTCATCCACTGCACAAAAAAGGAGACAAAACCGACCCTAATAACTACAGGGGAATCTCGCTCCTAGCCATAACATACAAAATATTTTCAATAATCATCCTTAATAGCATAGGTTTACAACTTGAGAAAGAACTAGGAGAATATCAAGGAGGTTTAAGACCCTGGAGGAGCTGTCCTGATCAGATCATGAGTCTTAAGTTGATAATGGACTATAACAGGAGAAGAAACAGAGATATGGTGATAGCATTTGTAGATTTCAAGAAAGCTTATGATTGCATCCATAGAGAATCTCTTTTTAAAATTTTAAGGCACCTTGGACTACACCCCTAATTAATAAACATGATAAAATTGACTCTCACCAACACCAAATCAAAAGTGAAATTTAGGGGTGAAACATTAGAGACATTTGAAATTAAAACTGGACTACGCCAGGGAGATGGGCTCTCACCACTAATATTTAAATGTGCTCTAGAAATGGTAATGAGGGAATGGTTTAGGAAATGTCCCCCCAAAATAAAGATTGGCCGAAAAATCAAAACAAATTGCCTGGGTTTTGCTGACGATTTAGCATTACTAGCAGTGGACATAAAAGAACCAAAAACCCTGATATCAGAACTTCATAACATTGCAGATAAAATTGGCCTCAAAATATCATTTGAAAAAACAGAAATTATGCCCACAAAACCAACACAGCTAAAAGAAGTCACCATAAATGGTAATAAAATCAAAATAGTAACTCAATTTAAATATCTTGGAGAAGTAATAACACATAACCTAAATGAAAATATCTCAATCCAAATAAGATCAAATAGATTAACTAAAGCACAAAAATTAACATGGGATATCTACAAAAAGAAATGTCTATCAATAAATACAAAAATAAAACACTACAACACAGTTATAAAACCGGAAGCTACATATGCAGCAGAAACACTCTTTTACCTGAATAAACAATCAAAGACTGACAGACTCCAGAAAATTGAAAGGAGGATTGGAAGAACCTGCATCAACAAAAAATACCAGAAAGATGGACAGTGGCGGTTAATACCTAACAAAGTCGTGTACAAAGAGCTAGAACCCATTACAGATAAGTTACTATGCGTAAGAGGAGACTGGGATTCTTTGCACATATCATGAGGATGCAGGATTCGAGACTTCTGAAACAACTAGTACAACACAATCTCGTCCCAAAAAATACCACAACAGGATGTAAATTGGATCAGAGAAGTAAGAGAGGATCTGAAGGAAATAGGTCTTACAACAGAAGACACCACAAATAAGATAAAATTGAACACAAAACTCAAGAATACAAACCTCCGCTTTACCCTTACACAAAACAAACCAACAACAGACACATTTTCAACTGAGGAAAGGGCACGAAGATCGGAGCGTCTGAAGAAGTAATGTGGGGATCGCAAAGCCCGAACAATCCCTTCAAAGAGACCTGAACGACGGACAGAATAAAGTGATTCTATGTGGCCATAAAAGAAGAAGAAGAAGATGCCATTGGTTCTATTTTCCTTGAAGTTTTCTAAATTTTAAAATTTAAATTTAACAATTTGTTTTACATTGCACTATGACGGATAGGTCTTATGGAGACAATGCGATAGGAAAGGGCTAAGAATGGGACTGAAGAGATTGTGGTCTTAAGTACGGTACAGCTCCAGCATTTGCCTGGTGTGAAAATGGGAAACCACAAAAGAAACCATCTTCAGAGTTGCCGACAGTGGGGGTTCAAAACCACTATCTTCCGAATGCAAGCTCACAGCTACGGGACCCAAACCACGAAGCACTTGCTCGGTACCGTAAGTTCTTCACTGGACCCCAAATGAACCTGGTCACCAACCAATCTGTGGCCCATAATCTTCCATAATATTTTTCATTCCCTGTTTCTAACTGACCTGCCTACTCATAGTCAAAAATCTCCAAAACATTAATCCTTCTCATTTAACGATGGATGGACGAACGGAGGGAGGGACGGATGGATTTCAGGACTTAATCTCGTCTCTTTGAATTATTTTAGAAAGGAGACTGAAGCTGTGCTGCTTTTGCAGACATTGAACAGACATTTGACAATGTAAACTGGGAGAAACAGTTCAAAATTTTGAAAGTGACTAGCTTGGGCTGGAAAAGGGAGAAGATTGATTCTCGAGCTGTGCCAAGCGCTATGTACACTTATCAGCAATTGAATTAGCAATAGCTGCCATAGTGGGGAAATGGTGATGTGCTCAGCCAGCGAATGTAATAGGAGGGCGTGGTATGTAACCAGCAAGGACGTCAGAATTCGTACGGGTTGTATGAGTAATAGATTACTACAGGATGGGGAAAACATGAGACCTCAGTGCAATCGATCGTGGCCAGATGTCGGCGCCAGGTGTATGGGCCATTCCATCTATGAAGTCATGTAGGCACTGGGCTTCTCAGGGGCTACCATATCAAGAGTGTACCCTGAATACGCTTATTTAGGCAAAATCTCTGCTGCTAGCGTCAACTGTCAAGGAGTAAGACGCGCTGATGATGGAGGTCACTGTTGGCTAGTTCAGATCGTAAAAGCGGAAGGATGAAAGACAGTGCAGCAGATTACTCATTAATTCAATGCTGGACAACAATGACATGTGACCAGCCATACCACCCAGAACAATCTCCTTGTTGTGGGGTACAGAAGCAAGTGACCCATGAAGGTACCTCTGTTCAACACTGACATTGGACACTCAAAACATGGATAAAGGTTGCCTGGACAGATGAGAGTTAAGGTGCCAGTTGCTACACGCTGATGGCTGGGTATCACGAGTCATCAACCATGTGAAGCAATGGATCCCTTGTCAGCAGGGTACATTTCAGGCCAATGGTGGTGGTATCCTTGTATGGGGACTTTTCACTACGATGAAATGGGATCCCTAGTAAATCTGACAATGTTCTTCACCAGCAAACATAACAGAAACCTGCTAAC